>NC_140945.1:11740921-12160921 GCF_014529385.1 Adiantum capillus-veneris
GTACAAAGAAGCATAAGGGACACTTGTCAAGTTCCTCCTCATGTTGCCCTCATGGTCTTGGGGGGTGCACTGTGTAATCATGTAAATGTATAGTGTGAATTTGAAACGAGGGGTTTTAAAATAATTGAAAAATAGGTAATTTGATAGAGATACATTAAAGTAAGGGGTTTTTATATTCAATTATGAAAAAAATCCTAAAATAAGGGGTCATTTTATTCATTTAGACATGTTAAAAGAGGTGTTTTTTTAATACCCCACGAACGCACGTTATATAGGGGGTATTAAATGGTGAACCCCCCAAGCTCATGAAGCCTATTGGTTGGCCACCCAAGGGTCCAATGATAATTTAGGAGATTTAATTAATTGTCTTTGCATTTATCAAGTCCTCTCTCTCAAAGGGGAAAGGGGGACACTTGTCCCAAGGATTCCCTTGTTGCTTGTAATGCCTCCTGCTTGTGATTGGCTAGGACTGGAGGGGTCCAATGAGCTTCAAGCATGAGCTACAAGGGGGGGCGACCAAAGCAAGCTAGGGGGTTGCTTGGGGGGTATAGTCTCCCACACACTCACTGACTCTCTCATTGTGCATTGTGCAAAGTGCAAGAGATCCCTCTCCTTTTCCAAGCAAGTAGAGGTTGAGAGCCTACACCAACACTCTTGGCTATGGAGTGCAAATCCAACCAAGAGCCATGCTTCAATGATTAATCTTGCCATCTTCTCCATCTTCATTCCTATGCTATTATGTATGCTAGCAAGAAGAGTAATGATAAGTGAGGAACTAATTCTTTCTCCTATGAAATGTTTCTTCTTCCTCTTTCCTACCCTCATTCCCTGCTAGCTCTCTCCACCTTCGAAGGTGTTTGAGGTCTTGGGACTGAGGCTTGGGATAGTTAAAGCTTTCCACAGAGTTTATGTTATGCTTGTGATGCATGAAGCTTTCCATCTTCATTGCATCACCTAGGTCACAAGGAACACAAAGATTGTATTGTAAAAAGTTTCTCTTAATGGGAGAAATCATAATACAAATGCCTATTGGAGGGGGGACCGGCTCCACATAAATCTGGTCCTCAACTGTTGTCACGTTCTCTAAATTCTCTCTCTTGCAAAAGTATTGTTCATGCCAAGTTAAGTAATCATTTCTATTTTTATGTTGCTATCTTCGATTATGTTCACCCTCTATGCTCACAAAGTAATTTCTCAAAAGTACTCTCATTAATTTCTGCTACTCTCAAGTTAATAGGCCATTTCCATTACATTGGTATCAGAGCATTTGGTTTCTCTTTTCTTGCTTAAGAAGAGAGGTCCTTAAGTAGCCTATAAATGGTTGATGTTGTCAAAGGCTAAGAGGAGCGGCAACTAAGGTTTTGAATTGTCAAAGCATACAGTAAGTACATACATAAATTTTGTTAACATGGCTGACAATAATCAAGAGAGTAGAATGAACATTGATAGCTTTTATTTTGTACATGAAGGTGCTAATGATGATGCTCCCATGTTTGTTAATTATCTCAATACTAGGTTGCAGCAAGCTATGGGCAACCCTACTTTGCAAGCCGAAGTTACACAACAACTTCAAGCTTATGGGGTTTCCCTTCCTCTCCAAGAGGAGAGAGAGCTTAGGAGGCCTCTTGAAGAGGCCCCCCAAAAGAAGACTCTCTCCCATACGAGAGGAGGAATCCAAAGAACAAGAAAGCAATGAAACTTTAAGTTCCTCTAAAGATGTGGCTCCACAAAGACGGCGGTCTAGACGATCGCCCACTCCTCCCAAGAGGAAAAGATCAACACATAGTCCTTCTTCTCGACATTCCAAAAGGGAAGAGAGGAAACAAAGGAAGAAAAGGGCTAGAAAGAGGTCTCCTTCTTCTTCACCTTCCTCCTCTTCTGACGAAAGCTATGGCTATTCTCCTAGAGAATATAAGAGGGGAGGACATCGTAAATCATACCCTGCATGGTGAAGGTCACAAAAGATAAAGAAGTTCAAAGAGGGAGGAAAGAGTATCTCTTTTCTCACCTATGATGGCACCTTTGGTGCTACCGACAAAGTGTTGGCCTTCATCCAGCAATTTGATGCGGCCTTTGGAGACGAGGGCTTCACGGAGTCCTCCAAGCTACACCATGTAGCTATGCATGTCCAAAAATCAGCTCGTCAATGGTTGGCTAGCCTTCATGGCAATGGTGAAGCCCCAAAGACATGGAAAACTCTACGAGTTTCCATCATGAAGCAACTTCTTGAAGCGATGAAAAGGAAAAGTGCTTATCGAATGGCGCAGCTTGAACCTTCTCTCTCATGAGTCTATCCACAAGTATGTAGAAAAGTTTTGGGATTTACATCTGAAGGCTACTATCGTTCAAAAGATAGACTTTGCTAGGCAAAGCAACAATGTTGTGCGAGATTACCTGAAGAGATGGCCGAATACATCAACTCTCAACGGCCTGGTACTATCACTGAAGTAATCCATCACACCATGGTTGCTTCACGCATCAATTTCCATCAAGGGGGTAGATGGAATGTCAAGCCCATGGAAAACAAAGACAAAAATGATGTAAAGGGGAAAAGCAATGCTCAAAATTCTTCCCAAGGCACTTCCAACAACAACAACAATCGGTCCAAGGAGAAGGGAGTTTACAAAGGCCAAAAAAACTCTCTCCTTAAGAGCTTGAAGCTTTTTGCAAGGACCATAACTGTTTCAAGTGTGGGGAGCAAGGACATGGCTATCGTTCTTGCCCCAAAAAGAATGCTCGCAATGAGACTCCTAGGGCTCCCACCATCGAAGCTCCCAAAGAGGACGTTCATTGCAAAGGACCATCCCTTTCCTATGCTTGGGGAAAGGTAGAGAGCATGCTGCCTTCATCTTGTTTGACCCTGGCTCTACTCACAACTTCATATCAACGGAGTTGGCCACCAAGTTGGGCATTCAAGCTTTCGAGATGGGAGATATGGTAATGACTGACACAGCTTTCAAGGGACAGCAAGCCTCCGTTACTCCCTTGATTGGGAAGTTGAGGCTTCATGTCCAAAGCTATGTTGACAAAGAAGACTTTTTCATCTCTCCTCTCCAACATGAGGATGCTATCCTAGGGGCACCATGGTTTGATCGCATGGCTGCCAATATGAAGCTCTTGAAAGGAGAATCTACTTCACCTATAGGGGAAAGAACATGTATATAGATGCTAGTGAGCGTGGTCGCACTACATCACATGTAAATCCTCCTGCTTTTGATAAATCAATGAAGAGCTCAGTTTCTGCATACATGATTTTTGTCAAAGAGTCTCTAAAAGATCTTAATGTTTTATCAAATGTAAATGGTAGAAATCAAGAAGAGTTAGGCTTGTCTAATTTTCTAAAAATTCAAAGATGTGTTCATCGATGATATCCCTATGGACTTACCTCAAAACGAGGGGATGATGACCATCACATTGAGCTCCTTCCAGGAAGCTAACCGCCTAACAAGCCTCCTTATCGAGTCTCTCAAGCTCAACAAGAGGAGAACACGAGGCAAGTACAGGAATTGGTAGACAAAGGGATGGTGAGGCCTAGTTCGTCTCCCTTTTGTTCTCCAGTCCTTTTAGTGCAAAAGAAAGATGGTACATATCGTATGTGTGTGGATTATCGAGCACTAAACCATATCACTATCAAAAATAGATTTCCCATGCCTTGGGCAGAAGATCTATTTGATAAGCTACAAGGCTCTACCTACTTCAATAGGATTGACCTTAAAAGTGTCTATCATCAAATAAGGACAGTGGATGAAGATATCTTAAAAACCGCGTTTTGCACAACGTTTGGTCTTTATGAATATCTAGTCATGCCTTTTGGCTTGACTAATGCACCAGTCACGTTCAATCGTCTAATGGAGAAAAATTTTAGACCTTACAACAAATTCACTGGAGTGTTCTTTGATGATATCATCATCTACTCCAAGTCTTTGGAGGAACATAAACAACATCTCCAAGTGATTTTTCAAGCATTGAGGGAGAACAAGTTTTTTCTCAACTAAATGAAAAGCGAATTTTTCCTTCAAAAGATTTAATACCTAGGTCATATTATCTCTCAAGATGGTATCCGTATGGATTCATCAAAGTTAGAGGTAATCAAAGCATGGCCTAATCCAAGGAATCTACATGAGCTAAGAAGCTTTATTGGTATGTGCACATACTATAGACGCTTCATAGCTAAATTCTCTCAAATAGCAGGACCACTGCATGACTTAACTAAGAAGAACATTAAGTATGTATGGACTGCTAAGGAGCAGAATTCTTTTGATCATCTCAAGGAGAAGCTTACCTCCCAACAAGTCCTCATGCTTCTGAATCTCTCAAAGCCATTTGAGGTCCAATTTGATGCTTGTGGTGATTGCCTTGGAGCAGTTTTGCTTCAAGAAGGGCATGAAGGGTCTAATTGTGTTAGAAGAGTTAAGGTGTAACATTTAATGGCCTAGTAACTTGTGTGTAGTGGAAATTAGCATGAACATAGTGAGCATTTCATTAGAATAGATTCCTAATGAGCATAACTAGAGTGCTTGGGTGGAAAAAGCATAACACCTAGTTAGATAGCATGAACAATACTTCAAAAGAGAGATAAATTAAGCTATTGACAACAGTTGAGGACCGGATTTACATGGAGCCGGTCCCCCCTCCAAAAGGCTTTGTATTATAGGTTTCTCCCATAAGAGAGACATTTTACAATACAGTTCTTTGTGTTCCTTCAATGCTAGCTAGTGCAATGAAGATGGAAGCTTCGAGCACTAAGAAAACCACTTATAAAACACAACATCAATTCCCTCAGGGTCTCAGGCCCAAGACCTCACACACCTTTGAAGATGGTGAGAGCTAGCGGGGTATGAGAGTAGATTGAGATCATGAAGGAGTAGTCTTACGAGAAAGATGTACATTTCCTCACATAATCACTCATATTAGCATAGCATAGCTTAGTAATTAGCATGGTAGAGGATATGATCATGCATTGAAGCTTGGATCTTGGTTGGATTTGCATCACAAAGCCATGAGTTGTTGGTGTAGGCCTCCCTTCTCACAAGCTTGGAGTAGGTGATAAGCTTTCCATTAAAGCTTGAGAAGGAGAGAGAGAGTCTTCTTGCTCCACACATGAGATTGTGTGAGTGTGTGTGTGATAATGACTTGAGAAATTCAGCCCCCTCTCTCTCTTGGTCGACCCCTCTTGCATTTTACTCATGTTGACACCCCATTGGACCTCTCCCAGCTTAGTCAATGAGATTGAAGCAACATAAGTGATAGCCTTCTGACATGTGTCCCCCTTTCCCCTTTTGGGAGAGCTTTAAGTAATTAATTAATGCAACTAAACTCTCATTGGACCCCTTGGGAGACTGTCCAATAGACTTCTAGAGAGCTCAATTCTTAATGGTTCTTTTATTAAGTGTTGTTAAATGAATTGAACTAGATTTACTCTAGCCTAATTCTCATTGGTCCACCTCCATGGCCATCCAATAGGATTTAAGTATACCTTGTGGGTATCTGGCCTAGGGAGCTGACATGTGTCCCTCATTCCCTTTGTGTAAAGGAAGCTTGTGAGTGTGTGTGTGTGTGTTTCTCTCTCATCCCCTACTTCTAGGCTCGCCCCCTCCTATGTAGGAACCTTTGAAGACTTTTTGTACGCACACAAAGCATCGAATTTTCCTAAGCTTTGACCTATGGACACAACCTTTGAATTTTGGAACCTTAGCATTTTGGAAGTCTTAATGGGTTGAACCTTCAGGTCTTTAAAGCCCATTGTTGCACATTTCTCTTTTGCAGATTGCCCCCCCTTTGGATCCCTATTTTCCCTCCTTTGGATCCCTAATGTGGTTGGTATGCCAGCTTAGCCAATATTCTAGCTTTTTCTCCCCTGGCACTTCCCCATATTAAATGATCATTTTAACACGAGAAAATCATTTAGGAGAATTAGATATTAGTTATTATGACATAAGGCATTTTATATTGATCCTAAAATTTATTAATATTATTTAATCATTTTTTAAATCCAAATTAATTTTTTAAAAAAAATTGTATTCTATCACTTGAGAGGGTTCTTTTGGACACCTAATGTCATTGCCCACTAATGGTACAAAAAAGGAATTGGGCACGTGTAACGCATAAAATACAGTCCCATCCATGTTACAAAAAAGATATTGCCCGTTAAAAACCAAGAAGAAACCATTACAAACTAAATTATTTTTGCATTACAACATAAACGATCCAAAGATAGTGTGCTACAAGTAGTTGAAGCTCATTCCCAAATCCGGTATCCTAAGCTCATTTGGTAATAGCTGACAAGTTTCATGTAGTCCATGGTGGCCAAGACCACAAATGTTGGCCAAAAGTATGAAGTGATATATTGCCATCACTGAGTTCAAAATTTCACTCCTCGCTAAACTGGTGAGGTATCCATCCTCAAATAGCTTCCCGACTGTGCACTTGATCGCATTCACTTCAATCAAAAGATCGCTTACTTGGCAACATTGATCATCATCAAGTTTGGACTTGATTTCTCTCAAGTATGTAAGCCCATTATCAGCGTAATTGATGAGACCGGCTATTTTGTCATTGATCTTTTGTTAGCAGCAAGCTAACACGGATACCATTTTTCGGAGCTCCCATGTAAAAACACTTATTATTTTTTATAAATCGAGAATATTGTAACTCCTATTTTTTGGATAAACCTTGTAATTGATGAGCCGGGGTTGCAAGCTTCCAGATTGTATCAACCTGTCATTACCTATCTTTAGTTAGAGCTTCCAAATTATTAGTTTTGACCACCAAAAACCTTGGCTAAGGTATAAAAGCCAATTTTTGTAAGTTATTTGTAAGTTTTGGATAATGAAATACATAGCGTGAGCTAACGGCGCTCACTTCGCTCCTTCTCGTGCTTCCTACTCCCTCCCCGGTTGTCACATTGCAGGCGTGTTTGTTGCATTGCAACCGCGCAGGTAAGAGCTCTACGCATTGACGTAAATATATCATAGTATTTCGTAGCTTTTGGCGTCGCCGACCTACGGCCTAATTTCACCATAAGTAGGAATTTACACTTCAAAATAAAAAACTAAGCATAGATGGGGTATTGGGGCATCATTGCTAAGCATTTAGGTGCATTCTGGGTCAAAAACGACTAGGTCAAAAATCCACTACTGTTAATAATCGCGATTTTGGCACTTGACCTAAAGTGGGGTTTGAGACCATAAGTATGTGTGCTTAGGTCTTATAAACTAGTCCTAGAAGTTTTGTTACGTTTGGATATCATTTGATGTTGTAATGGATGTGATTTGTTTGTCGATGAGCGATTGGCTTTTGGTGATTTCACTCACTTGAGTATAGCTTGAGTTAGATTCAAGTTGTTTGTTGTTTTTCGAGAGATTGACAACTTCTTGTAGACTCTATGCAATAGTCAAGTCAGCTTCATCCCATGGATTGACAATTTAATCGTGGTTCTCGCTAAAACTGCAATAAGATAGTATAGTGAGGTTAGACACACATCCCACATTTGGCGCCGCTGCCGGGTATCAAAGAGACCTAAACTAGGGAAAAACATGAGCGTCTTGTGAAGTGATCCTTTAAATTCTGATAGGTAAGCTGGATATGGTGGGTGCCTGCGGTGAGGGGCCATGGCTTGGAGCGTGGCTTGCAGAGAAGCACGAGAGAGAGAGAGAGAGAGAGAGAGAGAGAGAGAGAGAGAGAGAGAGAGAGAGAGATTCGATACAGCAGTAAAACCAAAACTACACGCTATTCTTTTCTCTTGTATTGATTCTCACAAAGGAAGCCGTTCATATATCATTGTATCCATGCAAACTTAATCTTTAACTGAGGTTTCCATGCATGCCATAGAGTGTGTACCCACGAGTTGAAGACTGATCACCAAACTGGGGCTTGCATACCCAACAACTTCCTCTAGGATCTCCTAGAGTAAAAACTTTCCTTTTAGAAACCGCATAGCTTAAGATTGTCGGCTTTTGCTATGTAGAGGTAACTTGGAAGTAATCGTACTTGTCGAGTGCCTTTAGGATTGTAGGATTGTAGAATTAGATTAGGATTTTGAGAATTGTCGATAGACGAGACAATTCTTAAGATCAATGCTCAGGAAACCATAAAAGCCAAGAAAACGAGTGTTTGTGGATACTTTCCACAACCCCATTGCATGAGAACCTAGGAGTAGGGTAAGTAGGATCCGAGGTGGATTTTAGGACATTTCTCTCTCCGAAAGAATCATTGTGAGTTGTTATTTGAAGTGCAAAATTTAAGGTCTATGGCTAGAAATAGCACCAAAAGACTCCAGACCACTCAATCCGACTGAAGAGTATACTTAAAAGTTGTATGCACCAGTGGGTAAGTTCAAGGACACTTTGAGGTAAAAATTTCAAGAGTTTGCAAAAACTCAGATTATTTACTTTTCTTGACATTTTAGGCCAAATTAAGTTTTGACTTGATTCATATGCTTAAAACAACTCATGAAAAGACTGTCCATGAAAAACGTGCAAAACATTGTTCATTTTGGGCATAAAGTAAATAATCACGATTATTTACTTTCATCTCAAATTTGACAAAGGTTGATACCAGTGACTCATTGCATGTGTATAAACAACTTTTGTAAAGGCACAAAAGATTTGGATCACCAAACTGGCAAATAACTGGGTAAAAACTAAGTATGTGCCGACTTTCTAAAACTTCAGTGTAAATTGGGAAAAATTTTGTCCAAACTCAATGAAATTTGATTCATAGGCTTATATTGATGTGATAAACATGTACATGCTTACTTGACTAAAAAGATGCAAAAAGTTTCCAGTTGTAAATAATCGCGATTATTTACCTTGAGTAAGCTAGCATACCACTAGTTTTACCATGTTGTAATAAACCCACAAACCAAATTTGGTAAGATTTGGATCATTGGATTGAAAATTGTGACCAAAATTGCAAAGTCAATCTGCGGACACAAAACTAATGACCATTTGACCAAAAATAGTCCAAACTTTATGAAACTTGGCTAGAGACCTTAAGGTGAAGTGCTTAATAGATCTGTGTCAAGATTGGGACAAAAAACTTGCAAAAATTAGCCAGAGTAAATAATCACGATTATTTACATTTGCTTCAAAAATTGACAATCTTGCATATTTGAGCATAACACAAGGTTAAGCATATCAAGTAGACCACACAAATCAATTTTGGTGAAATTTGGATCACAAAAGTGAGACTTAAGCCAGATTCTTGAACCGAGTCTGTGGACACGAAACGGTTGATAAACTTGAACAGATTTTGTCCAAACTTGTTGAAACTTGTCTAGGGACCTTAATAGGTTGTAAACTTGGCAAATCAAGCCAAAAAGAACAAAAATTTGACAAAAGTAAATAATCGTGATTATTTACTACTGCTACACAGAGTCACCCATTTTGACTTTTGAGCTTGTACAGTGTTAGACCAACATAATGCAAGGCCACCGGGAAAGTTTGGGTTCAATAAGATCCAAATTGGTACATGTTCACTCAGTTTTGGAGTTGCAGATTAGTCCTTTGATTTTTGTCAAAGTCAAGTTTGGAAAATGCAACTGTTAACTCAATTAGCTCGAATTGCAGTAATACACAGAGACCAATCATAATAGCTAGCAAAAACTATATTGTCTTTATAGAAGAATAGCTAACTTGATAAAATTTGTACAGGAATTAGGTTGCAGACGAGAAATCGGTAGCTTAGACAAAAAGTGCAATCGAGTCAAGTGGAAGAAATTGACAACAAGTCAATCCAAAGGTAAGTACTCTATCCAGGGCTTCATAAGTCTTTATGAACCTTAGATTTGGTCATGTACTAGAAAATCAGGGCATACTTGGAGAAACCTCCAGTAGAGTATCCACTAAAGAAAACGTGAATCAAGGCAATTCCTTGCACACAATTCTAGAAGAAGTCTCATACACTTTATCAGATTCAACATTTGAAATGTCTTATTCGACTCACTCGAAAACCAGAACGACAATGCGCTATAATCATATAAACTCTTTTTATAAGACTAATCGCCACGGAGCTCGGATTTACCTGGATCCTAACGAAGAGTATGCCATTCGCATTGATGACCATGGTATTGAGTTCAAAGAAGAGATTAGGTCAAACAAACAAGGAAAAATGTACATGGAAATAAACACCATAATTCTAGATATGGCTGCAAAAGAAGGACCACCAACTTTAGACTTCGAGGGATACGATCAAGTTGACTTGAAGCCTTTGAAACGGCTTAGTACAGATAATCCTAGGATCGGAGCCTATTGTTGGGAGGATAGGAATGTCAAAGATCTTCTATAGACTTCGCATGCCAAATCAAGACAACTGACGGCCATAAAGATCATCTATATCTTCAAGGTCAAGGATAAGGGATTAGCAGACCTACCAACCTACCTATTTAGACAAGGACCAGAAACAATTCCAAGAGATGAACACCATGAGAGATCATCTGACATTAATGTTAAGGAACCAGAAACCACCTCATCACGAAGAAAACCGAGTGACACTAAGGCCAGTCCAAGGCTACATGAGTCACTATTTCCAACAGACTGTTTGAAGGACTCGAAACTGGACCAACTGCCAGGAGACCGGGAGTTGACCCAAATAGACGCGTCAGACCAGTTGATTTTCAGAAATGGGTTAGAAAATACAGTGGATCATGGGATCCATACGACCACTTAGCAAGCTTTAAGCAAGTGCTAAGAGCAGAATGCATATTCGATTTTCATACTCTATTCTAGGGGTTTGGAATGACATTAGAAGGAAAAGCATTGACATGGTTCCAAAACATTCCACCGAGGTCAATCATGGATTTAAACACGTTAGCTCAAGGATTTGTAGCTACTTGTTCCAAAACGGGGATCAAACACAATACGGTAGCTCAAATATACAGCTTTAAATAGAAACATGGTGAGTCTGTTAGGGATTGTGTAACTCGAATGAAACAATACATTGCCAGATGCCCAGGGCTAGAGATACCTGCAGAAGAATGACTAGTGTCATTGTTTCTAGAGGGATTGCTAAACAAATAACTTCATGCTATACTGTATAGCAAGAAGCATACAACCCTAGAAGAGTGTGTGTCAGATGCTATTGACTTAGGAGACAATTGTGATATTTTCAACAAAGAAGATGTCCCTAAGGATAACCAAAGTGAGAAAACAACCTCCACCAAACCAGCACAAGTGGGAACGGTTGCTGCAGCACCACTATTAGTCATAGAAGACATGCTCAAAAGAATGAATGACATGATGAATAACTTGCAAAAAGCACATATGAGAGGACCAGGACACGGGATACCTCAACAGGGCCAACCAATTAGACCGCAGAAATGGTATGCAATCGAGGGAAAATGGACCAACCATGAGACCAAAGAGTGCTACTACCAACCAAAGTATGATGGGAATGTTCAGTACGTACCCATGAGGCCACAAGGACAACCCATGTACAGATACCAGCCTAACATGGCACCAGCTCAAAGACCACCGATGGGGATGGAAAGAACTCAACCTGTGTTGGGTCAACAACCTCCGTATCTAGGACTAATGCAGTACCTATAAAGTACATGTATGAAAAAGGAGTCATAGATGAACAAGCACTAGTGCCTGTTACACCCTATGCTGAGCCTAGTCCATCTATAGTAATGGTAGAAGGAGATTGGTATAATTCACATCCACCACCAATGAAAGAGACTTATGCTCCACAGAGCTTGCACCAATGTAGAATGTAGCTAATCAAGGTGTTAGACCTCCTATGGTAAGACCCATGGTTAAGCCAAGAACGATGATCATTGGAAAAATGAATGCCCAGAGCCTGACAAGAACCTCAAGCCGGTTGAAGCTTATTGCATACAATGTTGCAAAAAGGGAGGACACTTCCCGAAAGATTGTCCAAAAAATCCTTTAAACAAGGGTAAAACAGCAGTAAACGTAGTCTAAGTGATACATAGTAGCTCATCTGAGAGTGA
This sequence comes from Adiantum capillus-veneris, assembly GCF_014529385.1. Classification (NCBI taxonomy): domain Eukaryota; kingdom Viridiplantae; phylum Streptophyta; class Polypodiopsida; order Polypodiales; family Pteridaceae; genus Adiantum; species Adiantum capillus-veneris. The sequence goes on from NC_140945.1 coordinate 11,752,875, forward strand.
ACAGATTGTTCCAGTCAAGGTAATCACTAGAGGTCAGGCTAAGAAAAAGAAACATAGCTTCTGTGATAATAAGAAGAATACCAAAATTACCTCTCAAAAGACCAAAAGAAGTAGAAGCAAAAGATATGAGATGAGAAGGCAGAAACAAAAGGCTAAAATCGAGGAGAAAGCAAAGAAGCTATTCCAGGAAATGGTAAAAGAAATTGGAAGCGAAATCAAAGAAACAACCGTAAAATCTAGAGGATCAATTTTGGTTGATAAAATTTTTGAGCGTATTAATGCAACCTTGGAAGCTTACCAAGAGGAACTTAAAGCAGGCCAAAACATGGAAAACAAATGGAAAAAGTATCCTTCTCCAGACATAGAAGTAGCTAAGCTTGAAGCTTATCAAAATTTGGTAAGAATCACGCAAGAAATGCTGGAAAAACAAAAACCCAGCTCGAAAGTATGGCAAACCCTGAGGAGCTTGTGGTAAGGGACACTAAAGAAAAATCCGAAGTGGTGGTAGAACCCCACCTTGAAACAAACGATCCAGAACTTATAGTGTCAGACAACGAAGATGCCTTAGACAGAATTCTATTTGTAGAGGAAGACTAGCCAGGACACTTTGGAAAAAAGTTCGAGAGATCAATGATGGGAGCCTAACTCTAAAGTCAGCTCTATAGAGGAAGGTTGGTTAGACAACCTACCTCTTGATATGGACATGGATGTACAATCCTTGTATAGGGATTTCAGATCTGAAGCTTTAGGAATGTCTAAATCATTGACCTTGAAAACATTACCCTCTTACTTGGGAGATAACGAAGATGAATCCATAGTGTGTAAGACCACTCAAGTAAACAGAGCAGAACAGGTCCTAGAAGTAGACAACATTCATCATAATCATGTCTACACCCATCCAATGCACTCTTACTTTGGGAGGATTGTTAAAACTCGGACCATATTTATGGAATGATCTATAAAAAAACCCTAGAGAAGGTGGGGATACGGGGCTAATCTCAAAAAAATTGAAAATTTTGAAAAACAAAATGGACAACAAAGAGATTCTATATGTTCCAATGAACAAAGTTGGAGAATATTACGAAGGGGAAGAAGGAAACACCACCCTTCCAGTGAAATATAATGACATAGAAACCATGGCAATACTGGATAGTGAGGTAGACAGAGCCATCGCCATGAAAGCAGTATGGGAATCCTGGGGACAACCAGTCATTAGACAAACTCGAATGAAATTGCAATTGGCTGACGGACACATTGAAAGACCATTAGGGCTGCTTGAAAAAGTGATAGTCAATTCCTGTGGGATTGAATATCAACACACTTTTGCCATAGTAGACTTTGGGAAAAACCTCAATTACAAGATCATGTTGGGAAGACCCTTCATGCGACAGGTACAGCTTATCCAAGATTGGGGAAACAATTATTTGTACTTGAAGCAAGTGGGATCTATAACAAGGGTTAATCTAAAAGATCACACTTATAGAGATGTCATGAAAACACCCATACAAGAGTTTGATTCACTCTCCTTGACTGAAACTAAGCTTCCATTGTGGTTGAACAAAGACACTCCTATTTGGATGTGCGGAGCTTCAAAAAACAGGAGCTTAAAAAGAGAATAATGTATCCTAGAAAGGGATTGCACAGACAAAGCCTATGTACGTGAACCCTTTCCATAACATTTGTTTGATCCATTTGAGTGGACTCAAATTTTAGCGACAATGGATGTATGTGTGAATATGTCTATGCCTACTCAATTTTGCAATGAGGATGGGTACGACATAATTTTCCGATAGCAGCAGCAAATGTGGACGGGTGTCTAACCTCACTCCTATCTTATTACAGATTTAGCGAGAACCACAATTAATTGTCAATCCATGGGATGAAGCTGACTCGACTAGTGCATAGAGGCTACAAGAGGTTGTCAATCTCTCGAAAAACAATCAAAAACTCGCCTAGCTCAAGCTACACTCAAGTGACTAAATTCACCAAAAGCCAATCACTCATCAATAAACAAATCACATCCGTTACAGCATCAAATAACATCCAAATGTAACGAAACTTCTAGGACATGTTTATAAGACCTAAGCACACATGCTTATGATCTCAAACCCCACTTTAGGTCAAGTGTCAAATCGCGATTATTAACAGCAGTGGATTTTTGACGTAGTCGTCTTTGACCCAGAATGTATATAAATGCTTAGCAATGATGCCCCAATACCCTGCCTATGCTTAGTATTTGATTTCAAAGTGTAAATTTCTATTTATGATGAAATTAGGCCGTGGGTCGGCACGTCAATGCGTAGAGCTCTTACCTGCGGTTGCAATGCAACAAATGCGATTACAATGTGACAACCGGGGAGGGACTAGGAAGAGCGAGAAGGAGAGAAGTGAGCGCCGTTAGCTCACGCTATGTATTTCATTATCCAAAATCTTACAAATAACTTACAAAAATTGGCTTTTATACCTTAGCCAAGGTTTTTGGTAGTCAAAACTAATAATTTGAGAGCTCTAACTAAAGATAGATAATGACAGGTTGATAGAATCTAGAAGCTTGCAGGCCCGGCTCATCAATTACAAGGTTCCGACTCATCAATTACAAGGTTTATTAAAAAATAGGAGTTACAATATTCTCGATTTATCAAAAATATTAAGTGGTTTTACATGGGATCTCCAAAAAATGGTGTTAGCTTACTGCTAACATTTCCCCCTCCTCGCCTGTGTCGTCCCGTGACATAGCTTTATGGGCTGAAGTAGTCTTCAGGTTTACGGCTGGCGAGGCGTTCTTTAAGCGCATATAGTGCCTTTTTGTATCTGATTTTTCTCTCTTTATCAGACACTTGCAAGAACTGCATAGTGACTCTGTTTTTCAGCTCCACTATTGAGTAGCCTACAAATCGTGATGTCCGGTTGCTGATCACTAGCCCAAATATTTCGTTTGCCAAGTGAAGAACCCTGTGTAGAACGCTTCCTCAAACGCCAGCATATTGTGACAAGGTAAAAACATACATCTGGCGTAGAAGCCATAGAGGACTTCTTCGGAAGGTTGGCCACTGAGATCATAGCACAAACCTTTGTTACCCTTGAGGAATGACATCCACGGGATGCGTGCTTGCTCTGGCTCATGGAATACTTCGATGCAGGTGAGCAGTATTCGGTAGATTTTGTATAACATTGCACATGATAGATCTGGTAGACTTCTGAAGAAGGACATGGCACCCGTTAGGGTTTTCACCATGTACTCTTTTGTAGGTGGTCCCTTTGCTGGAGCAGGCAATATGGGGTAGTTCAACCAAGTTTCCAAGCCTCATGTGCTATCCAGATCCTTACTCTTGGTACAAAACAAAAAGTCAAATCTTTTTGCAGGGCCGCAGGTGCTCTCGTGAAAAAAATCATGTATCTTGGGTTTTTGTTCAGCCATCTCAACCTCCACTTCAGATGGTCTTTATCTGCGCCCTCTACTTGCATGTTTGCGTAAAGCCTTTCATTACCCTGTAGTAACTCAACTTATATTAGAGGGTATGGCAGGGACTGTTAGTGCCATTGTGCATTGATTTGATTGGGAGTGAGTTGTGTAACATTGACGGAGTGAAGAACTCTCAGCTCCCAATCCATTGCTACCTTCCACTGCTCGTCTACCTCTTAGGTAATATTCTCCTTCACTGCATCTTCCTCAGCCTTTGAGAGCTGGACCATTGGCACTGTATCCGTTTCGGTCAATTGTACTTGAAATTCCTCCTCGCCAGTTAGCTCTTCTGTTGGCTATGTCTCCATCTCAGCGAATGAAACTGAGGGGATCTCTATCTGTGGTGGCTGCTCTAAAGTGCCTCCCTCTTCTTGTGTTTCTGACCGTCCCTCTCTCAACAGCTGATTGACCCTTTTAAGTTGAGCTATTTCTTTCAACAACTCGTCTTCTCTTTACACCCGCATTAAAGCCAGACCTCTGCACTGAGACCCGCGAGCCAAATGAAAAGTTTGGGCTCCAGAGGAAAAAGATTGTACCACGCGAGCTGAGTGAGGTCAAGCTGACTCCACCGACAGTTGCTACTAGCAACCTCACACTTCGGAGATTGGGAGGGGGAGAGGCCGAAGGTCTAGCGGGGGGGGGTTTAAGCTCCAGCTCAAGGTCTTTATTCTTCTTCTCTACTGCTTTGTAGACCTCGTCTGTTTCTTTGATCGAGGCCACTGTGGGATTTTCTATGATTTGCCGCAGGAAAATTTCTTGATCATTTATTCTTTGCTCTAAGTACTATAGGGAGGCAATTGCTACATCAAACTGTACCTGAATCTTCTAAACTGACAGGGTTGTAGTTAAAAAAAAAATTTGTAACTTCTGTCAGATGTTCATCTCCTGCTGTCAGCTGTTCATCTCTTGTTTGTAACTTCTGTCAGCTGTTCATCTCTTGCTCTGCATGCATCTGACAATTTCGTAAGCAAATCACTAAGCTCCTCCATCTCTTTGTGTTGTTTATCCCTTGCGAGCTGATGTTGTTCAGATTCCGCTTTCAACTCCTTCACTTGCCATTGTAGATCGGTGATGACATTTAATCTGTCGTCTAACTCCCCTTGGAGTGCGTCAATAACCATCTCTAATTCTTTGGCCCTTGTGCTATGGCTAAGTGCTGCTGAGCGAAGTCATTCAGTCATGTCTTGCATTTGCTTGGCATACTCGTTAACTTGCACGATCACTTCGTCGTTTGATGTCATCAAATATCTAATATCTAACCAACCCAAATGATTTTCTCATATTAAACTGATCATTTAATATGGGATAATAAACGGGAACAAGGGTTAGAATATAGACATGTGCTTACTGATCTATCTCAACACGGGGCCAATGGTAAAGGGGCCCAAATGAGAGATGGTATGTCAAAGAGCAAGGTTAACTAATGAAGCTTAAAAGACCTTAGGGTTAGCTTCATTAAAGACCTCCAATGGTTAGTGTTAAAAGTCCTTTTGACCTTAAGCAAGCTAGGGTTGTGCTTGAGGTGGGAACCCGACCTAAACTTAGGCAAGCTAGGGTTGTGCTTGAGGTGGGAACCCAACCTAAACTTAGGCAAGCTAGGGCTGTGCTTGAGGTGGGAACTCCACCTAAGGTGCTTGTCATGCTTGATGACTAAGGTACTTGAGGTACTTATCACATTTAATGAGGAAGTTGCTTGAGAAGCTTCCTATCCATGGCGGATAAGATGCTTGAGTCAAAAAGAGAACCTGCACACTTAATGAGGAAGTTGCTTGAGAAACTTCCTATGCATAAAAATCTCAAAGTTGGGGGAATTCTAAAAGAGCACACGGGACACATGTCCGACTCTCACTAAGCTTAACCACATGGTGTGCTTGAATGCTATTGGTTGGGCTAAAGAGGGGTCCAATGAGCTTCTACTTCCATCTAACAAATATCTAGATATTTTCAAGCTCTCTCTCTCTCTCTAAGGGGTAAGGAGGACACTTGTCAAAAGACTACCCATGTGCTTAACTGCATGCGGCATGTGATTGACTAAGGGGAGAGGGGTCCAATGAGCTTGTAGCATGGAGAACTTTCGCCCAAAGCAAGGAAGGGGGATGCTAGGGGGATATACACCATCACACACACTCATTTGAGACCATTCTCTCTTGGTGAAGTTGACGAACACCACCTCCTTCTCCAAGCTTGTGAGAGTAAAAGCCTACACCAACACTCGTGGCTATGGAATGCAAATCCAACCAAGAGCCATGCTTCAATGCTTAAGCTTGTCATCTTCTCCATCTCCATTACTATGTTATTATGTATGCTAGCAAGAAGAGTAATGATAAGTGAGGAACTACTTCTTTCTCCTATGGAATGTTTCTTCTTTTTTTTCCCTATCCTCATTCCCCGCTAGCTCTCTCCACCTTCGAAGGTGTTTGAGGCCTTGGGACTGAGGCTTGGGATAGTTAATTCTTTCTTCAAGTTTATGTTATGTTTGTGATGCATGAGACTTTCCATCTTCATTGTATCACGTAGGTCACAAGGAACACAAAGATTGTATTGTACCAAGTCTCTCTTGATGGGAGAAACTATAATACAAATGCCTACAAGTTTATGTTATGCTTGTGATGCATGGATCTTTATTCTTCATTGCATCACGTAGGTCACAAGGAACACAAAGATTGTATTGTACTAAGTCTCTCTTGGTGGGAGAAACTATAATACAAATGCCTATTGCAGGGGGGACCGGCTCCATATAAATCCGGTCCTCAACTATTGTCATGTTCTCTAAACTCTCTCTCTCTTGCAAAAGTATTGTTCATGCCAAGTTAACTAAGTACCATGTTTATGTTGCTACCATCAATTAAGTTCACCCGCTATGCTCACAAAGTAATCTCTAATTTCCTAATTCCGCTACTCTCAAAGTTCATAGGCCATTTCCATTACATTGGTATAAGAGCATTTGGTTTGTCTTTTCTTGCTTAAGAAGAGAGGTCCTTAAGTAGCCTATTAATGGTTGATTTTGTTAATTATATTAGGGTAAGTGGGACTGGGATCTATTTTCGATTTTGTTGAGCCCACTATGTGGGATATGGTGCACACCTCAGGAGCTTTGGTCTTAATAATGGAGTCTTTTTAGACTTGCCTACAGCTTTACCATTATTGAGCCATAAGAAGTCCGAAAGGAGCTATCCCTCGGCAACTTCTCTATGTTAGACTCACTCCACTACTCTCTATAATTAACCAATTCGAGCCGTGGGTGTAGATACTTAAGTGACTATTTTCAAAGGCTAAGAGGAGTAGCAACTAAGGTTTTGAATTGCCAAAGCATACACTAAGTAAACACATAAGTTCAATTAACATGGATGACAATAAACAAGAGAGTAGAATGAACATTGATGATGATGCTCCATGTTTGTTAATTATCTTGTTACTAGGTTGCAACAAGTTGTGGACAACCCCTCTTTGCAAGCCAAAGTTACTCAACAACTTCGTGCTTATGGGTTTTCTTTCCTCTCAAAGAGGAGAGAGAGCTTAGGAGGCCTCTTGGTGAGACCCCCAAAAGAAAACTCTCTCCCATACGAGAGGAGGCATCCAAAGAACGAGAAATTAATGACTCCCTAGGTTCCTCAAAATATGTGGATCCATGAAGATGGCGGTCTAGATGATCGTCAACTCCTCCCAAGAGGAAACGGTTAACCCATAGTCCTTCTCCTCGTCACTCCAAAAGGAAAGAGAGGAAACAAAGGAAGAAAAGGGCAAGAAAGAGGTCACCCTCTTCTCCTTCTTCTTCACCTTCCTCCTCTATCGATGAAAGCTATGGCTCTTCTCCTAGAGAATACAAGAGGGGAGGACATCGAAAATCTTATCCTGCATGGTGAAGGTCACAAAAGCTAAAGAAATTCAAAGAGGGTTTCTCACCTATGATGGCACCTTTAGTGCTACCGACAAAGTATTGGCCTTCATCCAACAATTTGATGGGCCTTTGGAGACGAGGGCTTCACGGAGTCCTCCAAGCTACACCATGTAGCTATGCACTTCCAAAAATTGTCTCGTCAATGGTGGGCTAGCCTTCGTGGCAACGGCGAAGCCCCAAAGACATGGAAAACTCTACGAGTTTCCATCATGAAGCAATTCCTTGCAAGTGATGCAAAGTAAAAAGTGCTTACTAAATGGTGAAGTTTAAAGCCTCTCTCTCATGAGTCTATCCACAAATATGTGGACAAGTTTTGGGATTTACATCTCAAGGCTACTATCTTTCAAAAGATAGACTTTGTCGAGCAAAACCACCATTTCTGTGCGGGATTACCCAAAGAGATGGCCAAGTATGTCAACTCTCAACGGCCTGGTTCTATCACCAAAGTAATCCACCACACCATGGTTTCTTCATGCATCAATTTCCAACAAGGGGCTAGACGAAATGTCAAGCCCATGGAAAATAAAGACAAAAATGATACCTAGGGGAAAACCAATGCCCAAAATTCTTACCAAGGCTATTCCAACAACAACAAAAATTGGTCCAAGGAGAAGGGAGTTTACAAAGGTAAATATAAACTCTCTCCTAAAGAGCTAGAAGCTTTTAGTAAGGACCACAAATTTTTTAAGTGTGGGGAGCAAGGCCATGGTTATCCTCCTTGTCCCAAGAGAATTGCCCGCAAGGAGACTCCTAGAGTCTCTATGTTTGAAGCTCCAAAAGAGGATGCTCATTGCCAAGGATTTATCCTTTCCTATGCTTGGGGAAAGATGCAAGAGCATGATGCCTTTATTTTGTTTAACCCTGTTTCAACTCACAACTTCATATCCACGGAGTTGACCACTAAGCTAGGCATACAAGCCCACAAGATGGGAGATACATTGAAATCTGATGGAGCTATCAAGGGACAAGACCTCTCAATTACTCCCTTAATTGGAAAATTGAGGCTTCATGTCCAAAGCTATGTGGACAAAAAGGATTTCTTCGTCTTCCCTCTCAAACATGAGAATATTATCTTTGGGGCACCATGGTTTAACCGCATGGCTTCCAACATGAAGTTTCCTGAAAGGAGAATCTAATTCACCTACATGGAAAAGAGCATGTACATAGATGCTAATGAGTTGGGGAACACCATATCCCTGCAATAAAGGGAATCAACAGGAATTAGGGTTGTCTAATTTTCTCAATGGATTCCAAGATGTTTTCATTGATGACATCCCTAGTGAGCTATCTCTGAAATGAGGGATGATGAACATGCAATTGAGCTCCTATCAAGAAGCTCACTGCCTAACAAGCCTCCTTATCGAGTTTCACAAGCTCAATAAGAGGAGATCATGAGGCAAGTGCATGAATTCGTTAAAAAAAAAATGGGGAATGGTGAGGTCTAGCTCCTCTCCATTTTGTTCACCATTGCTTTTAGTGCAAAAGAAAGACGACACATATCACATGTGTGTCGACTATAGAGCACTAAATAAGATCACTATCAAAAATAGATTTACTCTGCCATGGATAGAAAATCTATTTGATAATTTACAAGTTTTGGCCCGACAAATGCTCCAGACGCATTCAAACTCATGATGGACAAAAATCTTCAGGCCATCCAAATTCTCTTGAAGAGTACAAGCAACAACTCTAGGTAACCTTTCAAGTTGAGAGAGAGAGAATAAGGTTTTCATTAATCAAAAGAAAAGTGATTTTTTTCTACAAGAGATTCAATACTTAGGTCACATTATCTCTAAAGATGGCACCCGTATGGATGCAACAAAGTTAGAGGTAATAAAAAGATGGCCTAATCCAAAGAATCTACAAGAGGTACGAATCTTTATAGGTATGTGTGCCCATTACATGACTTAACAAAAAAGAACGTTAAGTATTCATGGACTGCAAAAGTGCAAGAAGCCTTTGAAGAAGCTTAAGGAGAATCTTATCTCTCAACGTGTGTTCACACTACTAGATCTCCCAAAGCCATTTGAGGTCCAATCTGATGCTTGTGGTGATTGCCTTGGAGCTATTTTGCTTCAAGAAGGACATACCATAGCATATGAGAGTCAAAGACTCAACTTCAATAAATGAGTATTGGGCAAATACGAAAAAAAAGCTACTAGCTATTATATATGCCCTAAACACGTGGAAACACTATCTCTTAGGGACTCCATTCATCCTACGAATGGATCACAAAGCCTCAAGAACTTCATGACACAAACCAAGCTCCCCGACAAACAAATGAGGTAGGCAAAATTTCTTTTGCAATTTAAATTTCATATTGCTCACATTGTTGGCAAGCACAATCAAGTGGTCGATGCACTTTCACAACGACCATGGGTCAATGTGGTGTCTATGGCAACTCACAATGATCTATCTTTTATTACAGATGAGTCTGCTATTGATCGAGACTTTAAGTACGTAATTACAGCCTTTGCAATAGGGAAGTAACAAGAACCATTCACCTTGAAGGATGGTTATCTTCCAAATGGCAATAGGCTATGTGTTAATCACCCAAACAATAAGAACGTCATGTATGAATCCCATAATTCTCCTTATGCAAGGCAAAGGGGGATTCAATAATCTACTCTTCAAGGAGTAGAAATGTATTTTTATTGGTCTACCATGAAAGTAAACATACAAGAGTATGTTTCAAAATGCGTGGTATACCAAAATTTGAAATTTGATCGACGGAAGCAACTTGGATTGTTTTAGTCGACAGGCTTAACAAGAAAACACACTCTATGCCTGTCAAAAAGACTATTGAGGCACATCAAATGGTAACCCTCTTCAGATCTCAAATTTTCAAGCATCATGGATTTCCAACACCCATAGTGTCGGACAAAGATCCTAGAGTGACCAGTAATTTCTAGAAGGGTCTCTTTGAGAATCTAGAAAGTAGATTAAATTTCTCCTTCGGCCTATCATCCACAAACGGATAACCAAAGTGAAATAACTAATCTAACGATTCTTGATCTACTAAAAGCCTATGTCATGGAAGTAGATCAATGTTCTCAATGATAGAAGTACCTACCTCTTATAGAGTATGCGTACAATGATATTGTACAAACTTTATGGGGAAAGTACCTTTTGAGGTTAAAGAAGGAAGATCCAAAAGTCCCTTACTACTTAAAGTACATGGGAAGATCTTCGCTGCTGATGAATATAGCCGAGACCTACAAGAATCTTTTTCCAAAGATTAAAGGGGCTATATCCATTCACAGGAAAGGCAAAAAGGGCTACTGTTAATAAGCACAGAAGAGTCTTAGCCTTTAAGGAAAATGATTGGGTCTTGCTAAAGTTCCTCAAGGCTCATATGAGGCATACTACGTGCAAGAGTCCGATGGACCACCAAGAATATGATGCTAAACTAGCAAAAAGATATTATGGTCCTTTTTAAATTCTTAAGCTAATCAATGAGATAGCTTATCAATTGAAGTTGCCCAACCATTGGCTCATGCACCATGTTTTCCATGAGAGCCTACGTAAGCCTTACAAAGGAGCGCCATCAAAAGAAGCAAAAGTTGTTGCAGACCCTCCAAAAATCAAAGATCAAGAAGAAGTACTTCAATCTAAGTCCATCCTATGACATGAAGACAAGGTATTAAGAAACGGTAAGATTATCTGATGATATCTTGTTAAGTTAAAGAATTATTATTTTAAAGATGCTAGATGGATGCAAAGAACCTAACTTAAGGATAATATGAACCTAGTCAATGCTTACGATGATGCCTTAGAGTAAGCATATGAAAATGCATTTTAAATGAAAAATGTTTTTGTCTTATAAGACTAGTTCTCTTTTTATTGTGCACAAATTTAAGTAGTATGCATACTAAGAATCATATTTGGGATGACGACGTCTCTCAAACACCATGTAGAATTTGTCACTCTACTTGGGAGGATGAAATGGACTAAAGAGCAGACATGTTTGCGGCGACAGGTATGTCTCCCAAGCACCAAATGGATTAATCATCCGTCTTGGAATGATGTCGTAGGATAAAAAGGGATCCTCTACCCGCTAACATAAATTGACTGACTATGAATTTATCTCTTTTACCTCATAGTCGAGGACGACTATGATTTCAAGAGAGAGGTAACGTCATCAAATATCTAATATTTAAGCAACCCAAATGATTTTCTTATATTAAAATGATCATTTAATATGGGATAATAAACGGGAACAAGGGTTAGAATATAGACATGTGCTTACGGATCTATCTCAACACGGAGCCAATGGTAAAGGGGCCCAAATGAGAGATGGTCTGTCAAAGAGCAAGGTTAACTAATGAAGCTTAAAAGACCTTAGGGTTAGCTTCATTAAAGACCTCCAATGGTTAGTGTTAAAAGTCCTTTTGACCTTAAGCAAGCTAGGGCTGTGCTTGAGGTGGGAAGAGGTGGGAACCCGACCTAAACTTAGGCAAGTTAGGGTTGTGCTTGAGGTGGGAACCCGACCTAAACTTAGGCAAGCTAGGCTGTGCTTGAGGTGGGAACCCAACCTAAACTTAGGCAAGCTAGGGTTGTGCTTGAGGTGGGAACTCCACCTAAGGTGCTTGTCATGCTTGATGACTAAGGTACTTGAGGTACTTGTCACATTTAATGAGGAAGTTGCTTGAGAAGCTTCCTATGCATGGCGGATAAGATGCTTGAGTCAAAAAGAGAACCTACACACTTAATGAGGAAGTTGCTTGAGAAACTTCCTATGCATAAAAATCTCAAAGTTAGGGGAATTCTAAAAGAGCACATGGGACACATGTCCGACTCTCACTAAGCTTAACCACATGGTGTGCTTGAATGCTATTGGTTGGGCTAAAGAGGGGTCCAATGAGCTTCTACTTCCATCTAACAAATATCTAGAGATTTTCAAGCTCAGGAGGATACTTGTCAAAAGACTACCCATGTGCTTAACTGCATGCGGCATGTGATTGGCTAAGGGGAGAGGGGTCCAATGAGCTTGTAGCATGGAGAACTTTCGCCCAAAGCAAGGAAGGGGGATGCTAGGGGGATATACACCATCACACACACTCATTTGAGACCATTCTCTCTTGGTGAAAGTTGAGGAACACCACCTCCTTCTCCAAGCTTGTGAGAGTGAAAGCCTACACCAACACTCTAATGGCTATGGAATGCAAATCCAACCAAGAGCCATGATTCAATGCTTAAGCTTGTCATCTTCTCCATCTCCATTACTATGCTATTATGTATGCTAGCAAGAAGAGTAATGATAAGTGAGGAACTACTTCTTTCTCCTATGGAATGTTTCTTCTTTTTCTTCCCTATCCTCATTCCCCGCTAGCTCTCTCCACCTTCGAAGGTGTTTGAGGCCTTGGGACTGAGGCTTGGGATAGTTAATTCTTTCTTCAAGTTTATGTTATGTTTGTGATGCATGAGGCTTTCCATCTTCATTGCATCATGTAGGTAACAAGGAACACAAAGATTGTATTGTACCAAGTCTCTCTTGATGGGAGAAACTATAATACAAATGCCTACAAGTTTATGTTATGCTTGTGATGCATGAAGCTTTTATCTTCATTGCATCACGTAGGTCACAAGGAACACAAAGATTGTATTGTACTAAGTCTCTCTTGATGGGAGAAACTATAATACAAATGCCTATTAGAGGGGGGACCGGCTCCATATGAATCCGGCCCTCAACTATTGTCATGTTCTCTAAACTCTCTCTCTCTCTCTCTCTCTCTCTCTCTCTCTCTCTCTCTCTCTCTCTCTCTTGCAAAAGTATAGTTCATGCCAAGTTAAGTAAGTACCATGTTTATGTTGCTACCATCAATTAAGTTCACCTGCTATGCTCACAAAGTAATCTCTAATTTCCTAATTCCACTACTCTCAAAGTTCATAGGCCATTTCCATTACATTTGATTGCCAATCTTCATTTATGCTATTTGCCTTGATGTTTGTGTAGTCTCTTGTGGTGGCTGCGTCATGGCGGTTGGTTGCTGTTGCCCTTGTGGCTGTGGTTGATCTTTTTTCGCTTTGTCATTCTTAGGTTCCGTGGATGCCTCGGCCCTTTCTTGATGTGTTGGAGTGGAAGGTGTTTCCTCGGCCTCCTGTTCTCTTGGTTGCTCAAATTTCATGTTGTCCTCTACTAGTGCAACACTTGCTGCCCTTTCTTGCTCTTTGCTTGCTCTTTTTGCTGCTCTTCTGTAGATTCAGCTGCCTGTTATGCAGATTCAGTTGCTTCTCTTTTTTCAAGCTCTGTCTCCTTGGTCGGCTCAGGGTCTTTGGCTTTATCCGCTGGTGAAGGTGGTGGGCTCGGCATGGGGTAATCATGCTGTTCTGAAACAGATGAAGAAGAGCGGAGAGACACATCACCTTGATCATGTTGTGTTGCTCCTTGTGCAGTTGCTTCCTTTGCTTGCTTTTGCTGTTCCGCCGCCTCTTTAGCTTTCCATTCCGCTTCTTGGGCTTCTCTCAGCTTCAAAGCTTCTGCTTCTTGATACATCGTTTCCAGTAATTCCGTGGGATCTTCAGTCTGTTTCCTGGTATGATGCTTAGTTCTTGGTCCTTTATGTTAGGAAATATGACGTAGCTAAATAGATATTTGAGTAGATTACTTAATGGAGAGAGATAGATTTCACACAAAAGAGATTATAGAGTAGAGTGAGAGAGAGAGAGAGAGTACACACAATATATGTGGTTCACCCAATGTGGGCTACGTCCACGGGAAAGCAACCACTCATTGGCTTTAGTACTTCAAAACAAAAAGTAGGTTACAAAGGGATTATACCCTTTTAGAGCTCCCGCCTTGCTTCACTCTCACCACCTCACACTCACATTGTTGCATCAACTTCACACTATGAAATGTGTGTAGAAATGGCCTCCTTTTATAGGCCAAAAGTGCTACCCTCTCTCATGAGAGGCAGCCATGTGTAGCCGTCCTTGTGTAGATAAGTCCAAATCAGACCCTTCAATCCGCCCATATCCAGCCACCCTTGAGAAGACAAGTCCGCTTTTGAATTCGGCCACCGGCCATTGACTTCCGACCACCAGCCACCGACCAACCGATCGGTTGTTTTCCGACCACTTTCCGGCCGCCGTCCGGCCATAATATTCCGACGAAAAGGAATATTCCGGCAAAGGAAAAAAAAGTATCGGGCCCCTAAAGTTGCCCATGAATTTTGGCCGTGAAAATTTAGGTTTCCAGCGAGTGATTTTCCTTCACGCACGATGGCTTCTCCTCATAATGGGGGCCTTACGAATGTGCGCTTTTTCCACAAAAATTACAAGGGGTAAATCAGGCTCCATACTTAACACTTTAAGCTCAATGGGTACCCACTTTGTTGGGTCCTTGCCTTGTGCTTGGCGGTTACCTTCGTAAGAGTGCTTTTCCCTTTCAAATCGGGATTGTTTTTGTACAGGTTCCTCTTGGTGTGCTGCCACGGCTTTTCTCTTCATTTCTTCCCATGGTGCTCTTTTTTCCTCGTTATCTGAGCTTTCACTACTATGCCGTTTTGGCGAGCTCTCAACAGACTCTTCATCTGACTCGTATGTTCTCTTGGTAGATCTTGTAACTCGAGGGGAAGGGTGTGCTGACACTATCCAAGTGTTCTGATCTGGGGCAGGCAGCAAGTTATCGGCCATGTCGATAGCATGGTAGGCAATTCTGGTTAGAACCTCTGGTGCTCCCAGGTATGTAATTTTTTCCTCTTTCTGTGTCCCTTTCAATGTGGACAAAACATATTGTGCATAGTCAATTGGTTTCCTGGTTGTTGATTTGAGAACTTGTGTAAAGGTTGTGGCAACCGCATGATTAGTTGTTGTATACCTTGGCAGTCTTTTGGCAAGGAAGTGGAAGTTGGAGAATATTACAAAGGGGAAGAAGGAAACACCACCCTTTTAGTGAAATATAATGACATAGAAACCATGGCAATACTGGATAGTGGGGCAGGCATAGCCATAGCCACAAAATCAGTATGGGAATCCTGGGGACATCCAGCCATTAGACAAATTCAAATGAAATTCCAATTGGCTGAAGGACACATTGAAAGACCATTAGGGCTGCTTGAAAAAGTGGTAGTCAATTCCTGTGGGATTGAATATCAACACACTTTTTCCATAGTAGACTTGGGAAAAAACTCAATTACAAAATCATATTGGGAAGACCTTTCATGCAACAGGTACAACTTATCCAAGATTGGGGAAACAATTATCTGTACTTGAAGCAAGTGGGATCTATAACAAGGGTTAATCTAAAAGATCACACTTATAGAGATGTCATTAAAATGCCCATACAAGAGTTTTATTCAGTCTCCTCAGCTGAAACTAAACTTCCATCGTGGTTGAACAAAGACACTTCTATTTGGATGTGCGGAGCTTCAAAAAACGAGAGCTTAAAAAGAGAAGAATGTATCCTAGAAAGGGATTGCATAGACGAAGCCTATGTACTTGAACCCTTTCCATAACATTTGTTTGAGCCATTTGAGTGGACTCAAATTTTAGCGACAATGGATGTATGTGTGAATACGTCTATGCCTACTCAATTTTACAATGAGGACGGCTACGACATAATTCCCATACAAATGATTTCAACCCTCCACATTGAAGATGAAATTGAGGAACCCAAGGACTTGATGAAAGCTCAACAAGTCTTTTCAGACCTCTACTACGATGCAACAGATGAGTTAGAAGAACACTCAGCTACCTCAAAAGATTCGGGGTCAGAAAAAGAACATGTGAGAGCTAAGCTACTCATGAAAGGAGGGGAGGAAAATATTTTTGACTCTCCTAACCAGAAACCGAGAAGACAAAAATGGTTTAGACAAAAAAGAGACACCAGAAACGTGAAAGCTAGACCTATGCCATCAGTCTCCAGTAGAAACCAGTTCTTGATGCAGATAGATGCACATGATTATGTCAAGGACAAAATCACTGGGAGATATCCTTTAAACAACAATCCAGGAATGTCAAAACCATCGAGAAAAACGAGGAAGGATACTCAAGCAAAGCTGAAAAAACAAGAAAAGGAATCAACCATGACACGAGTTGAGCGAAAAAAGAAGTATCAAGAGTTGAAAAAAGCTCTAAAGTAGATATATACGATTGAAATGGAAACCACATAAGAGGATGGTAAAGATGTAATGAGTGTTCCATCCCATTACAAAAAGTATACTCTCCAAGATCAAAAAATCATAGTTGAACAACCTGTTAGAGAACTGCGGAAACAGGGCAAGTCCTATGAAGGGCCTGAAAACGCAAAAAAGATAGATTTGGCTAAACCAGGAGAAGAGCCTAGGCTTGCCTACATTGCAAATGACCTAACAAAGGAAGAAGAAGAGCTATTTCTAAGGTTGCTAAAAGAACACCGAGATATCTTCGCTTGGTCTTACAAGGATCTCAAGGGTGTTGATCCAAAAATCTGTCAACATACCTTACCCATGAGAGATGATGCAAAACCAAGCAGACAAAGACCATACACTACAATGAACATTCTCCAGAAAGATCAAAGAAGAGATTGCAAAACTAAAGGAAGCCAAATTCATTTATGAAATTCAACACACAGATTGGGTGTCTCCAATTGTGGTAGTACCCAAGAAGAATGGAAAATTACAAGTGTGTGTCAACCTCAAGAAAGTGAATGCAGCTACCATTAGAGACAACTTTCCTCTTCCAATCACTGAGCATGTGTTAGGACAAGTTGCAGGAAAAGAGCTTACAGCTTCTTAGATGGCTTTTCGGGATACAATCAACTTTTGGTTGACCCAAAAGATCAGCATAAAACTGCTTTTGCAACGGAATGGGGTATTTTTGCCTATCAGGTTATGCCTTTTGGATTAACTAATGCTCCTGCCACCTTTCAAAAATTGATGAGCCATGATTTTAAAGAATATCTTAGGAAACTCTTGAAAGTATATATACATTATCTATGCGTACATTCACCAATCCGAGCTGATCATTGTGAACACCTCAAAAAGGTATTCGAAAAATGTAGACTTTATAGGATTTTTTTAAATCCTGAAAAGTGCACATTCATGGGTAGACAAGGAAAAATTCTTGGACATATAGTGTCTAAAAATGGCATAGCTACTGACTTGGACAAAATTCATGTTATTGCTGATTTGCCTAGACCAACAACAGTCAAGGGGGTTCAAGCCTTCATGAGACATTGTAGATAATACAGACGATTCATTTGCATGTACGCTATAATTGCAAAACCCATGTATAGCTTGATTACACACTTTGAGTGGACTGAAGCATGTGAAGAATCCACAAATACATGTAGATGCTTCCAATTTTGCCATAGGATGTATACTAGCTCAGCCAGGAGGAGACGGAAAATTGATTTTCCTATTTCTTATGCTAGCCGACAGTTGAACATGGCAGAAAAGAATTATACCACCACCAAAAGAGAAGGATTAGGGATGATATATGCCGTAAAAAAGTATAGACATTACCTATTAGAAAACAAATTTGTGTTCTTCATGGACCAGCAAGCTTTATTGTACTTGGTCAACAAGCCATGCAGCACAGGACGAATAGTGAGATGGTTCATCATTTTTCTGGAATTTGATTTCACTATGGTTGTAAAAAAGAGCACTACTCATCAAAGAGCCGATCATTTGTCAAGGATTGTTTCAAGGGAATCACCTAAAGGAGTAGATGATGATCTACTAGATGCATATTTGTTCTCCGTGGAAATGATACCTCCATGGTCGAAAAATATGGTATCACTGATGACCATAGCTCAAGTGGATTCACAAATACTGCTCCTTATTACAATTGGATTAATCGAGCAATTGGCTATGTATCAATTACTAGCTGGTAGGCTATACAAAAGAAACCGAGATGGAATATTTCTCTTATGCATTAATCCTGAAGAGAAAACCCAAAACCTAAGTCAAGCACATATTACCATAGTAGGACTTCACTTTACCGAAGACCAAACTATGCAAAGGATCTTGAGACTTAGAGTATTTTGGCCAACTATGAGGAGTGATGTTCGCTCTTTTATAAAAATTGTCCTCAATGTAAAAAACAAGCACCCATACCTCATATAACATTGTTTCAAATATCGCATGTTCCTAAGTGGAGTAACTATCTAGTCACTTACTTAACGAGCCGAACATTTCCTAAGGATATGAGTAAATGCCGTCAAAGAGTAACTGAAACTGAAGCGAGAGACTATGCTCTCATTGGAAACCAATTGTATCGGAGAGGTAAGGATCAACATTTGCGTCTTTGTGCAAATGAAGACAAATATATTCCGGTTATAGAACAAGCACATGATGGATTAGCTGGAGGTCGCTTTTCTAGTGAGACCACCACAAAAGAAATCTTAATGGCAGGCATATGGTGGCCAACACTTTTTGCAGATGCCAAAGAATATGTTCGAAGATGTGATGCTTGTCAACGAGCAAAAATGCCAACAAGAATAGATAGCATGCCCTTAAGACCAATGATGGGGGCTAGAGCTTTTGCAAAATGGGGTATAGACTTTGTTGGGCCAATAAAGCCACCTGCTTATAGAACCCAAACTCAATATATCAATGTAGCTATGGACTATTTGACTAAGTGGGCCGAGGCTAAAGCAACTCAAAAGAATGATGCCATAACCACTCCCATATTCTTATATGAGTATGTGTTCACAAGATATGGATTGCCAATAGAAATTGTCAATGATAGAGGAACTCATTTCCTCAATGAGGAATCGAGTATTTTCTTAATGAATTTATGGTCATCCATAACAAATCAGCTCCCTATCACCCACAAGCAAACGGACAAGCTGAGCATACGAATAAGATTCTTAGCTTGGTATTGACTAAAGTAGTTAGTTCAGGAAGATTAGACTGGGAAATGAATCTCCATGCTGCTCTATGGGCTTATCGAGTTTCATTTAAAACAGCTTTAAATGCTACACCCTTTAACCTTGTTTATGGTCTTGATGCCATACTGCCAATATAATTTCTATTGCTGACACTAAGGTAGCAAAGGATCTCGAGTGGACTGGACATGAATTGTCAGAAATACTTGAAGATTTAGAAAAGCTAGATGTGCAAAGGCTAATAGCTGAAGCTCACATCTATGCACAAAAGCCGAAACAAAAGCAGTTTTTTGATTCCCATCTAATTACAAAAATCTTCAAAAAGGGGACTTAGTTCAACACATTTCCAAGTTTAAGAAAAAGGGAGACGGACCTTTTATCATTGAAGATGTATCTCCAAGTGGAGCAGTTAAGCTATCGATCCTAGATGGTGAAGCAATGGCTAATTGGATTAGTGGATGTCGTTTAAAGAAGTACAATATTTTGCCACTAACCAATAAATTGCTAGAACGAATGCATGCAACTAAGAAAAGGAAGATAAAAAGATAGCAGGTTATTGATGAAGCCCAAGAGGAAGCTCCTCGGCTTTGGGTACTCAAAAGAAAAGCTGCTCTCAAGAATCATCAAGCTATTCCCATCAACACCCTGGAAATAGATGATCAAAAATGGGAATTTCCAAAAGATGCAGTGTCAATAGATGAGGAATGGTTAGATGGAATGGACCTTCGCATCAAAGTACAACTCAACAATCATAGCAGGAATGCATTGGTCGATACAGGAGCTCGAGTAAATGCAGTTAGTTATTCCACGTACGAGAAAGCAACAAGTCAGTCTTTGACAGCAGGAATAGCAACAATAAAAGGATGCAACAAGAACCCAACACCAACATTGGGAGTAGTCAACTTGAATGTGATAGTACATGGATGTTCATGCCCTCATAAGTTTGTATGCTTACCAGATGAACACATGAATGAGACGATGATTCTTGGAATTCCATGGATGTGGACATACAAGGCAGTACCAGATTGCGATACGAATCAGCTCAAGCTATCACCTAAAGACGGATAACTCATTGTTCCAATTGCACCAAGCAAGGAGGAATGGAAAGGAAACAATCAGCAGACCAAACCACAAAGTAATCAATCTTCTCCATCCTATCGACAAGCAAATGCTACAGGTAGCATGCAAGGAGTCATGCAAATTTGGATACCAAAAGCACAACTTAAGGACAAGCCGATTCAGATCTGGGTGCCCAAAACATCATCGACAATACCAAAGACGATTCTAAAGGTCAAAATAGAGAGACGAGCATCTCCGAGCAGGAAACCTAACACGAAATGGATTTGGCAAGAAAAAGAGCACTTATCTTCTCCGCAAACGGGAAAACTATACATAGGGTCTATACCATGCCTAGAACCAAGTTGTACCAAAAAGTGTTTATTTTGATGAAAAAGTTAATAATCGTGATTATTTATTTTTTGGCCAACATGGGAGAAAATTGCAACTGTGCCATCATAGATCCAAAGTACATGATGCCCTAAGGCCACTAGCCAAGTTTGAACAAATTTGGATCTCAAAATCTCAAATTTTCTTTACGTCTACTATTTCAGAGACCTAAAGCCTAAATTTGGCACCATTTTCACCCATTGCACTCAAATGAGCCCATATTTCACTCAGAGTATGTATTTGGTATATACTTCAAGCCTATAATGCCCAATTTGCAAAAAGTAAAAAAATTACTCAAATGTAAATAATCACAATTATTTACGTTTGTTGCAAATTTTTGTATTGACTTTATGAATTTGATCCTTACATATTTTTATGCATCTGTGCATGTTCAAAAATTGATTTGAAGCAAATTGGACCAAATTTGTCAGCATTTTAGACTAAAGGACATTTCAAAGAAAATCTGCCAAATCTGCTAACCTTGAAACTCTATTCACTCATCAGGATCCATGCAAGCCACAGAGAGGTCCAAGAAGAAGCTCTCGCAAAAGGAAAAGCTCCAAGAGCTACCGCCATACCAACTGGACCCCTATTCAGTCAAGAATGCCAAAGCAACTACCTGTCAAAGGTACAGCTTGAAGAGCATAACATCACAGTGTTCACAGGAAGCTTCAAGAGCAAGGAAGGACATCAGGTAGAATTGCAACTTCTACCCAAAGAAGTGTATGATATCGCCGCAAAGCCCGAGACCAAAGAAGCCAACGGAAGGCTAGGACTTAGGGATTTCTATGAACAAGATCCGTGTGGAGCGGACTTCCAAAAATCTTATGAGCTTTTGTCCATGATCAAAGAAGATGGAACCGCTCAAATCTTTGACCAGCAAGGAAACAAAGTGGAAGTAGTAATTACCAAGGAGATAGTGGCAGAAGCACTCAAACTGCCAACAAAGGGAATGACAATGAGGGCGATGGATAGAAAGACGGCAGGAACCTTCACCAAGGAAACTGCCGCTGCTACATTTGCTGACCTCATCCAAAAACATGTGGAAGAGCCCGCAAGGTTGTACCACCAACACTTCCACTTCCTCGCCAAAAGACCTCCTCGCCAATCGTCAACCTGAAGACTACTTCAGCCCATAAAGCTATGTCAAGGGACGACACAGGCGAGGAGGTGGGGAATGCTAGCAGCAAGCTAACACGGAATATTGTAACTCCTATTTTTTGGATAAACCTTGTAACTGATGAGCCGGGGCTGCAAGCTTCCAGATTGTATCAACCTGTCATTACCTATCTTTAGTTAGACCTCCCAAATTATTAGTTGTGACCACCAAAAACCTTGACTAAGGTATAAAAGCCAATTTTTGTAAGTTATTTGTAAGTTTTGGATAATAAAATACACAGCGTGAGGTAACAGCACTTACTTCTCTCCTTCTCGCGCTTCCTACTCCCTCCCCGATTGTCACATGGCAATCGCATTTGTTGCATTGCAACTGCAGGTAAGAGCTCTACGCATTGACGTAAACACATCACAGTATTTAATGGCTTTTGGCATCGCCGGCCCGCAACCTTATTTCATCATAAGTAGGAATTTACACTTCAAAATCAAAAACTGAGCATAGGCGGGGTATTGGGGCATCATTGTTAAGCATTTAGGTGCATTCTGGGTCGAAACCGAGTAGGTCAAAAATCCATTGCTGTTAATAATCGCAATTTTGGCACTTAACCTAAAGTGGGGTTTGAGACCATAAGCATGTGTGCTTAGGTCTTATAAACTAGTCCTAGAAGTTTTGTTACATTTGGATGTCATTGATGCTGTAACGGATGTGATTTGTTTGCAGATGAGCGATTAGCTTTGGGTGATTTCAGTTACTTGAGTGTAGCTTGAGTTAGATTCGAGTTGTTTGTTGTTTTCCAAGAGATTGACATCCTCTTGTAGCCTCTATGCACTAGTCGAGTCAGCTTCATCCCATTGATTGACAATTTAATCATGGTTCTCGCTAAAACTGCAATAAGATAGGATAGTGAGGTTAGACACACGTCCCACATCTTCTATGGTGTCCTTGCATTGTGTGTAACCTCCTCATTCTCCAAGGTGGCTTTTGTAGAATTGAATGCATTCTTGGTTTGTAAAACATCGGAGCGTGATGATGATGATTTCATTGTGTGTGTGTGTGTGTGTGTGTGTGTGTGTGTGTGTGTGTGTGTGTGTGTGTGTGTGTGTGTGTGTGTGTGTGTGTGTGTGTGTGTGTGTGGGAGAGAGAGAGAGAGAGAGAGAGTAATTTCAGGGAGGTTAGTGTTGAAAAAAGAAGAGAGAGCAAAGAGAGAGAAAAGGAGAAAGAGTATTGTGAGGGAGATGTAGTGTATAATGTAGTGTAGTTGCTCCCCTACCTCTCTCTCTCTCTCTCTCTCTCTCTCTCTCTCTCTCTCTCTCTCTCTCTCTCTCTCTCTCTCTCTCTCTCACCGCCCGTGGCCGCCAGTAGCTGCAGGTGCACGGCAAGCTCCCGTGTAGACTATGAGCACCCTATAGTCCATGTGGGTGCCTACCATATGGACCCCACCTCCCCCAACCCTCCCACCTTATTGACCATGTGCCTCCCCCCCCCTCATAAAAGGGGTCCCCCCTTGCCATTTCTTTTTTCTCGCTCTCACTCTTCACCTTTCTCTTCAAAGCCATAAGCGTTAGTGAACTCCAAAAAAGTTGCTTTCGTTTTCATTCCACTCGCCTCTCCTTCTTTCTTTGCTCGTCCTTTAACCACTCTCTTTTCTCTCAACCCCCCCTCCCAATTGCATATAAAAGGGGTACCCCTTGCTGTGCGCGTATGTCGCACGTGTCAATGCAAGGAACTTGCCGATACACCATGTGCGAGCCACAAATGGCTCCAAGCACACAACAAGCCTAAACTAGTAAGCTCAAAAAAGGCGATGGTGTGTCACTCACCGCTCTACGCTTGCTTCGTGGAGGATTCCTCGCCACGAAGAAGAAGGAGCCGCCGCGCTCAACCGCTTCGCCGCCGTCGTGCCTTCGTAATGCTCGATCGCCCACTCTCTCTCTCTCTCTCTCTCTCTCTCTCTCTCTCTCACACACACACACACACACACACACACACACACACACACACACACACACAAGGAGGTGAAGAAGAAGAAGATGGAGATGGAGATGGAGCAAGAGCACTCTTCTATTGCACAAATGAGAGAATGAGTGAATTTTAGGTTTAGTTGACTTTTATATGAGCTCGCCCCATTCACACTTGGGCGCCCATGCTTAGCCAACTAATCCCTTGAATGTTCCAGTTAGAGTGCGCCTCTCATCGGCGATCACTCTTACTCTTTCCTATTGGACCGACAAGCCCGGTACCTGTGACTCTACCAATAAATAATACAATGTCCGCCGTAGGTTACAACGTCCGTCTCGTAGGTGATAGGGTGTCCGTGAGCCGTGAGGGTTAACATGCCCCCCTTCCTGATGTAGATTCCGTCCTCAGAAGCTATTGAGTTGACGCTCGTTCGTCGAGGTGGAAGAGCATTTGAGATGAATGTCCTTAGCCTTCTTCAATCACTGCAAAATCAAACAACATTGGCACAGTAATTGCGTTCTTATAAGCGATTAAAAAGCATATTCAGTTTTAGGTAGACAAATTGATTGGTAACAGAATTTTAAACAATTTGTCAGCAATAAACATTAAATTGCAATATAATCAAATGCATAAACAGATGTAAAGGTAAAAAATTAAACAAGTCTGGGGTCACTAATTTAACGGTCAAAAGGCACTAGAGATCGACTATTAATACCATGGGTAAGCTTCTTAATTTTCTCTGGTCAATTAAGTTGTTTAATCGCGAGAGCGAAGTATTTCATGTACGAGGGCTGACTAGAGGCTATACCTAGAAGACCTTGTAGTTAAGCTACGATAAAAGGAATTTCTCATGAAATCATCTCCTGACTGATTACCTTTTCTTTGACCCCCCAAAGTCTTTTCACAGTGATTCAATTTTGATGTGTGTGCTTATTTTGTATGCCTTGGGTTATTTGCTTTTCAAGGAAAAGCGCCCACACTGGGAACCTCTAGGTCTCTAGTACCATAGGCGATACATGTGAGTGAAGTACCCAATCAAGCTGAGATTTCTCTTCCAGCTTAAGATTTTGCAATGTGGCACTTTGATTTTTTGTTTGTTCATTTTCAACATTTTAATTTTGTAACTTTGGGGGGTCATATAACACTGATACACCTCCCCAGGCTCATCACACAATTAAACTCCCTTTATAATACTTAAGCTAAAGGTCAATAGGGTCAAGCCCACTAGAAAGCCTAAGTACATTTCACACAATGCTGCCTAAATCGGATTAAGAACCTAAGTAACCATTGATTATTAGGAAGGCATTCCCCATGGTATTAAGAGAAGATCTCTACCACCTAACTTGGTCAAACTAACTTAGTCGGACTGCTTGATTTTTAAACCTAGACAAGTGATTATGACAAAAAATAACATTGAATTAAATGTTTTTTACTAAGCAAATGTGCTAGATATTATGCTACCAATCACAATCAAAGCAGACAAACATGGATGCAAAAAGATAAGGGGCAATGCTAATGGACAAGAAACACCTGTTTGTGTTGATGGTCACGCTTGATTTTGAAGAGTGAGTCGAGATAAAGATTCCATGAAGGTCCAAATCCTAACAACAGCAACATGTTCCTGTACACACTAAGAAACACAAAGAATACCTCTAGGAGGCACATCCGTGGGAAAAAGGAACTTTGCTAATCACTCAACTCTAAAACAGAAACACTCCTATTGTAATAGTCCTACCTACCGTCCATCACTCGAGTGATGAGGATCAAAGGTATTTTATGACATAGGTTTTTGTTTCACTGTACCGGATGTGAATGTGTAGGTCTGGGTCAATGTTTTGACTTTTATTGTGCATACTCGTTTGCTAATTGCTCTTGCTCTTTATTATTTTTGTTTTTTGTGAGTATAAGTCTTTATATATACA
This sequence comes from Adiantum capillus-veneris, assembly GCF_014529385.1. Classification (NCBI taxonomy): domain Eukaryota; kingdom Viridiplantae; phylum Streptophyta; class Polypodiopsida; order Polypodiales; family Pteridaceae; genus Adiantum; species Adiantum capillus-veneris. Next base: position 11,778,492 of record NC_140945.1, read on the forward strand.
TTCCCTAAGATTGGTGATTGAGAGGTCAGGGAAGAAGGTTGAGAGGGAAGCAAGTGAATGATAACTGTCAGCAAACACTCCCCCCTTCCTTGGGTAGATCATACCGTTTGAAATGAGCTCGTCACCCTTTGAAACCAATCGTTCCAGTTGGTAATAGGTGAGGATTTTTGCCAATAGTTTTCTATTACCTTAGGTGCCTCATCGAGTTGCAAGGGTAGTAAGGTACTCTCCCAGGATCGAACTTGAAGTGGTTCATCAGGTGATTCTTGAACACTGCGAGGTGTGGATTCCTTTGTAGATTTATTGAGGTCCACTATTGGATGTGGAGGTTGTGGAGATGCTTTTACCTCTATGGATGCATTACATGAGGAGCTAGAAGCTTCATGGGACACCCCCCTTCCTGAGCTAGGTGGAACAAATCGTTCTTTCTTCGGTACCCAAACTAGCTTTGGAGCGGGTGTGTAGCATTCCGTGATCATTGATTTGTTTTGGAGCTACGAGATTGGGCTCACATGGGTCAGGTGATAGGTAAGAACTCAATCTACGTTTTGGCACCCATATTTGATCATTTCCTTGATAGTAGCCTTTGGCTTCCAATAGTCGTTTAGGAATCCATTGCCACATTTTCTTACATTTTTTGGAGTGAGTGGGACGTTTCTTACAAGGCTTCTGTTTTTTAGCATCCGCCATGGTCGCTAAAGAAGCTTTAGAGACCCACTTGTATGTTTTCTTCATTATATTAGGATGAGTCTTGCCAGAAGCTATATGCATCGCTTGTAGCATATTTAAAGGTACAAGCATTTCATCCCCCTCAGGTGTTACCCAGGTCGTCCCCCTGTTTCCCCAAGTGTCTATGGTTGCTGCTAGGTGGACCCAATCCACATTGTCTGACTTAGTCATCCCAGGTAGTACATCCATATAAGGAGAATCTTCCCCAACATCAGTGTCCGCTTTACACGTGTAACAATACTGCAATGGGGCCGAGTGAACTGTGGTGTCAGATCTATGATCAATTATAAACTTGTTTCCTAGAGGATGTGCTCGACCCGTCACAAGATCACTCAAATGACAGAATCTTGGAACTGCAAGTAGACATGGTTTTTAGACCAGTCATGCACCATTTTTGCTTCCCTCATGAAAGGACGTCCTAAGATCATCTCCGATGCCATAGTGTGTTTGGAGAAATCCATAACAATGAAGGTAACCCTTATTTTATGTCCAAACACCTTGATCTGGAGATCTTCTAGCATCCCAATAGGTTTAACAATAGACCCATTGGCCATCTTCACTACTATGGTTGTGGTCGCAAGAAGGTGAGGTCTTCCCATAGTTTCCTAGTAATTTTTAGTCACAATGCTAACCCCAGCGCCACCATCAAGGATTCCCTTCACAGTTAATCCCTTAGTAGTGATTGGTGTAGTCGCATTAGATTCATCACCCTCAAAGTATTGTCCCAACTTGTTAACAGGTATTTCTATAACAAGGTTCTCATCTAGGTTGGGTTGTGGATCTAAGTGTTCCTCCTCTATTGGCATCTCCCCAGCTCCATCCATCTGTGCAAATTGTGGTAGCCCAAACTTCAGTTCTCCATTGAGGAAGGCTCGAAGAGCTGAGACTAGCTCGGGGTCTTTATATAGTTTGGACATAATGGTGGTTCTAACTTCTGAAGACATGAAATCCATCAATTTGGCAATGTTTAACGGCACCTTTTGGCCTTGAGTCCCTTGACGTGGGGAAGATGGGATCTCCATTTCTTCGATAGGATCAGGTAGTCCCTCTGTAAACATTCTTTCCATCAAGAAGTGAGTACGCCCACTTTCCCATGACTTTAAGTCACTTTCTTCTTGGATGACACTAGGTATGTCCAAGGGTCTATGGACTTGGTGAGGTTGTTGTTGCGTAGGTAACACGGTGTCTGTAATCTGGATCTTCCTAGGTGCTGGTTCTAGATCCCTTTGGGTATCTTCTATCAAAATCCTTAATTGCTTGACTCTCTCAATCTCCTCTGTAGGGTTTGGGTAAGTTCCTATCTTCTTCTTGGATACTGGCCATTGTGGCTCATGAAGATCTTCCTTGTTGCTTTCTATGTTAGTGGTTGTTTTGGTCTCCATGGATTCACCTGAATCAGAATCTTCTTCAGTGTCGTTCATATATACGGAGTCATCACCAGTCCCTATGTTGGTCTTTGAACTGGGATCTGACTTCGCTGCTTTTTGCGATCTCTTTCTTCGTGTTTTCTTCTTGTTCTGAGATTGGGCAATTGATGCCGTGTCTCTTTCCTCAAGAATATAATTTTGTTTTTGGAGCATTGATCGTGTGAGTACGTTTACTGGTACCACGGGTGTACTTGGTGATGGGTCCTCGGTAACTTCAATCAAGTTTAATGGCGTGATCTTCGGTGCATTTGGATTATTTGGACATTGGGCAATCAAATGATCTATGCCACATCGATTACACATGAGTATCGGCATTGTAGACGTGCTCGCTTGATTGGTTTGCATTAGATTGGCGTTCTTTTGTAGCCTAATAGGACACTCGGCTACACGATGTGGACCTCCACACTCATAGCATTGAAGAGGTGGTCTCTTAGCGGTGTAATTGATATTTTGGCCTCTTGCCGCAAGAGCAGCTACTTGATATACAGGTTTGACTTGTCCCCAATAGTCCTCCATGTAGTATTGTGGACTTTCTTCAAGCACATCCATCCCATAGGCGATATTAGGATCTATATCTTCCTCACAGCCTTCCAAACAAGAAATAGATGACTCACAACCCACTTGATTCACAGAAGTGATTCTCGGATGTGGTGGTTGCGGTCCTAGCACTGGAGGTGGTAAGGGTGTTGTTTGAACAACATTCTGGGCCCTAGGGACCATATGTTGTGATGTTTGTTCAAGAGGTGGGGCCGGCATCAATGCAGGCACTCGAGGTATGTCTGTCCATGCTAAGGTTGATCTATTGGCCATCGCGCACTTAAATACTATGCAATCCTTAGCTTGATGGCCATACCTTCCACATGCATTGCAGTTCCCGTTGAATTTTACTCTAAAAGTAGGGCATTCACTGGTACTATGCGGTCCATAGCATACTGAGCACCATTGTTGCTTCCTTCTTGGATACATATGATTGTTCTGCGGAGCACGATTGTCTCTAAGACTCTCTTGAATAGCCTTGGTGAGATCTGCTAAAGTCATCTCAGATATCTTTGGCTCCTTAGCAATAGGCTTTAGGGTCATTGGCCGATGCCCTGATGCTTGTGAGCTAATAGATTTAGACTCAACGGACACTCTTTCTCCTTGAATCATTAAATTATCCTCCAATTGGATCGCATTGGTGGTGACTGCTTCCCGAGTGGTGATACCTCTAATGACTAGGCCATTGTAGATATCCTCATGCCGTAATCCCCTAATGAATCTATCAAGCAATTGGTTATTGTTGAAGCGCTCATTTGGATTACAACGAGAATTTAAATGCTTCAAGCGACTTATAAATTCTCTCACCGACTCTCCTTCCTCTCGTTGGGCTTTCTGGAGCTGAGAGGCTACACCGCAAAGTACTCCCTCTCGTATGTATTATTTTAAGAACAGTCTCCTAAGAGTAGGGTAAATCGTTTTTTCTTCCACCCTTAGGGTTCTATACCAATCCCCAGCCTTTCCACTTAAGGTTAGGCTTAAAGCATTGCTCTTATGTAGGTCATTGTGTTCTCCTAGAGAATCGCATATTTGTTCAAACACTTCGATATGCTTTCTCACATCCCCGTCTCCACTAAATTTTTGTGTAAGCTTGGCTATTTGTACTGCCTTACTTCTAGGCTCTCTATCAGGCGTGTTACGCATATTCTCAGCAATAGATCGACCAATAGCTTGAGCAAATGTTGCCAAGTCACCTAAGTGAGCAGGCACCATGGGTGAAGGCGCTCCAGAGACTACATGTGGAGTAGGTATTGGCATTGGGCTTGGTGCATAGGAAGCCCTTGGTTCCACGTTGGGTACGATGTTGTGCCATGTGGTGGTCCATAGTTCATATGGGTGGCCCTAGGCATAGCTGACGTCGGATGTGACATGCTAATGCTAGCCGGTATAGTCCCATGGGAATAAGAACTTGTGTATTGTGGTTGTGGAGCATCGGTAGTTGAAACAATGGGAGGGGTAGGGACTACATGAGTGTGAGCCATAGGTGCATACGATTGGTACACACTTGTAGGTACTATTGCAGGCATTGAGCTACCATGTAGTGGTGCTTTACTAACAAATGAGGTCCATGGCGTGTTTCTTGGCATGCCCATCATTGGGGTAGGCATGGTAGCCGTGGTGTCATCAAGGGAAAGATGAGCTAGACTTGGAAAAGTAAAGCTATCACTTGTGGGCTCAGATTGCATTGAGACCCCTGGCGAAACAACATATGGGGGATCGATGGGACTCACTGGAGAGTCTCCATTTGTGATAGAGTGGGTTGTTTCCCTTTGCCCGTGTCTAAAAATCGCATAGGACCCGTCGAAGGTATGTTTATTCCTCGATTTTGCCTCTCGGACTGGATAATCCTATGGATGACATTGCAGATCATGTGTTGTTGTTCCTCTAGACTAGTGGCACTAGATGTGGATTGTACAACTTCTAACCAACCCACATGGTATGTGTAGCCCATGTATAGGTCGGTCAAAGTCTCCGTGTGTAGGTCATATTCCCAATTTTCATTGAGAAATACTTCGTCCAAACTTGGTGTACTAGAGGGTTACCGTGAGGTGGATACAATGTTGCTTCCCGTGTTTTGACTTTTAGTCACCGCTACCTTAGAGGCGACTTTGGAAGGTGGTAGCTCGGTAAGGCCCTCATTAAATGAGGTAGGTAGAATGTCCACGTGGACACTCTGAGGGAGTGTGGGGTCTACAGGAGATGTGAATAGAGTGAGGGAGTGTGGGGTCTACAGGAGATGTGAATGGTGATTCTACTTCCCCACCCCCTTCGTTTACTTCACTAGCCGTAGGTTCAGAGCGCGTAGCTCTACTAAAAGTTTCCATCAAACGGCTAAAAACACTAGTTCCAGGTTGTTGGGCCCAGCTAGGTACGGTTTCATTTGTTCCCCCGGGGCTTTGTGTAAGATGCTCTTCCATAATATCGTAGTCAGAGGAAGAGTCGCTAGCCGCTATATTTGGGTCTTGGGTTGCACTACCTTGGGTCCCCACCGAGGGCGTAGACCCTAGCATGGAAGGATAGTGAGCACCCCCGTAAATCGAAGCACTAGCTAGTTGTTCGGACTCTAGTACACGACCAGAGCGTAGATACATGTGCTTTGGGTGCCCTACAAGTGTCGGCAAGCACCCTCAAAGGTTACTTGCTTTGTTTTGTGGGTGTTTTGCAACCTGTTTTATACTTGATTTTTTCTTGTTTTTGATGTTTTTTAAATGTTTTTTAATGTTTGATTTTTTTTATTAAAGTGTGTGATAGCTCGAAACGAGTGTATCACTTAGAGCGTCGTTGTGTGCTTTACAACACAATTTTCGGGCATCTGACGTTCCATTGGTCCTCAAAAAATCGATTTTTAGCTACATGTGAAGCTAAAATTTGTTTTTTTAAAAGGCGACTGAGGCCTAGGCCTGAGCGTGAGCTTGGGCTTGGGTCTGGGCTTGGGTCTGGGAGATATTCCCGATCCCGGTCCTACCTTTAATTTTTTTATTTTTATTTTAAGGATAAGGTCACCGCAGCCTGCACGAGAGCACGCACACACTCTATCTACATACTTCTAACTAATACACCTACTCTTACACACTAACACACTCTATTAACTCTCACTAATCTACTTCCTACTTAGTGTACACAAAAAACTAACTACCTTAATACACAGAGAATAAACACAGTACCTTTGAAATCTCTATTAACAAAGAAAACTAACTACCTTAATACACAGAGAATAAACACAGAACCTTTGAAAACTCCATTAATTAAAAAAACACACAGTATAACACCAAATCCCTCTTCTCAACACACACACACACTCCTTCTTTACCTTTCCTATAATTGAAATTGCACCACGCAGAAGCACAGAGTGCTACTCGAGCTTAATGCACGGCATTCCCCAACAGCGGCGCCAAAAATGTGCGCATATGTCGCACATGTCAATGCAAGGAACTTGCCGATACACCGTGTGCGAGCCACAAATGGCTCCAAGCACACAACAAGCCTAAACTAGTAAGCTCAAAGAAGGCGATGGTGTGTCACTCACCGCTCTACGCTTGCTTCGTGGAGGATTCCTCGCCGCGAAGAAGAAGGAGCCGCCGCTTCGCCGCGCTCAACCGCTTCGCCGGCGTCGTGCCTTCGTAATGCTCGATCGCCCACTCTCTCTCTCTCTCTCTCTCTCTCTCTCTCTCTCTCTCTCTCTCTCTCTCTCTCTCTCTCTCTCGCTCGCTCGCTCTCTCTCACATACACACACACACACAAGGAGGTGAAGAAGAAGAAGATGGAGATGGAGATGGAGCAAGAGCACTCTTCTATTGCACAAATGAGAGAATGAGTGAATTTTAGGTTTAGTTGACTTTTATATGAGCTCGCTCCATTCGCACTTGGGCGCCCATGCTTAGCCAACTAATCCCTTGAATGTTCCAGTTAGAGTGTGTCTCTCATCGGCAATCACTCTTACTCTTTCCTATTGGACCGACAAGCCCGGTACCTGACTCTACCAATAAATAATACAATGTCCGCCGTAGGTTACAACGTTCGTCTCGTAGGTGATAGGGTGTCCGTGAGCCGTGAGGGTTAACACTTGCAAATTCTTTTTTTCTCACTCTCCACCTTTCTCCTCAAAGCCATAAGCTTTCTCCTCCTATATTTTTCTCCCTCACCCACCGAATTCTCACTCTTTTTTTTGACACCACTATTATTAAAAAATTGCAAATTCTAACGAGGAACCAGTCTAAAGGAGTAGCCCGCCAAGAAGCAATCTCAATCCACACCACTCAAGAGAGCGGTTTCTCTCTTGTGACGACATCCGTGGGTGGAGCATCCGTGTTGACGGCTACACACGTACCTCCGTCGAACGGGTGTAGTCACGTCGATGTCCATAGAGGCACAAAACACAGGTAATGACCCTCTAACTGATGTCTTTGGATCTATGGTTGATAGTCACATTTCTTCATGTTGGATTAATACACATGTTGTGCCATACAATTGCTTGTTGCCATGAATCCCTCTTTGTCATCTTTTGGCCAATCTAGCCATTAGAAAAATCCTCCACTCTCCTTTCTCACTCTACCCCATTGCTATCTTTATCTCTTCCTCCTTCTCCCCCTCCACCTCTTTTCCTCTCTTCCCTCTCCCTCCTCTCACTCCCCTCTCTACAAGCTCCTTTCTCCATTTGTCCTCTCACCCCTCTCCCCCTCCACCTCTTTGTCTCTCTTCCCTCTCCTTCCTCTCTCTCCCCTGTCTACAACCACCTGTCTCCATCTCTCTCTCTCTCTCTCTCTCTCTCTCTCTCTCTCTCTCTCTCTCTACCACCTCTCCCCCCTCCCTCTTCCCTCAAATCATAAAGCCTTTGAGGGCGGCCCCACAATGGGGCCCGTGGACGATCCCATCTGTGGGACAGTCCATGTGGCTAGCCATGTGGATGCACAATCTACGTGGCAAGTCACATGGCCATGCCACCTGTATTACCCCCCCGAACAGGACTGTCCACGGACCCCACTGCGGGGCTGCCTCCATGGAACACAATCCATGGGGGTCGCTTGTGGCCACATTTCACACGAGCATCCCCGTGGATTGCATGCAACAGGCAGTCTACGTGGACTGCATGACCATTAGGGAGCTCGCCAGCCCCCCCTTTCCTAAAAAAGGGGAGTGTCTCCTTACACTCTCCTTTTCTCTCACACTCTCTAACTCTCACACTCTCTAACTCTCACTCTCAGCCTCTCAAACGTTCAAGCCTCTCACTTTCACTCTCACACTCTCCTTTACACTTCCCTTTTCTCTTTTCTCTCATACTCTCTCACTCTACTCTCAAGATCTCAAGCTCTTAAGTTTTTCACTCTCAATCATGTACTAAAACTCTCTCACTATAAATCTCACTCTCTCAAGCCCTCAAGCTTCTCTTCCACTCTTCCTCTCATTACCCTCTACCTCTCTTCTCTATTCCTTTCTATTTATCTTTCCCTCTTTTCATACCCTCCCTTCCATTCCTCTCTTCTCACCTCTCCCACATAAAACAGTCCGTGCCGGCGCGGACTGTTTCAAGATGTTTTTTAAATTTCTAAAACACCTGCAGTCGCGCGTGCGTGCGCGAGGGAGAGCGAGAGAGAGTATTTCCGGCATGGTACTTTCAAAACTTTAAAAAAAACTCTTGAAACAATCTGCGTCGGCGCAGATTGATTCAGGAGTTTTTTTTTCGTTAAAAAAAGGCGTACGCTAGGCAGTTCTTTTATTTTTTGAGATGCTTTATCCGCGAGAGAGAGAGAGAGAGAGAGAGAGAGAGAGAGAGAGAGAGAGAGAGAGAGAGAGAGGAAAATGAAGACAATTTGAACTTCGTGGGAAACTATCCCAATAAACCTTAAAGAACTATCCCCGACGAGGAGAATTGAACTGAAGACTTGTTGGTCAAGAGGGAAATGGCATAACCAATTTCTTAGCTGATCACCTTCAGACTTGAGATGGAGAGAGACAAAGAGAGGCAGCTTGGCTCACCTACACACCCCCGTGCGCACGAGAGAGAGAGAGAGAGAGTCGGCATTGTAGCGACTTCTAAAAACTTAAAAAAAACTTAGGAAATAGTCTATGCCAGCGTAGTTTTTTTTTTCATTTTTGAAACACAGGGTAGCCAACTTTTGGCGGGCCATGTTCTCATTTTTTTAGATGTTTTGGCGTCCAGACGTGAGAGAGAGAGAGAGAGAGAGAGAGAGAAGAAGAAGAAGAAGAAGAAGAAGAGAATTTTAACGTCGTAGGAAACTATCCCAAGAGACCATAAAGATCTATCCGGCGAGGATAATTGAACTCAAGACCTGTTATTCAAGAGGAAAATGGCATAACCAATTTCTCAGCTCACCTACACACACACACACACACACACACACACACACACACACACACACACAGAGAGAGAGAGAGAGAGAGAGAGATTTGGCATGGTAGCGACCTCCAAAAACCATGAAAAAACCTATTGAAACTGTTTGCATCGGCATGGACTCTTTTAGGAGATTTTTCTTAATTTTTTAAAACGAAAGGCCTATGCAATTTTTTCTGGAGATGTTTTGGTGTGCAATTTTCTCGGTCCTTTCATGCTAATTTTGAATCTATATATGCTACATAGGTGACTTAGAATGTGAGACTCCAAGCCTTTCTACCACCATTATTATTGTTGATTGTTTTCTTCTTCTATGGTTGCCATGGTGCTCCACTTCCCATGGGTAGAGCAAGCTTGTAGCTAACTTGCAAATGATGCACAATACATTTTCAGAAATTCCCTGGGAGAACTTAAGAATTTTAGAACAAGTGGCCAATATGTTGAAAATTGGTGCCCCATGTGAACTATCTCAAAGATGATTGGAATTTCTCAAAGAGATGTTTAGGGTTAGCTAGACTATTGTAAATTTGTATGTTTTTTGTTATGCAAATGCCTTTTATGATTTTCCTTTATGTCAATCATGTTTGGCTCGGCTCGGTTTTATGGTTGCTCGGAGTTTGTAATTCCTCGTGTGGGATGAGAACCATCAATTCCATGTGTGGAAAGATTGGGCATTGTGCAAGTGGCTGGATGAATTTTCAACCCCAAAGGTTGAGTGTACGATTGTCAAGTTTGATCGTGAGGAGATGGTGGAATTTCTATTAGTGCTTGGCATGATCAATAAGTAAGGTCTTTTACATTACTTTTGATGCACTTGAATTTTGATTGTTACTAAATTGTTACCTTAAAACATAGGGTCATATGAGTCCATGTGCCTCACACCCACTACCCACGACATCTTCATGATGCAAAAGTTGGCACTTGCAGACCCATAGTCCTTATTGGTGGACAAATTCAATGAGGAGGATACCGCTAAAGTGGAGACGGCACTTAGTGGCGCGGCAATGAACCGATCAAGACGGACAAGCCAATGGAGCCAACAAAGAGGATGAAGACAATGACGATGACACTGACACTAACAATGAGAAAAATTAGATTTTCCCATTGTAAGCTAGCGTTAAAATAATAAGCCCATGAACCCATTTAACAATGTTGTACTATTTTGTTTCACTTCATATTTATCTTTTTGCATTGTTGTTTCAATTAAGATGTTTACTTTCAAGCCTTTCAGTATTAGTTTGTATGGGTATGTTTCAAGAGTCTTTCAATGTTGTTCATCCTTTGATTTATCAAGGCAAACTTGGATTGGATTAATTTGGTTTGAAAACCCTTAATATTTGTTTGTTGATAATGATTTGGGTGTACCATTGTCTAGTTGGTGGATAAATTTGTTGCTCGACGTAAATTATGATATCTGAAAGAGAGAGAGAGAGAGAGAGAGAGAGAGAGAGAGATGATGACGAGGAGAGAAAAAAAAAGAGCAAATCTTCAACTATCAAGGGTTGAGGGAGAGACAAAATATTTTTAAAATCTGCTCGCCGGATTTTAAAAAGGAGCTCATCGAAAAATGCTCGCCAAAAAAATATGTCCAAATCTACCTTTGATAAAAACCCTTCCATTCTTTCAAGATGAAGGAGTCCTTAAGAAGAGAAAGTCTTCTAGCTAAGGTCATGTCAAAAGTTTTGTTAGGAAAATCCATAGAAATTGGTCTCCAACTATCTAAGACCTCCCTATACCTTTTTTTTTATCGATGAGTTTTGTTATACAAGTATTGATATGACTCAAAGAGCTCCTTTTATTGAAGTTTCTTCTTAGACTAGCATAATGTAGGGCACTCGATATATAAGCTCGATATGAAATGTAGAACTCATTAGAATACTATCAAGATCATGTTTTTTCTCCTGTTTAGGCCTTGCAGTCTTTTCCTTAACTTTCCATCTGTATGAGACTTATCTAGTAGGTTGGCTATAGGAGCAATTTTTGGTTTAGTTTGTTGTGATATTTTAAGATCTCATGGGATGGTTAGTCAAAAAAAAATCTAATCAACTAAAGCCATATTATCAACACTCTCATTACCGATATTTTATTATTATCATTAGGGAGAGGGATGATTTGCTAGTAGCTCAAACGTTTTCCTCTTGGGGCTATCCAACTTACTTGTTACAATCCCCTAGTCCAAGCAAGGACACTTAAAGACTCAAGGAGTTCTTCCTATGTAAATTTTTTTATGATCCACCATCTCAAGGGAGGGAGGAATTAGACAATTTGAACCTACTTCTAGCCAGGATAATCTATCCCTAATCAACATTCTTTCAGGCACCATGATCTATTTTTTCTTTTTCTTGAACTGGGTGTAGACTTTATGGGTCTATTTTGCTCCCTTACCCAAGCTATAAAAAGAGACACATTTTGACCAAAGGACTCAACAGGAATGTTTTTACTTAATTTTTCATGATTTTAAGCTTGCAAAAGACTAATCAATATGAGCTCAACAAGAATGTTTTACTTAATTTTCCATGATTTTAAGCTTGCAAAAGACTAATCAATATGAGCTCAACCTACCTTGCAAACATGAGCATTAAATATGTAGGCCAAATGAGACTCACATTTGATTGGGAAGAGGGAGAGGGATATAGCCTCCACTTAACTCCTTGGAATCTCTAGAGGAGGGAGTTCACCTTATAAGTCTTGCAGCTCGCAAGCAACATATCTTGCATGTTGGTCCAAGTGAACTTGTATCTTCAGAGATGTCCAAGCAAGTAATGAAAATCTTACAGCTCCTCCACGCTTCCTTCTCAACTCTAGTGCATGTTCAACTGCTTCGCGGTCACCTCCTAATTAGATAGGTTGTTACAAGTGATGAATAGCTTCCCAATGGAAAATTCTATTGGGTCCAAAGTCAATAACTACAAGGATACAATAGTAGAATTGACAAGGGGTGCAAAGAAAATAGTTACGCATTGTTAATGAGCCTCCTTTATGGATGATCTTGATATGTTCATATAGACTAGAGGAGGGACCATTAGCTATACCCATTTATTTTTTAGAGTGCTCATAGAAAGCTAGGTGGCTCACATCATGAATCTCTCTAAGGTGAACTATAGGGGTGAGCCTCCAAGTTTGAGTTTTTAAAAGTCTATGACATCAAAAGACACTATTGGGAAACTTTAATACACTTTTACGGAATGCACACAACAATGGAGATGAGGAAGGAGAAACTCGAGGGTGCATAACGCAAGAATTAGAGTTGGCCCTCATGTATGGAGAAGTGACATGACCTAATGTGATTGATTCACAAAGGGGAGGAAGCCCAAAGCTTTGTAAAAATGCTCTATGACAAGATGACCAAGAGCAAAGATGCCTTCCTACATCTTCCAAGTGCCATTCCCAAGGCATATATGATAGCCATGATCATTGAACTACCGAGTGAAAATCAAACTCTTTGTGTGAGAGTAAGCATGCGTATCACATTCTTGAGCACAAATGCAGAACCATTAGCAAGCCTCAAATGCATGTCACCCCCACCAATGAAATCACTGGCAAGGTCACTGCCCAAATGTACGCATCCACATCTGCTAAAATCATAGGTAGAAAACTACGATCGATGAGGACTAACATGAAAGGATGCGCCGAAATCCAAGATCCAAGCTTGGCAAGTAAAGAAGATGCAAATAGACATCATCGCTACTAAAAAATTGATATCCTCTAGCATTGCTTTGCCTATGTCCTCTTTCTTGCTATCCTCACGCTTTTCGTTCTTCTTCTCTTTTTTCCACTTAAAGAAGTTTTTCTTGATCTATCCCTTCTTCGCACAATGATAGCACTCAAAATCCTTCTTATCTTGAGACTTACTACAACATCCTTGAGATATAATGCATTCACAAGACTTTCTCCTAAACTGCTTTCTCCCTCTATCAACATTGAAGGTAGCACTTTGCTTATCTGGATCCACAAACTTTTGTCTTATCTCCTTAGAAAGAAAGCTACAAACTACATCATTAAACTTCAGATCTAGTAGCCGAAAGAGAAATTATTTCCACAATGGCAGACATTGCCTTTGCATTACTCGCATCCCAATCCCCACACCATTTTTGATACTCGTCATCTTGAAGGCAGATGTACCTATTGTTGGGATCCCTCATAGGATGGGGTTTTGATCCATCGACTATGTCCCATAAGCCTTTTCACATGAACCAGAGTCACATAATCAAGTTGGCGTAGTTATCACTGTTCAATTTTTTGATGGCACTCAAGAACTAAAGAACTCCTTTTTATGGCCCTGTCTTGAGCTCCAATCCCCACTTCTTCCAAACCATTCCTCAAAGCATTTCAAAAGGGGCCACAAGATTTGCACCAAGCCGCACCCAAAAACTTGCGCTCAAACCTTCAAGACCAAGCTTGTCAAGGCCCAAGGCTTCCCATCTTTATGCTCACAACATTTCAAAACGCTAGGTGACTTTTGGTGGGGGGGGGGGGGGGGGGGGGGGGGGGTTCCCCTAATGGTTATTGATGGGGGTCGTCGCCATCAAGAGGTGTACGACACAGTCAACACAGCATTTCAACACATTGTTGCATAGGGAGGAGAAAAACTGCATGCAAAGGGGTCATCGTCTCAAAACGCAGGTGGGAGGTCAAGTGGCATGTTTTCGTCGATTGCTACCCAATAGGGGTATAAGTAGCACTAGTGCTAGCACTTTAGAATGCTATTGATAGTGGGCTAGGTGCCAAGGACCACGACAATGGGAATCAGCAACACATAGAGGAGGTAAAACGCCACAACATTACAAAAAGCCACCACAAGAGAGAAGGGAGGATCTCCGTAGTAGAGAGAGGAGGGGATAGCACCGCCGGTCAAGGAGTGGGTGGGAGGGTTCTCTTTGGTTCTTAATGAAGCACCTTGCTCCACCAAGGCTCTGATACCATGTCAAAGTTGACAATGTAGAAGCATAGAGACCAAGGAGAGTATGCACGAGAGAGAGAGAGAGAGAGAGAGAGAGAGAGAGAGAGAGAGAGAGAGAGAGAGAGAGAGAGAGAGTCCTGAACCAAACAAGCATGGCAATGAATAACTGATGCTAATACAATGGGGGCAATGGGTTGCATATATACCCACCTAAGTAAATTACCCTACCCAAGCTTTGACAAATAAGTGAAATAAATACCTAAAAGCCAAAATAAATATTGGGATCACATTGGCAGTTCACTTGAGGTGCCATAACTTTAATAGGTTGAACCTTTAAACTTTTCTACTAACTGGCTTATTTGATGAGAGTACTTTTCAATTTCTTGTAGCTTCCCCACTTGTGCTTGGTAGGGTGACGGCACCCTCTTTACCTTTGATTGCACTTGTAAAGGCTTCTTCAGTCATTGGCATATCAAGATTTTTTATTAGGATTTGTACAATGTTAGGCACTTCCAAGTCTGGCACTTGGGTAGCTTTAGCTATGTGTGGATCAATAGACCCTTCGTCTCTATCTTTAGCTTCAAAAATTGGTGGTTCTCCCGTACTTTTGGTGCCCTTTTTGCATCTTCCTTTGCTTTTTATCTTTACCCTCCTTGCAAAGTAAGTTCCATCTCCGCATCATGGTAGATCATGTCTACCTCTTCTTGTAGATTGATGGGCTGCACCAGACATGGGTTCTTTTTTCGGGGTTGACATGGCTTCCATTGTTCTTCTAAGTCACCTTGTAGTGTACATTGTTTCTCAAAACCCACCTTCTTTATCTCTAGTCCATCCACTCTTTGAAGTGGATCTTCAACAATATGAGTCGCTATCTCATAGGATTAAAGGGTTAACTAAGTAGCAATTAGAGTGATGTACTTATCGAAGAGAAATATAGCATACACAAGAGAGAGAGTAGAGAAGAAAGAGAGAGCATACACAAGATGTACGTGGTTCACCAATGTGTGTGATGTGTCCATGGAAAAGCAACCATTCTAGCTTTATACTTCAAACTTGGAGAGAAACAAAGAGCTTAGAAGCCCTCAATGGAAGTGATTTACAAAGAGCTTAGAAGCCCTCAATGGTCGTCTCGCCTAAGTCTTTCTCTAGATTGTACTTCCAGCTTCTACGCCATGTGATGTGTAGAAGAGTCCTCCTTTTAGAAATGCCAAGGAGCCTCTATGGGCTGCCCTCTCAAGTGAGAGACAACTATCCATGTGTAGATGCGTCCATTAGCCATTGATCACCGCCCATTGGACATGGAACATTGGCCACTTTCCATCGACCAAGACATTCTGGTGAAAAGGGCTTGATTTTGGTTTTCTGGTAGGTGATTTTTCTCATGCACGATGGATTCTCCTCATAATAGGGGCCTTATAAATATGATTTTTTAGAATAAAAATTACAAGGGTAAATCAGGCTCCATAATTAACAATCTCCCACTTGGAGACTGATCTCAAACAACCTATGATTGCTTTCCATTTTTCCTTCTTATCCTTCAATACCAGTTGAACTTGTTGTGTAGAATCTCAACTTCTCCTTGTTAACCACTTTTGTCAACATGTCTGCACGATTCTGGCTTGTGTGCACTTTTCCAAGCTTTAGTTGTCCCTCTTGTAGAAGAGTATATACTAAGTAATAACTCACTTCTATATGCTTTTCCCTTGAGTGAAAGGCTAAATTCTTCTCAAAGTGAATGGCATTTTGACTGTCACTGTACAAAACACAATTTTCTTGCTTATATTTAAGCTCCTTCAAAAACCTATTAAGACAACGTCCGTGCCTCCAAAACATAAAGCATCTTTTGTTGTCCCTTCTAAATACCTAATTATTCATTTCATTGCTTGCCAATGTTCTTTACTTGGAGTTCTCCCATTAACCTACTCTCTCTTGGAAGATTGTGAATGGGGCTTGATTTTTGGCTTTGTGGCAAGTGATTTTGGTCACGAAGGCTTCTTCTATATAACTAGGGCCTTACAAATGGGATTTTCAAGAATTAGAATTACAATGGTACTATCTTTTTCTTCTCTCTTTTGGCAATTTCTTTCTCCCCCTCTCTTCTCTTCCTTCTTCAGTATGGATAGAGGTGGGTATGTCAATTGGGATCATTTCAGCAAGACGTGGAGTTGGTTGGTGAGATAAGGTGTTTATTCTAGGGTCTTCCTCCTTTGCCTTCCTTCTCTCCTCTTCTACTTTGTTCTTGCTAGCTCTTCCAAGTCTTTCCAAGCATTTTCTACAGTTCTTTTCTCTCCAGTTCTCCTTAGGACCTCTTCTTCATCCCTTCAAATCTCTTCCATCGGGTGCCTTTTAGCTTTGGCTCTTACTATATTCCTAAGTTCTACATCATCAGCTTGTCTTGCCCTCTTCTAAGCTTTGGCTTTAGTTGCTTCATCTTTATTCTTAGCCCCTGCTCTACTTTTTGTGAGTGTGGATTTGCCGGCATTTATAAAATTTTTATTCTCATCACCATCATCACTAGACAGTCCCCTTGTCTTTTGCTCAGAGTCTTTATTAGAGGATGAGGCTTGTACAACTTACAATTTCTTTCCAAGCCTTGTGTGTTGGGTCTTGGTGATTTTCTTTGAATTTGTTCATTTGTCACGAGCCACATGTTCTATTTTAGAGGGGAGGGATGTTGTTGGCCATGTCGTGATTGTAAAATGTAAGTTGTGTGAGTACTTCAACCCCTCCAATGTAGTTTAGTTTGTCTACTTTCTTGGTAGGTAGCTTGACCAGTCCCTCATGCATGCACTTGGCTAGGTCAAAATGTCTTTTAAAGACACTGTCTTTGTTTGGTGAGCCATCAATTTGGTTGTTGCATGGCTTGGGTTTGCATATCCAATCAGCCTTGACCTGGAGATATTCAAATGTTGCTGATATATTTTGAGAGGGAGTTCTAGCTTGGGCCTCTTCAAATCTAAAAATGTCATTAATGGTCTCGACTTTGTGAATGTTTCCATCATGGTCACCTTTCTAGCTTTAAAGGATTCTTTGTATCCAACAACTTTAAGGATTTTGCAACCATATCTTCCATGATCCTTATCGTAATCTATTCAAAGTTAGCTATGCCATCTTCTTGTATTGTTGTCATGAATTCATGTGTTCTCTTTAAGTCTACTCCGCATGGTGTGGTAGCTTGAAGTGGTTGTCAAGGTCAACTCTCGCAAAGAATTTTTATACATCTTTTTGCTTTGCCAAGGTCTCTAATTCCTTTGGCATGATGATTTAGTCCCACAAGTGTGCCCTGGTCATCTCTAAACTTTCCTTGGTACATTGTGGTGGTGTGTTCCTTTCCTTATAACATTGTGGTGGTGTGTTCCTGCAGGTAGGCCATATCGAGCCAGCATGTTATGGCTTGCATGATGGTCCTCCATCTGGTTGATAACGAATGATGTTTTGTAGCCTTTCAGTTTCTTCTGTTTCTTTGGTGTAGACACTCAAATAGACATTGAACCTAAAATTTGCCAATTGTCAAGCCCAAAAACCAAGTTAGACTTTCAAACTATTTCCATAGCGTACATGTCTTGGCACATTAGAGCACAAAATTCAATTTCAAAAATCTACTTAGACATGCAAAATGTGTCTACAGGCATTAGGGAATGCACAAAACTTGTGAAGACAAAAAATTGACAAGTTGGACCAGTATTGTGATATTGAGCTATTCGTCTTGGCGTATACATTTTTCTTAACAAGTTGGATGTCCACATGCCCATGATAGTGTGATTCAAGTCTTTAGTTATTTGGATCACCAAAAGTGGATGTAAAGCCCCTAACCAGAATGTTAGACTTTGAAATTTTTTCTTCTTCTAGTAATTGATAATTGATAAGTCAAATGACGTGAAAATTGGTGTGGGGGCTTAGGATACATGTCTAAGCATACTGGTGATGTCACAACCATGCCGTGTAAACAATTTTTTAGTACCACAATATTGGACTTTTGTTCAAGTGGAAAATAACTTTAGCAATGGAAGCTAGTTGTATACGCTACTATAAGGCCTTTGTTGAAGTTTTGAAGAGTTTGGACCTTTGGATGAGAAGTTAAGCCCATTTTTGTATGTGGAACACTGAGATTTTGTGGTTCAAATTTGAGGGAAATGACCAAGCATGATGTATACACACTAAGGATCGAAATGGTGATAACTCCCCCCAAAAATGATGCATGGGTCTAGTACCACAATATTGGTAAACACTCATACCCCACATTCCCCAATGCTAATAGAACACGTACATGCATACTCAAAAAAACTTAGAAGTCAAAAATTGCCCCTTAGTAGTAAATCTGGCTTATAGTCTCTAAAATGCTAGTATCTAGCTTTTGTGGTGATCCGATGTCCATTTTGAGCACAAGTGGCATCAATGGTCTTGGTACACCGTGTAGAATCCAATTGTGATAAAACATTTTGATTTTGGCACCCTGGAAAATATCACAATACTTTTTTTGCTTGGTAATTTTTGACATTTTCTAGATTGGATTGCTTCCTTGCAATATTTGGAATGTGTTGATACCTTATATGGTGAATTTGGGCTTGCAGAGCTCCTATAGGGTGCCCACATAGCTGAAGATCTTTGACTTGCACCTTTTGGTCTTGAGGTTGACTTTAGACTTAAAATAGTTCCATGGTAGTTTCTATAGCTTGGTAATATCTCTTTATAGCTATTAAGCTAGGAACTTGTGACTTTTGTACTAGATTTGTTCTTAGTTGGACACTTTAGCTATATAGTGCATCTTTTTGCATGTATGCTAGTTTATGGCCTCTATGAGTTTCAAATCCCAAATTTGACTTTGCACATTTCGTTCCCATGATCTTTGGGAACTATGTATGAAGTTTGGTCCAATTTGGTATATTTTTCTGCCATCTTAGTGCAAAATAATGCTTTCTAAGACATTTGTTGATTTTTGATGATACAATGGCCATTTGAGTCCCATTTTCATAACCAAAACACATGAGAGTGCTATACCATATGCTGCAAAGTTGTTGGGGTGAAGTCAAAATCAAATTTTGAGAAGTGGAGCATAGGGGGTATTTGTCATGATGGCTATCACTGCACTATGACCAAAATGACTTTTGTCACCACAAGTTTGTCTTGAACTATGCCCCGAACATATGGTTCAAATTTGGTGACAATTGTTCCACAAATATTTTTCCTATGGCCATTTTTCTCCTTAGAATGTTTAGGTAATTGCATGTCCTATTCTCTACCCTCCCAACACTTGACAATGCATAGGTAGGAATAGAAATGTTCTTTAAAGTAGAAACTTATCCCTCATTTCTACTTGGAGTAAGAGGGTGTGAGGTGTGCATGCTAGCGTGGAGAAGTATGGATGCAATGGAGCGCTCTCTCTCTCTCTCTCTCTCTCTCTCTCTCTCTCTCTCTCTCTCTCTCTCTCTCTCTCTCTCTCTCACACACACACACACACACACACACACACACACACACACACACACACACACAAGGGCAAATGAAACAAACAAGCTTGGAAATGGCCAACTTGACTATATGAGCTTGGGGTTTTCTAACCTCAACTTGCCCTAGCCTTCCCATTAGCCCTAATAGGTTGTGTCATATACTCTTAAGTAAACAATTACATGATTTGCACCTGCATAGCCTTGCCTACACTTTTCCAATGTTGCTCAAGTACTTGATTATGCTTTATGTCATTAAGCTCCAAATTCTTCCAAACTTTTATGTCATGTTGGTCTTGACTTCAAGATTAGTCATTTGAAATTCATTTTTCCACATGAAATGGAAAATTTTATTTGTTGCAACTAACAGGTGGCAAATGCATAAGCGGTCAATGGAGGAAAATGCAAAACGATGGCATGTTTATTGATATTATATTATTAAAGAGCTTGTTATGAGTTATGATCACTTTATGTCAGGGCAAAAAATCTACAATCATTTTAACCAGTCAATGTGCACGAGGAAAATGCTCACTCTTGCACGGGGGTGATTGCACTCAATGCTGTATGTCTTTCTTCTCTCTCACCGTGCTCGTGTAGCACTCCACTCTAGGAGATGCACTCGCACACTCTCTAGATCTAAGATCTCTCTTTGATGGTTCTCATTTGACTCCTATAAGTCCTTGATCTCTTTCTAGGAATTCTCATACAACTCACTGACCTTATTGTTGACCGCATCTACAATTCAAGTCAAGCATTAGTAAACTTGAGTGTACTCTATAGATTTTGAATACAATTTTGTATGGAGTACACTTTGATCTTCCATTTTTTTGCTACTTGATGGACATGTTCTATGTATCCCTCCGAGTCATCAAGGATGCCATCTGTGGAGTGCTTGCTTCTTGATGTGTCTCTTCATCCCCATTGCCTTGGTCTTGGACTTCTTCTCTAGTCTCCACTTGGTTTAAAAGTGTATCTTCCTATAGATCACTCTCTTTGTGCTTATCTTTTAGAGGCTCTTCACCAATTGGTGACAATACCACATGTTGGGTTGAATACTTAGAAGAATGTTTAGTCTCCACTTGGGGTTTTTCTATGGTTAATGAGGTTGTGGTCTCCTCCCTTTATAGTATTCCAAGGTAGTAGAGTGTTTACCTCTTCTTGGGGGGGGGGGGGGGGGGGGGGGGGGGGTGCATCAAGAGTGATCCTCTCTTGTCGTGGTTTCATCTGGTGATGAGGTGGTTGCTTTTGGTTGTTTCTCTTCCTTGGTAGCTTCTTGTCCCTCAATAGGTGTGTTCTTTTCATGTTTTCCCTCTTTCTAAGTTGGCCCTCTTTCTTTGACTTCATAAAGAAATTCTAGACATGTTTGTTGGTCATTATGTTGACAAAACATTGGGTTTTTTGTCATGACAGTTTCTTTGGGTTCCAGCTCAAAAGCTTTGTGCTCTCTTTCCAAGTGGGCAGCCTTTTGTGATGGCTCCTCAATCTTCATTGTAGTGGCACTTGATCTCTCTTTTGGCCTCTCTCTTTTACCTTTTGCTTGCCCTTGGTAGCTCTTTTCTTTTCTTCTTCTATGTCAGCTGGTTCTTGTGGAGCTTCAACTACGGGAGCCTCTTCTTGTGCATTGTATGATGTTTCTTCTTATTTGTCTTCTTCTAGTAGATGGACTAACTTTCTCTTAGAACGGGTGGCAAGTGACTTTGATGTTTCTGCTTCCTCTTCTTTAGTTTCTTTGTTTTTAACTTCTGTTATGAGCCAATTATTTTGGTATGGTGTAGGTGACAAGTTGTCAACCATACCAATTTCATGGTATGCTATCCTCGTAAGAACTTATGGAGCCCTCAACTAGGTACTATCATTGCTCTTCTTAGTATTCTTCAATGTGCTTAGCACATAGAGTGCATGGTCTATAGGCATGGGTTGTTTTTACTTCAAGGCATTGGTTAATGTAGAGGTCGCAACGAGGCTGCGACATGGTTTGGTGTAGTGTACGTTTGTGGCTTCTTTGCTAAAAAATGGAAGTGATAATAATAAGCCTTGCGAGATCCTATATAGGTTTGTAAATCATCTTGGAAAGTGTTGCAACAATTTTGTTCTTGGTCACAACCCAATGCCCTTCTTCTCCTTGGACCGCATTGATACCCCTTCAATGGGACACTTCAAAGCTTTTTCCACTATCTCCTCGGTGTTGTTCACCCCAGTTACTTGCCCTACAGAGTTGGGGGTTCTAGCCATGCCATCTTCTTGGATGGTGTTCATAAATTCATAACACAAACTCATATGATCTCTAGAGATCTACTCTGCATGGTTCCATCTCATAGAAGGGTAGTAATCCCAATCTTCTGTTAGTCTCCCTAGTCCTCAATGTTGTAGCCACATCATAGATTGCTTTCGGCATCAGTTAAAGCTCTATTGTTTGGCTATCTTCACTTCTAAATTTTCCATGGAATATGGCCAAACTATGCTCTCCACATACGTCTTCTTGGCTATTCTAATAGATTCTTCTTCTAGCTGGCAGGGTAGAGGATCTTGTAGCTTCTACTTCATAGACTTCTTCCTCTAGGTTGCACTTGGTGATGGCTATAAACGAGTTTTTTGTAAGTTAGTTGCATTTCAGAGTTCAAAACCACTGCAACTCCATTACTTGAGCTTTAAAATGTCAATTTCACTTCTGATGCTTGCAGATCATCATTAAAACTTAGGTAAACATGTTACAATTGAAAATTCCAACTTTGAGTAAAAATTTTCAAGCCTGATAATAATCGCAATTAGTATTGGCTAATTGATTTTGGTATGGAAAAACATCTTTGGTATATCACATAGTTGGAAGGTGTCATAAATAGGTCGAATTTGAGTTTTGGAAGAATTTGGGCGAAAGGATACAAGGTTTGGGTCAGTTTTTGATATAAGGTCTCTTAAGAATCTAACCAGGCATTTGAGAGTTTTTGTAATCCAATTTCACTCAAGCTTGGGATATGGGCTTATGACAGCACACTTTATTGATGGATAACAAAAAATCATGAAAATGAGCTCAATTTTGACAAGTACATAATAATCACGCTTATTATTTGAGCCCTCTTTCCTTCAAATTTTTGCAATTTTTGGCCTACACACTTGTGGTACATGTCATCGTGAGGCCCTGAGTGGGGTTTGTGTAAAAAAGGGATTTTTCAAGTGACCCTTTGGTCAAAAATGAGAATTCAAAGCCTTGGTGCATTTATTGATGACATGATCAAGTGGAAATGGAAACATGTAGTTTTCCTTTTTGTAAAGAGGGGATATAACATGTACAAACAAGGCATGGGGAGATTTTGACAAAAAGATACAATTCTAGGCCTAAACATCATAATCACAATTATTTTATAGCATTATAAATTTTCATCAAAGTTATGTTTTCAAGCTATACACGTGTCAACGAGATCTAGTACATCAACTTTGGCAATTCTGAACTTGAAAATTCTTGATTTGGACTTGGTTTTCCCACTTTGCTCTGTGATGGCTATAAAATTGAGCCCGACTATTGACAATGATGGCCTTGATCACTTTTGAGTGCATCGACGTGTCCCATAGGTCATTTAGACCTACCGTGTCAAGTTTGGATTAGTTTAGAGTTGATTTATCATTGTGGATGCTTTGCGCACTTCCAAACCATTTTCTAATGTTGTGGACATCATTTGATGTTTTCCATGGTCTCACTTAGATACATTTATATACCCTATGTAGAAGCTTCCTACGACGTCATATTCCAACTTTGATACTTTGCAAAAAACTAGATTATTATGACGGCACCATGGACCCTTTCCAAATAAATATCTAGGCCTGTAGGAGTGTTCTATAGGTCAATGCTATGGTCCTCTTCAAATTTAAACAAGTTTGGTGTACCAGGCCAGTCACAATGGTCATTTTTAGGATCGCTCTGGGGTGACCTAGGGTTCTGCCAAGTTGTTCATTTGACTATACCCTAATGAAAAAACTTAATTAGAAGTTATAAACTCATCTCTCATAGATCTCTAGTGTGAAATTGTGTAAGGTGGTGTCCACTAGAAGCTTGAGGAAATGCACAAAAGTAGGCATATGTGAGCTCTCTCTAGAAGGTGACAAGTGAAAATGAGGCATATGTGAGCTCTCTCTAGAAGGTGACAAGTGAAAATGAGGCTAGTTTTGGCCTACCTAGTACACACATACCTAGACTCTCTAAACCCAATTCTCTCATACCTCCTGATTAGTCCTAGTAAGTCACAAAATTCAATTTCCTCTTAGAAATCTTGTCGTTTGGATTGGTTTGCCCAATTTTTGGAAAATTCGCAAAATCTGCATCATGGGGCTAATTTGGGCTTCCCGTTTTTTTTGTCATAGTTGAACAAGATTTGACCCATCATATCTTTCTAATTACCAAAGTTTATCTGATTTCTACATTTGAGTATGTTTTCCATTTATTTATTTATTTTATCTTTTTAATAAAATCAAGAAAAATCACAAATCCAAACTAAAAAATAGAAATCCAAGCTAGTAATTTATGAAACACACTAAAATATTAGATTCAGCCGCATTTTTGTAGATTGCTCCAATTTGGTTGCTTTTTTGGGCAAAAAACACAAAAACAAGATTTTTGAGTTTTTAAATAATATTTGTACTATATACACACCTAGGGGTTATTATATTGCACTCTTTCCAATCATTAGATTTAAAAGGCATAATAAGTTGGTGTTGCAAAATCACACACTAACATACAAACACTCGACTGGCTCTTCAAGCATTGTATTTCAATAGTAGTATTTTAGCACTTAGGTCTACATTTAGAATGCCTCTCCCCTCTTAGTTGGAGTCCTCCGCAATGGAAATTTGTGGCCTGAGTAGTATTGTGCATGGGTTAGAAAATTGTGTATATGCATGGCCCGGATTGGCTCTACCATGCTAATGATGTCAATGCAGTTTGAAACACTATGATGTGTAATACGAGGGTCTTTAGCTGATTGCTCAAGGGTTTTTGATGTCGGCGTTTCCTGTATATGGTTTCTCTTGAATATAAAATTTTGTAGCATTTAAGTGCATTCTTTGATAGTACGCTATGAACAGCAATTGCAGCTGATTTGATGAGCACTCTTTTGAGAAGGTGATTGTTGCTTTGGCTGCTAATCTTTGGCACCCACGTATATGTTGAGTTGGTTGGTGGTGTGTCTTGTGGGTGGTTCTTTGGTTTCCAAACCCATTGGGTGGTAGGTGGTGGCACTCCTCGCTTGTTCCTCCTTATACACTTTGAGTTTGTATCTAGCCTATGTGTGATTGGAATCTTTGTATGATGGATGAGGTTCTTTGAACACCCAAATATATTTAGAATTTGCTTACAATTGAGCTTTTGGTACCCAATATTGCATGGTTCCTTGCATGCTTGTCTTGTGTGAGGATAACTTTTGGGTAGGGCCTTGTAGTGCGGAGTCCCATGTGATGTTGATGGGGTGCTTTAACATGGGTTTGCTGACCTAGAAGCATGTAGTTTAGCTTTCCACTCCTCTTTACTATATGTAAATGGTGCTCTTAGCTGTCCATCCTTGAGTGAAAGTTCCAAGATTCTGGTGTCCCAATCTTGAACTACCTTGTAGGTTCTCATCCACGTAACTCCCAATACCATGTCTTTTTTGATATGCTCATCTTGAATACAAATAAAATTGTGTGAGCAAGAAAATCCATTCACTAGAAGGCCTAGGTTAATCATACCTAGCATTGGAGTGATTTCCTTGTGACAAGATTTTACTTTGGTGTGATAATATTCCAAGGTTGTGTAGTGACCTACTTGTAAGTTAAATAACTGATCACATTTATCTTAGCACTTGTATTTGCTAAGGCATTACTCATGAATCCATCTTTCAATGTCACCATTTTCCTCAAGTCAAGTCCATCTAGCCATTCATCGTCCATCTCTACTTCATCTTTTGCTAGGGTTGTAGTAAATTGTAGAGCTTGAATATGCAATGAGTTGATTCTTGCATTAGTCGCATTGCTACTTTTTCTTGAGCTTCATCAATGATCGATTGTCGCCTGATCTTGCATTCTTTTGATGCATGCATTCTTTCATTGGTTAGTGGTGGATTATATTTTTGTAATGGCCAACCACTTATCAAATTTTTCATGACTTCCCCATTTAGAGTGGCTAATTTAATAGCCCCACTAGGTGAAACACTTTCAATCACAAATGGACCATGTCCCTTCTTTTTGAAATTTGAAATGTGCTACTTTAAAGAATAAACCAACATAAGGTCACAGCTTTCAAAGATTTTGATCACTAGTTGTAAATCAAAGAATTGTTTCTCGTTCCTCTTTTGAGCATAACTGTATGCAATGGGAGCAAGTCTCTACTCCCCCAATTGTCCTAAGTTCTCTATTCTTTCAAACAATTTGTGGTCCATCCACTTAAGCTCTTTTGTAACTCTGTGTTGGTAGTAAGAATTCCATGGGCAATATCACATCTAAGAATTCCATGGGTAGTATCGCATTTAAACCATAGACTAGATTGAAGGGTGTAACATTTAGAGCAATTTTCAATGAGACTTTGTAAGCGCATAGAGTGGAATGTAGGTTCATTTTCCAATCAGTACGCCCAAAACTTACAATTTTGGTAAGTACATGCTGAGAATTCTGTTCATATGCTCTACTTGGCCATTAGCTTGAGGATGATATGGCACAAGTTTATTATGGATGACCTTTAACTCATCTAGCAAGCTCTCTATCACCTCATCAAGAAAAGGGGTGCCTAGGTCACTTACACATCTATTGGGAAGATACATTCATATAAGAATATAGCAGTGGTTCTTGCATCATTCTTTCTAGTGGCCCTTGCTTCAACACATTTTATCAAGTATTTTGTGGCTACAATAATATATTGTGCCTGTGTTTTGTAAAATGGCGGTTAAATAGGATCTACAAAGTATATTTTCTACTTCAATAATATATTGTGCTTGTGTTTTGTAGGAGGGTGGTTGAATAGGATCTACAATTATATCCCCCGCTTTTCAAATGCTCGAGCTTCCATCATTGGCCGTAATGGCATGTTATCCATTCGAGTCGGCATCTAGCCCTTTGGCATGCATCACATCATTTAAAGAACTCTTTGGACTTGGCAAACAATGTTGGCCACCAAATGCCATCCATCATTTTGCTTTTGCCATGGTTTCATCAGAAAAATGACCCCTAGCTAGACCTACATGTACTTGCTCTAGTATTAGAATATACTCATCTGCATTGGCACATAGTCTTAATTGTTGATTTTTCACTCTTTTGTACAATTATTTTCTAATTATCATATAATTCTCCACTTCAATTTCAATTTCCCTTTGGCGAAGTTTACTCATGTATCAAGAAAAATCCTATTTATCAAGTACTCAACCAAATATTAGGTCCACTGTGCTACAATGGATATTTGGAACAAAGTACCATGAAATATGGGTGATTCTTTTTTGCATTGAGGGCATTGTTCTACATAAGAGTGAACATCTCCTCTCATGGATGCCCAATATATTCCCAACCATGCAAACCTTCTCATGGTTTGGTTTTCTTAAAAATCGATTCCAATTTTTGTGGCATGAGCTTGATTTCATTAGTTGGTCTGCTCTTCTTGGTTTATGCACAAAAGTTAAACTCCATTCTTATTTTTTATGTATAATCTTCTTGCTAATAATTACATAGTAGATAGCTCAATCAATTTTGGTGTTATAAAGAAGAGGAATCAAGGAGTCTTTATGTGCTATGGTCATCAAAGTAACCAGGTTGTGTGACCATCTAGGGATCATTTCTATGGAGAATAGATAAGCACTAGGCAAATCATCCATAACTCCAATGGGAGGTTTGGTGATTTTAAACAAGTTATCAGTCCTTTGATGTGTGGTGCCCCTTTTAACAACTACTATAAAATCAAATTCTAGTAAAATGATGAACCGTCTTACAATCTTACCCACATTACATGGCTTGTTGGCTAGGTAGAGTAGTGTCTAGTGATCTACAAAGAACACAAACTTATTTACCAATAAGTAGTGTCTAAACTTTTTGATGGCATAAATCATTCCGACGCCCTCTCTTTTTGTTGTGGTGTAATTCTTCTTGATCATATTTTATTTCCTAATAACATAAAAGATTGGAAAAATCCATTGTTCCCTGTCTTGGTTGGTTAGTATGCATCCAATTGAAAAATTTAAAGCATCAATATGCACATGGAAAATTTGTTTCACCCTAGATCTTTCATATCAAAGTAGACAACAAAGCTTGCTTAAGCTTTTGGAATGACTCTTTACATTTTTTGGTCCAAAGAGATAGAGTGATCAAGATATACATGGGTTTGGCAATCACAACATACATGTAGATAAATCTTTGATAATGTCCCCAATGACCCATGCAATTTTGAACTTCCCTTAGATTTGTAGGTCTAGGGATTTTTGCAATTACCATAAATTTATCCATATCTATCGCAACTCCATTTTTGGAAATTATATGTTTAAGAATTTTACCATGTCTGACCATGATTACACATTTTTTAGGATTTAAACAAATTCTATATAGGTAGCATTTTTTGATGACATTTTTTAGGTGCTCAAATTGGCATGCTCTTTTTTATGAGTGCATACATAAGTCATCCATGTAAACTTCTAGGAAGATACTTAGATATTCCTTGATAGATTGACTCCTTAGCCTCTGAATATAGTTTGTGCATTTTTCAATCCAAAATGCATGACCTTATATGCAAATATGTCCCATTCAGTAGAAAAAACTATTTTATGTTTATGTTTTGGATTGATGGCCAATTTATTATAGCCCAAAAACCCATCCAAGAACTTCTTTTTTGCACTCTTTCTAAAACATGATCATTGATAGGAAGAGGGCAGTTTTCTTGAATGGTTACAACATTTAACTTTTTGAGATTGACACACACTCTCAGTTTTTCATTTTTCTTAGGTAGTACCACAATTGGAGAAAACCAATCCATGTGTTCAATTTCTTAGATGAATTTGGTTTCTTTGAGCTTCTCTATCTTCTCCTTAATTTTCTTGGCAAAGGTCTCATTGGAGTTGTAGGGTCTTTGTATGCTTGGTTTGGATCATCTCCCATAGGTATTGTGTGTTGTGACAGATGTCAGGATCCACACCCTTGAGATCTTTGAAGGATCACTCGAAGGAATCCCTATACTCTTTTAAAGTCCTTATGAGAATTTCTTCTTATGGGACAAATCATTTGCAATACATACAAGTTTTTTATTTCTTCCCCGCGTTCTATTAGGTCAATCTTATCAGCATTCTTTGGTCCCTCATAAGATTTCCTAGGTTCCTTAGGCTTTCTTGTGGGTTGCTCAACATTGATTCTTCTATCTTGTAGGATATATTTCTTATAATGAGACAGAGCACTAATGAAATCGTATCTTTGTCACTTTCTGACTCCATTTTTGTGGTCCATACATCTTTCAAGCTTCATTTAAGCCCCTAGTATTTAGCTCTCCTCTCTATTTGTGTTATATTTCTTACAATGAGACAGAGCACTAATGAAATCATATCTTTGTCACTTTCTGACTCCATTTTTGTGGTCCATACATCTTTCAAGCTTCATTTAAACCCCTAGTATTTAGCTCTCCTCTCTATTTGTGTCATGGAGAGTTCTTTGTTCTCAATTTTGGATTTCTTTTGTGTCCTTTTTTTTTTGTTTTGATCATTGACCCAAGTTTTTCTCTTTATTTTCCATCATCAAAAACTATTTTTCCATGTGAGCTTTGGCATAGGCTTAGGTTCTAGTAGCTTCGCTTCTTGTTTTCTCCTATACCTATCTTAGTGACTGCAACGTTGATTAGAAAAATCAAAATACTTTTCCTCTCCTCCTCGTATTATCAATTTTGACCTTATGTGCAGTCTGATTCTTCTATGGTAATTGTTTCCTCTTCTAATTTGTAAGTAGCATTGTAGTAATGGTTTAGAAAAGTTGTTGGTCATCAAGGTGCACAATGGTTACCACTTGGATAGGAATAATTTCATAGCCCTGCTCCTCATGGAATATGGTGGGAATGGACTCATTGACACAAATATCCATGGTTATCAGTATTTGAATCCATTCAAATGCCTCAAAAACATGTTCAAAGAAGGGTTATGGCACATAGTCCACATCATTGAATTCTCAGTCTAAGGGAAGTCAATGATGTGGACTTCCATTTAAACTCCCATTCTCCCAGGATTCACCCATCCAAATAGGAGCTTCTTCTTGCTTTAAACTCCCATTCTTTGAGGCTCCACACATCCAAATGGGAGTATCT
The DNA here is from genome assembly GCF_014529385.1 of Adiantum capillus-veneris. Taxonomy (NCBI): domain Eukaryota; kingdom Viridiplantae; phylum Streptophyta; class Polypodiopsida; order Polypodiales; family Pteridaceae; genus Adiantum; species Adiantum capillus-veneris. Next base: position 11,808,154 of record NC_140945.1, read on the forward strand.
TTGCTTATTCCCATGATGGCAATTCAATTTCAGGTGAAGAATTGGAATTTAATTTGGATTAGTTTTTTCATGACATCCTTATAAGAAAGTCATGCAAATGGAAAAGGACAAGTGGAAGGAGAGTGGAAGCAACCGATGCAATCAAATCTTGAGACTTGAGAGCTAGTTAGATTTCCCACATGCAAGACAACATTATTTTGCAAATGTGTTTACAAGAAGAAGTATAACATAGGAAATACAAACCCTACGTAAAAGGATAGACAAGTGGCTAAAGGTTTCAAGCAGCAAAAAGGTGTAGACTTTGATGAAATCTTCTCACATGTGGTTAAGATTAGTTGTTACATGGATAACCCTAGCAAGTAACATTGGGATGCAGTGAAACATATCCTCAAGTACTTGAAAGGTACAGTGAGCAAATGATTAGGCTTCAAAAATAGTGATGCATGCATGGTTGTGTAGTAGATGCAGACTATGTTGGGAATATAGACAACTAAAAGTCTACATCTAGTTATATTTTCATATTTGTTGGAGGGTCTATTCCTTGAATATCATATCTACAGAATTGTTTGTCCTCTTCCACTATAGAGGCTGAGTATATTACAGTGTCAGAGACCGACAAGGAGGCCTTGTGGTTGGCACGTTTAGTGGAAGATCTAAAAAAGGGTCAACATATTCTAGTGTTGTTATTGTGATAGTGAGAGTGCCCTTGCATTGGCAAAGAATAACATGTTTCACGATCCTTTGAGTTCACCCTCTTAAATGATCACTCTTGTTTCAGGAATAAGTAATCATTTTCAAAATATTCAATTAGTTGAACTTGTCTCATAAACAATTGTTTCAAAATGATTTCATAGTTTAATTTCTTTCCAAAATCTACCATGATAAAGGCATGTTAGTAGTCAATCCCACAAGAGCTGACAATCACATTCTACCCCCAGCTTTCCATGCGGCTTTGGTGGCTATGGCAATGATATCCCCACTATTTAGTATTACTATGGTTTTGACCTAGTTATATTCCACATGAAGTGTATTTCCTTCATTTCCTTTGCAGTAATCTCCTACCTTGTTCATCATAACAAATTTGACAAGTTTATCTAGAGATCCTTCTTATTTTAATTCCTTGGTTTTTTCCATTGTCAACACAATGATTTCCCCTTTTTCCAATGTTCTCTACACATCTCCCCATAGGTCTGGTCTAATCTTCAACAACTCACCTAAGGTGATGGTACGTTGGATGGATGTTGACATTATCGACTCAAAGGTTTTCCACTTCTAGGGTTTTCTTTGTTTTGCTTAATTTGACAGTTCTACATACCAAAGATTTCTTCCCTTTTTCACCTAAATATGAGGATAAAGTTTTTAACGTTCGGGTCTTGGAGAGGCTTGACCATTCTGATCCCCAATCTCTATGCAAATATTTTTTTTGTTCAGTTCCATGGTGGATGGTCTAGCCATACTTTTTTTAATTGGAGCTGATTTTAGGGTCATTTTCCATCAATAACCTCCCTCACCAACTCCCATAGGTGTTGAGGCCAATCTTCCTTCACTTGCAAAGTTTCTTCTAACTTTTCTTCATTATCAAGTACTATGATTTTTGGTTTCTCATCCTCAACTAAGATTCTCTCAATTCTTTATTATCCTTCATTTCCACTATAACTAAATTTGTTTCAACTTCTGCAAGATTTACAACTATTCAAACTTTGGTTTCTGTGCTTCAAGTATTTCTATCTTAATCTTGTGATTCTCACAAGATTACGATAGGCTTCTAGTTTAGTTGTTTCCATATAAGGGGTTGGATAAATTTTCATTTAGTTTCCATAGTTTGGCCCACTTTCAATCTAGCTTGGAATGCTTCCAAGGCTACCTTGATAGGCTCATAGATTTTATCCACAATAACTGACCCAGCTAATTTTGGTTTGGATTCTTTGAACTCTATCAAAGTTGAATTAGTTCATCCATGAACCAAATCTTAAGTTTTTCGTAGAATCTTTTTCTCTATTTCTATTTTCTAAACATTGGTGTCTCCTTCTCTTGGATTTCCATGAGGATTTTTTCCTATTTGTGACTCCTCCACATTGTTTTGTTTGTGCTTTTTGGCTTGTACTCTTGTGATTACTTTAATTGAAACTATTGATTCACTATCGTATGAAATAACAAGCAAGACATTTACTATATTTTTGGGGGTTTTTGGACAATCCTCTGGATAATGACCCCCTCTTTTTCCACATTGCATGCACTAAGCCTCGATTGGTTTGGCATTTTTATCAAGCTCAAAGAAATCCTTTTGAAAATGATCATCTAACTCACAATTGTGACAATTTTCCATTTTTGGTTTTAGCATAGGTTTCATAATGGGTGTCTAGCCCCTTGGTTTGCAATAAAGTGCATAGGTGCTTACCTCGGCACACTAAAGACATTGTGTCTTACCCCGGCACAGTGTCCAGTTGCACAGTTACTTTCCCCTTATTCTTTCTACGTATACAAGAAGAAGGAGCTCTCTCTATTTTTTTCTTGAGAGGTTAGCTCCACCCACACACAGTCCCCATCTTCTCCTTCCTCTCTCTCTCACATGCATTCGTGCATGCACTTTTTCAATTGGTATCAAAGCACCGTTCTACATGAGAAACTTATTGTAGAGAGTTGTCACTTTGTGGCATGTAAGCATTCATGCACCGGTGAGTGGATACTCTTTTTAAAGCTCTCCATTTGAGCTTGTGTAGGTGAGATCACTTAGATCAAGAGTAGATTGGAGTCGAGAATCATTAGGTGAGATTCATTTCACCTCACAGTGTATATAGTGTTATTACCCGACCAAAGTACGATGGAATGTTGAATGTTTGCCAATGAGACCATAGGGGCAACCTATGTATAGGTATCCATCCCAAACACAAAATCCACTCATGGCCATGGAGAGATCAAACCTCAACTTGGTTAACAACCACCATTTCTAGGAAACAATATGATATCAGTCAAGTATATGCATCCTAAAAGACATATGGATGACTAGGCCTTAGTAGTGGTTATGCCATATATTGAAACTAGTTCATCTACCATTGTAGTGGAGGAAGATTGATATAATCAACCACCACCTCCCATGGCCGAACCAATTAACTAGGTACCTCTACATTGAAAGAGCACATATACAAATATGTGTGTGTGAGGGAGAGGAATGAGAAGATGGAGACTATGTATGGATGGAGCTAGCCTCTCAAGTAAAGGACACACAAAGATCCTTATTTTATATATGCACAAAGAATAAGGGGAACGTAAGCGAGTAGTTGGACACCGTGTCCGACCTGGGGTAAGACACATTGTCTTTACCCCCAACAACCTTCCATTTAAAGGCACGTGTGCTAATAAGTGGACCCACTAGAGGACCTAGTAGAATATACAATGGTAGGTGAGAGACTTTGTAACAAACTTGGACACCCCAAGTCTAGATTCTATCGCGACACAAGAGAGAATCACTTAAAATACTTCACAACTTTAAAATCACAGTTCAATTTGGTCGACACGGTCCGGTGTAGTTTTGTGCCCAAAGAGATTGGCCCCAAAGACTGGCGCCCCTTTCGGTATTTCTTTTATATTGATCTTTGAGCAAAGTACAACTCCCGAAGGATCCTCTGCTCTGAGACTCTGCGTCTAGATACCCTAAAGAGAGAAGCCCTGAGGGCTCTTTTATTCTTACAAGGGATGCCAAAAGAAGAGCCCCCCAAAAGCAATTAAACTCAAAAGCAAATAATCCCTTAAAGCAATTTGTCCAAAATCAACTGATCCTAAATATCTGCCCAACAAAAAGCATCATCACAATTTGCAAAAATTCATACAACAGCCACGTCAACATGTCAACGCAATATGCAGAGATTCGTACTGATGTCCGTACTTTTTTTTGCCATGTCAGCACTATTATATGTATTGTTTCTGCTACGTCAGCACCTATGTGTGTGTTTATCCGAGGACCTGCCATGTCACCAGTTTATGACATACCCCCCTCTTGAAAGAACTATAATCATCCTCGATTACGGCTGCAAAACAGACAGAGGCCATAGATTGTCTTAGTAGACACTGACTGTTAGTACCGACGCACTAGACACGAGACATCTAGCACATGTACAAAGATGACAGTCACATTACTGCATATGACATTACAAGACATCACATGACAAATCACATTCAAAAATCATTCTAAATCTCACCCAATAACTACCAGCAACGTATTTAGTAACCACATCTAGCTCCATTCCAGACCTCATTGATGTCGGGTTAACTAATCCCATATTACGATCATGTCTATAGAGATTTTTTTTTACTCAAGCACTGTTGTGTGCAAGTAGTCATTCGCCACAAGCACTATCGTGTGCGATAAATCTTTCACCTCGAGCACTGTCGTGTGCAAGAATCTGACGCCTCAAGCATTGTCGTGTGCAAGAAATCTTTTTTGGGGATCTCAATCCATCACTAAGTTCATACCAAACAGAGTGGTCCAATCATTCAATCCATTGAATCAGTCGTGATTCATGACTCGTTATTATCAAGTTCATTTGGTTGTCACTGCTCCAAAATCATCATCTCATTATTATTCATGTTATCTGTTCACAAACAGCAGGTTCTATGTTTTCTTCAAAATTTATGATACTTATTGTTGTCAGGTTCATTCTGGAGCTGTTATTTCTCCAAATTTGTCATCCATTATCATCGATTTCACCCGTTACCTGCACACATCTAGCAAGTTCTTCCAGAGAACATTAATCTTATATGTAAATCAAACTCATGTTCAAAAATTCCTATTTCAAAATTCTTCATTCACACACTTAGTTCATATTGAACACAATGTTTCAATCATCTAGTCGTCTCATCCATCCAGAAGTCTTCATGCACCTAGATCCCTCTGTAGCCATCTCATCCCGCAGGAACTCTTGATGCGCTCACTACCGCATCTAGTCATCTCATTCATATGGGAATCTTGACATACTAGAATCATTCAACATGCGTCATCATTCATTCATTCAAATTCATCATTCTTATCTCAAATCGAAAGGATATCCGATTCATTCCTAAGCTGTCTTGCTCTCAATCTCACCATTTGATCCTTGATTTCATCTGCAAAACAGGCAAGGAGATGGCTCACCTCGTTGCAAAAGAGTGGATGTCCAGCTCCATGCTTCCCAAAGCGAGTTCCTCGCTCCTATTTCTGGTTATCTTCTCACAAACAACCAGATTGTCAGCACATCAATATCTATTTCAGTGTCCATTTCAGTATTTGGTTCATCTTCTGGTCAACAGTTCTGTTCCAGCTCTTCTTGCGAGTAAAGCTTCTACTTTTTTGCACTTTTCTGTCCTTTCAGCTTTCGTCTTGTCCTCAGAGGGGAATCAATGGCCTCACGCCATCTCGAGTGAATCTCATCAATCAGGTAATCCTTCAGGTGTTTTCGCAAATCTCGGGTCTCTGGAGTACTTCATCAATCTTTTCATACCCATGTCAACCTGTAGTGGACGCTTGTATTCTGCTCTTGCAAACTTTTTTTAAAAAATTGCCCAAATCTTCATTCTTTTCTTCAGTTCCTGCACCTGATTTCAAATGGGAGGTGTTATCTCTGTCAGATTCTCCACGAGAACCCATGTGTAATATGGGATTCTTAATGGCTTTATGCCCTGTAAGATAGAGCGACGAAGACAGGAGCACGCCCCCGATGCGCGATGTATGAAGGGTGGGAGTGGCTAATAAGTTCGAGGTCGGGACATGAATCTTTCCCAAAAGCTGTGTGTGCTTCAAAAAGGATCAGATCCTCCGTAGAAAAAGAATCTTTATGTGCTCTGATACCACTATAACAAACTTGGACACCCCAAGTCTAGATTCTGTCGTCGCGACACAAGAGAAAATCACTTAAAATACTTCACAACTTTAAAATCACAGTTCAATTTGGTCGACACGGCCCAGCGTAGTTCCGTGCCCAGAGAGATTGGCCCCAAAGACTGGTGCCCCTTTTGGTATATCTTTTATATTAATCTTTGAGCAAAGTACAACTGTTGAAGGGTCCTCTGCGTCCACATGCCCTGAAGAGAGAGGCCCCGAGGGCTCTTTTATAGGGATGCCAAAAGCAGAGCCCCCCAAAAGCAATTAAACTCAAAAGAAAATAATTGCTTAAAGCAATTTGTCCAAAAGCAACTGATCCTAAAAATCTACCCAACAAAAAGCATCAGTGCAATTTGCAAAAATCCGTACAACAGCCACGTCAGCATGTCAGCGCGATATGCAGAGATCCGTACTGTTGTTCGTACTATTTTTTGCCACATTAGCACTGTTATCCCTACTGTTTTTGCCACGTCAGCACCTGTGTGTGTGTGTTTGTCTGGGGACCTACCACGTCACCAATTTGTGACAGACTCTCTCAACCTACATCCACTGGCTCTCTCAAAATAGTGCATGGTGTCGTGCAGGCTCTAGCAATGTGTGAAATCATGTATCTCCTCTAGAGTGCCCATGCATATCCTGTATTACTTGCATAGCTCCATGATGCCTCATGCTAGTTTCAATCATAGCTCAACTAGCAACCCTAGTTGTAAATAGTGCCACTATAGCTGCTATCTCAGGTCTCCATGCTAGAAGGTCGCACATGAGACTCCTAAAGGCCAATGAAAATCATGTAATATCTGCCAACCAATCCTTGGTGTCAACGATCAATGCAACCTCTACAAATCTATCTATGGCAAATATGTCAATGCTAATTGTGTCCTCTACATCATGAAGATTAATTGTCACTCCTGGCATCACCATATCAGCCTCTAACATGACCATGTCAAAAAACTCATATCATACATTTGCATAGTAGGAGGTATCTCTTTACTAAGAGTATAAATTTGTTGTGTCTTGCCAAAGCATGACCACTCCAAATCTACCCCTACAGATAGGTCGTGCACAACAATCTGGAGATCCATGAAAGAGACTCACCTTGTCTCTTATTGACATGTCTACAACCAAGTCGAGATTGAACTGTTTGCTACCTCAACGTTTCATACCTTAGATACATGCAATGGATATACCAAGCACCTCCGGGCTCCCTTCTCAATCACTAGTGGTATGCAATGCAACTAAAAAAATTGCTCTCTAAGAAGTATTTGACACCCACAATGACCTAACGATCTCACTGAGATCAAACTCCGTGTCTCAGCTGAGGAATATAATGCATATGTCAAAGTGCCCTTGTGGTGGTCCTTGTCTTTGCCCCCTCACTAGCAATTTTCGCATATTGCTTATTATTTCGTTCATTTACTTGAGCATATCCTCTATGAAATTTAGAGGAGCTACTACAATTGCTCCTACTTGAGTTGGCATAGTAGATGTAGCCCTCTCGCTTTGTGTGTCTCTTATAGTGCTCTCCTCATTGAAGATTTTGTAATCATCCCCTAAGTCTATTGCATCAAGAATGCATGCTTCCACGGTTGTGTTTTTTTTAACTATGGAGCATAGCATGCAATTTTGTATTGAGTAGACCTTCAAGAAATAATTAAACAAGCCTCTCTTTAGCTGGAACTTCCAACTTTGGGCATTTGTCAATGTATTGTCTCATTTTGCTCACTATCTCTCATAGATTCCCCTTATTTTTTGCTAAAGCTATAGATCTGTGCTACTGTGCTATGCTTAAACAATCAACAATGAATATCTTAGCCAATGTGGTTAGATCAATAAATGTTTCATGGGGTATGGTTTGAAACCAAGTTAAACCCTTGCCCTCTAGGGTCATTCCAAATCCCTCAAATTGTGTGTGAAACTCAAAAATCCTCTCAAATCTTAGCACTTGCTTGAAGTTAGTTAAGTGATCATATGGATCCCCATATCCACTATATTTTTGGACCCTTTTTAAAAGTATGCTAGTTTGACTCTCCAATTATGCTTAACACCCGCTCTCTTGGCCGGTGATCCTACATCTAAGCCTTTCAAACTAGTTGGTGGGTAGTGGTGACTCATGTAGCACTTTATAGGCTCTCGTTCACTTGGTTTTCCTACATTCAAAGTTAACTATTACCCAATTTTCATCCCTAAGGTTTGTTTCATGGGTTGTACTACCACGTTGATTGGACGTTCAAGGTTAACTATCACCCAATTTTCATCCCTAAGGTTTGCTTCATGGGTTGTACTACCACGTTGATTGGTCATATTGCCAAATGATTTTTTTGTTTGCTCAACATTTCATGCAATTTTAGGTTCAATTCCTAAGATCCTTTCTTTGTTTGATTGAATAGCCCTGATATTTGGTCTAGTATACCTCTTTAGGAGTCATTATAATAAAACTATTGTTAAAGAAACCCCTAAAGAGATACATGGAAAAATGTGATGATCCCTTTACTTGATCTTAAAAACATAAATGATATTTAAAGGTGTGTCTTGGCTTGGCATGAGCTGTCCAAGACAAGTCCTTGACATTTTTTTCCTCCTAACAAAAGACTCCTAGTTGTGGGTTCTCAGAGTTGATACGCTTCAATGGCTTCGTGTTAACTTGATCATAACCCTCAAACTCAAGCACTGATGGTCCTTAAGTTGGTGGTCATATCTGAGATTAGTGTATTGACCTCTAATCCCCATTTATTTGCAGTGCCAAGATTTACAATTTTTAATTATGAGTTCCATTTCTATCCATTATCACAATTGATAGGCTTCAATCGCTTTGTGTTAATTTGATGATAACCCTCAAACTCAAGCACCGATGGTCCTTCCTCGGTGGTCATGTTTGGAATTTGTGTATCGACCTCTAATTGCCATTATCTGCAATGTCAGAATCTACAATTTATAATTAATGAGGTCCATTTCTATCCATGTAGAAGTTTTCTTGCTTGTTGGCTTTAACCTCCTCCTCAAACTCAATGCCATGGTCATCAACTCAAAATGCATAATCATTGTTAGGAACTCTAGATAAATATGAGCCCCATGAGCATTGGTTTTATAGAAGGTTAATATGTGCTTAAATTGTAGCAAGGTTCTTGCATTTGAATAAGTCAATAGGAAGATATGTCTGAGTTTGATTAGGAATATGTGTTGGATACTTCTTCAACTATGGTCTCTAGTGGACCACCATGGTTGACATTCTCTTTAGTCAACACTCTACTCTTATTTTCCCTACTAAATTCCTAATTTGCAAGTACTTGGGCCGATTTAAGGTACATAAAGACTTATTATGCTTGAAGAAATAAAATACTTGACCACTTGACCCAATGCTAACCAGATTTTGTTATCAAGATTCTCCTCTCCGGAGTTATCTCCAAGTCTTGAGATTGATTCTACCAAGTCTTGCATAACCACATAATTTTCTAGTAAATACATTAATTGCAAAAGCCTTGTGTGAGCTTCCAATTGCTTGATCCAAAGAGTTTTTACAAAAATTGGCTTTATTAGCCAAAAGGTTTGTGGTCGTATAGACTTAAAAATCCACTCCGCTCATAATTACCCATATAAACTTGGAAATTAAAATCCACTCCGTTCATAATTACACATATAGACTTGGAAGTTATAAACTTACATATTTGAAGCTATATATGTCCAATTGAATCAAAAGAATAGCAAAATTTACAACAATGGCTCATAGATCTAAATATAGGATGCACTTTCCCTTCCAAAATTTGCTTCAAGTGGCTTGGTGGTGGATTGAAAATTTTGTTGTTCTTCAAGAACTTGTTTAGATTGGCCAAGTGGTGGATCTAAGATGCACCCACCATTATGAAACTTGCTTACAGTGGCAAATTACTTGATTATCAGCAGATGTGCATGCCCTTCCACAACTTGCTTCGAATGGTATATCTAGGATTCTTCCATCTTCTAAGATTTATTTAGAATGGACAAATGGTGGATTTAAGTTTCACCCATTTGTCTTTTGCTTGTGGATATAAATTGCACCCACCATTCTACTAGTTGTTTAGAATTACCAATTGGTGAATCTCATATGTACATCGCCTTCAAAAACTTGTTTAAAATCTCCACAAGTGATGGATCCAAGAAGGACCTTGCCTTCCAAAGCTTGTTAAGAATGTCCAGATCTAGGATGCACCAAAGCTTCTATAACTTGTTTAAAATGGCCAATTATGGTGGGCCTAGGATGTACTAGCTGATGAAAAATTTTATGGATCCAAAAAGGACCTTGAATTCCAAAGCTTGTTAAGAATGGCCAAGTGGTGGATCTAGGATGCACCAAAGCTTCTATAACTTGTTTAAAATGGACAATTATGGTGGAACTAGGCTGTAGTAGCTGATGAAAAACTTGATGGATCCAAGAAGGACCTTGCCTTCCAAAGATTGTTAAGAATGGCCGAGTGGCGGATCTAAGATGCACCAAAGCTTCTATAACTTGTTTAAAATGTCCAATTATGGTGGACCTAGGATGTTGTAGCTGATGAAAAACTTTTGTGGTGGATCTAGAATGCACCCGCTCTAACACAACCTATTTAGATTGGCCACATGGTGGGCCTTGAATGTATGCACACTTCCATAACTATGAATGAATGTTGGACTGAGGTTGCAACCACTCTTCCAATATTTTTAGATTGGCCAAGTGGTGGATCTAGGATGCACGCCAACCTTCCAAAACTTGTTTGGATCGGATGCATAGGATGCACACACCACCATCCCAAACTTGTTTAAAATGATCAAGAGTTTATTCAAGATGCATCCACCCTTGCATCACTCTTAGCACAACTTTACATTATGTTTAAAATGGACAAGTGATGTATCTGGGATATAGCAAACCCGTTAAAATTTATTGAAAAAGCCCAAGTGTCAAATATAGGGAGAATATAGGGTGCACCATCCCTTCCACACCTTGCTTAAAGTAGCTTGGAGGTGGATTCAGAACTTGTTTAATTGGCCAAGTGATGGATGTACGAATACCCACCCTTACAAAACTTGCTTAGAATGGCAAAGCAGTGCATTAGGGATGCACCAATTCTTCCAAAACTTGTTTGGAATGGTCGATCTAGGATACATTCGTTTTTTAAACTTATTTAGAGTGGCAAAAAGGTAGTAGGATATAAATTGCACTTGCCATTGTACTAGTTATTTAGACTAGCCAAGTGGTGAATCTAGATGTGCATTGACTTTGAAAACTTATTTCGAATCTCCAAGTGACGGATCTAAGAAGTACATTGCTTTCAAAAAATTGTTATAAAAGGCCAAGTGGTGGATTTAGAATGCAACTTAAGTCCACATCTTGTTTAAAATGACCAAATGATGAATTTATAATTCCCATCTGTGTTATTTAGAATGGCCATGTGGTGGATTTAGGATTCATCCATCCTCCACAATTTGTTTTAAATGGCCAAGTGATGGATTTGGGATGCATCCACCATCAATAACTTTTTTAGATTGTCCAATTGGTGGGTTTGGAAATCCCATGCACTTCCAAACCTTTTTCAAAAATGGCCAATGGTGGATTTAAAATGTACTATCCATTCCAAAACTTGCTTAGAATGCTCAAGTGTCCGGACCTAAATTGTTTTTTTTTTTTTTGAAAAACTTAGTTAGAATGTCTATGCGGTGGATATAAGATTCACTGACTATTTTAGAATTTCATTAGATTGGCCAAGTGGTGGATCTAGAATTTGTTTAGATTGACCAAGTGGTGGATTTAGAATGATCAACCTCTTAAAACTTGTCGAGGGTTCCGAGTGGTGAATCTAAGATGCACCCATCGGCCACAACTAGTTAAAGTTGACCAAGTGGTAAATCTTGGATACATCACCATTTCCAAACTTGTTTAGATTCACCAAGTGGTGGATGTGTGATGTACCATCCATTTCAAAACTTTTCTCAAATTTTCAAGTGGTGGATCAAGAATGCATCCACCTTCTAAAACTTGGTTAGAATGGCCAAGTGGTGGATCTGGGATACACCAAACCTTTAGAACTTTGTCTAGAAAGGCCAAATCTTAAATATAGGATACACTGGATCTTCCACAACTTTCTTAAAGTGTCTTAGTGTGAGGAGTCACCTAACCCAGTCCTACCACACTTTTCTCACGTTCCCCCCTCCCACTTAATTCGAGAATCCCCCAGGAGCTCCACTCCTAGCAACAAGAATAAGCTAAGAGGATTGATTGAGATCAATTAATTTTGAACGTTAATTGCACCTTACCACACACATTATAATATCCCAACACTAACTAGTAGGTTACCCTTCTTTTCTCTATCCATCCAAAAGGTGAGACGGGGAATAGAAAAAGGTGTTGGTCATACTACCATATGACACTTTGTACACCACACCACCCATCCAAACACTTTGGGAAACACAATATGGAGAGATATAAGAACTACTTGCTCAAATAGTGAAAATAAAAAAGATCGAGAGCAACCCGCAGCTATTTTCTACTCTCAATAGTACGTTCTCATGTAGTTCGCACATTTAAGAGTATTTTAGCTCCTCTTTGTGTTATATTTATATAATACCATATTCTAGTTTCACAAACAAACGCATATACTTCTCTATGCAAGGATTAACCCTCTTTGGGTTGGAACCATTTATGTCTCCTCTACCACGTGTTGAGGCGCCACCTACACATTGATCCTTAACAACTATGATCCTTAAAGGTCCGAGAAAGACTGGCCCTTAATTTAAGTCATTTTAAATTAATGCAAGCAACCATGTGCAAAAGGATTGAGTAGTTGTGAGTGCCTAGTCTTTCTGAACATTGTTCCTTTTTTCCAATCTTAGAAAGATAGGTTCCTAAATTAATTACATTCTTTTATCTACCTTTGCCCATTCGAATTTGTCTCCTTTCCTAAACTTTTTCTCATGTGTAGTTACTACTAACCATGTTGCCTCACACGGCAATCTGCTTGTCAATCCCACTCCACTGCCTCATGGGCGATCTATGGCAAGTCTTTGTACGCGGTTTCATGCGACGATCAACATAATTTCTACTAGACTACCTCATGTGGCGATCTATCTAGGCAAGGTTGGCTTTGTGATCATCGTAGCCGAAAACAAATAGGAAAGTCCCCTTCCCTTTATCCTTGACTATGTTGAGGAGACACTCCATCCCATACTTGGGTTAATTTTTAGATCCTCTAAAAGAGTCTACTTTTCCTTGAGTTGAGTTTCCAAATTGCTATTTCATTTTTTTTAAAAAGAAATATATTATACATTTATACAAGTAGAAAAGAAATAATAGGATTCCTTGAGAAAGTTTAGATTGTGCGAGGAAGTGAGAGTTTCTTTGTCATCATTTTAGAACCACTTACTATTCCTGTGAGCATGGTAGGTTGATGAGAAGTCATAAGAATCAAAGTACTATTTACAAACAGATGAACTCTATAACCTTTGATCCATTCTCCAACAAGATTGAGATCGAAGTACATATGACCAACCTAAAGAGTCAATATTTAGTCATTAATCTGACAGCCATATCCGTATGTTGTATGCTTGTATGGGGCTTCCTAGCAAGATCACCATTGGTTCATAGTCAATGATGCCTTTTTTCTTGAGTATTTGAGGCACCACCATCATTGCGGTCCCCTAAGGTTGATTGGTTTTACAATATGCTCTCTAACGAGGATTGGAAATTTTCCACAATACCATGAGTGTTAGCCCAATGGTTAACCCCTACTCTCTTGACTACACGATCCCCTTGTTACATTCTCAAAATTGCTACCACTCAATTTACGGCAAAAATATTGCGATACTTATGAGAGGAAAACTACTAGCAATAAGATTTACCTTATGAAGCAGCTTTATGATCAACACATGAAGGAAGGTGGCAACGTGTCAACACAATTAAATGAATCCATTGTAATCTTTAATCAAGTGACTTCACTAAGACTTAACTTTGATGGCAAGGTTTAGCCTATTTTCTTACTATGTTCCTTGCCTTCATTTTGTACAACTATAAGAAATTCAACACCAAAAGATACATTGGTATTTAATGATGATGTTGGAAATTTGCTTACAAAGGCGATTCATAGGAAATCTCGAGCCAACCAAATCTGGTGATTCTTATGTATGGCAATAATAGAACCCAACATCACCCATAGAATCATGAGATTTACAAAGAGTATTTCTATGCTCTTTGCACTTACCACGATCATGAGTACAACCTTTGTGCTTGTGAGAATGAGCAAGGGACATATAAAGAGGGATTGCTATGTAGCAAAGAGAGACAATAAGAAAAAGTTTAATGATGACAATAAATTTGACACTTTAGACTCTAAGGACAAAAATAAGATCGAGGAAATCGATGTGGTTGTGTCACATATGTTTGGTTAAGGTGATAGTGCATACGATGTTGATACACATTTTTTGGATATCCTGATTTTTACTTCAGATCTTAGTGTAGATGCTTTTGTTACACATGAGGCCAGCTATGCACAAAATTGGATGATAGGTTATGGTGCAAGTTTCCCTATTACATCATGTAGAGTTCGGTTCTCTACTTATGAAAAAGGCTAACAAGGTATTGTCAAGTTAGGTGACTTGACATAGGTGGCATTAAAGACATTGAGATGGTACTCTTGAATGGCATAAAATTTGTACTCCAGACTGTAAACAAGTTTCTGAGTTAACAAAGAGCTTGGTTTCTATGGGGAAACTTGATGACTTGGGTTATAGATCATATTTGGGAATGAGTCTTGGAATATCAAGAAGTGAAATTTGGTTATTCTTAAGGGTCTATAGCATGGTTCACTATATTCCATGCACATGATGTGTATAAAAGACAATGTTATTGTTATAGCCGAGCTACCATCTACTTAGTTGAGGGCACATGAGCCAAAAGGGAATGAAAACTCTTGAGCATTTTGGCTACTTGCTTGTCTTGAGTTTTAGTGACTTTTTTATTTACAAATATTGTATATATGGCAAGTAAACTAAGAGTTTTTATTTGCCCATGATTAGAAAGCAAGTGGAGCCAGGAGAACTTGTTCATAGTTATGTATTTAGTCCTATGCCAATTCAGTCTCTAGAGAGGACTAGTCACTTTGTGACATTCATTGATGACTTTAGAAAGAAGGTGTGGGTTTATCCTTTGAAAAGTAAGGATGAGGTTTTTTCTACTTTCCACAAGTTCCTTGCACTAGTCGAGAATCAATCGAGAAAAAATCTTAAAAGGCTTAAGGATTGATAATGTTGGGGAGTATCTCTAAAGAGAGATGGTTGAACTATTTGCAAATAGAGGAATTAGTGTCACTTTACTATGCCATACACACCAGCCCAAAATGGACTTGTAGACCGAATGAACCATACTATGATGTGTTCTTAATATGCTTTCTATGGCGAACCTTACAAAAGGCCGTTTTGGTAGTAGTGCATATTATCAACAGGTCTCTTAGCACGTCATTGGATTACAAGGCTCTTGAAGAGATGTGATATGGAAGAAGCCGCATTGTGACTCACTTATGTCTTTTTGTTGCGAAGCATATGCTCATGTGTGATAAGCACTTAGGTCAAAGCTAAACCAAAGCCACATAAATGTATCTTTGTTGGTTATGGTGTTGATGATGGGATGGCTTATTATTTATGGAACCAAAAATATTGTAAGATAATCAAAAGTTTTGATGTGATGGTTAATGAATCAAAGATGCATATAGAACCTCTCAAGGAATTTGAGTACATAAGAGTCACAGGATATTACCTATGAAACATTACAAACTTAAAAGTCTAGTGATGTGCTTTCAAGCAAAAATCAATAGTCAAGTGTTGAGATGTTCTATGAAAGCCTCACATCCACCTGAGCAATTTCATACCAATGTCGATTATATTATGTTGATCGACTGCGATGAACCATTTTGCTACCAAAAATCCATGCAAATGGATGACAAGTTGAAGTGAGAGGAAGCTATGCAATATGAGTGTGACTTGATTGTGAACAATGACATTTGGGACTTGGTAAATTTGTCCATTGGAAAGGAAGCTTTACCTTGCAAATGGGTTTACAAACTAAAGAGTATGATATGCTTAAGTACATGGCTAGATTAGTTGCTAAGGGATTTGCACAACAAAAAGGCATTGATTTTGATGAAATCTTTTTGTCTATGGTCAAGATGACTACCTTATGTTTGGATTAGTAGCTATTGAGGATTTGGAATTGGTCAAAATGGATGTGAAGACATCTTTCCTACATGGAGATCTCATATATGGAGCAACCTCAGGGGTTTGTGGTTAAAGGTAGAGAGCACCTGTTGAAGAAATCTCCTTACAGGTGGAGACAAGGATCCATGCCATTGTATCAAAAGTTTGATACATTCATACAGTCTCATGTTTATAATAGACGTCCAAAGGATCACTCCTCATATACAAGAAAATTCAGCGATGGTTCATTGCTTCTTCTCATTGTGTATGTTGATGACATGCTTATTGATGGGAAATCCACTCATACATTCATACAGTCTCATGTTTATAATAGACGTCCAAAGGATCACTACTCATATACAAGAAAATTCAGTGATGGTTCATTGCTTCTTCTCATTGTGTATGTTGATGACATGCTTATTGATGGGAAATGCACCCATGAGATTACCAATTTGAAGCAGATGTTGAGTCACAACTTTGCTATGCAGGATTTAGGAGAAACTAGTCACTCTCTTGGTAGGTGCATTAAACAAGACATGACTAAAAAGATTCTTATGTTGTCTCATGAAGCATACATTCAGAAGGCTTTGCATCATTTCAATATGTAGGGGGGAAAAGCATTAAATGTCCCATTTTTGGCATATGTGAGACTTACCAAAGAAGATTCTCCTAAGTCAAATACTGAAAAGGAAGAGATAGTAAAGGTGACATAATCCTCAGTGGTTTGTAGTCTTATGATTGCGATGGTAATGAGACCAGATATTGCATTTGTAGTGGGAGTGGTGAGTCACTGTATGGAAAACCATGATAGGAAACATTGGGAAGTAGTGAAGTATATCCTTGAATACTTGAAAGGTAGAATAAGCAAGTGGTTACGCTTCGGGAACAATGATGCATCTATTGTTGGATATAAGGATGCAAATTATGCAAGGAATGTAGACAACAAGTGGTTTATATTTGACTATATATTCACATTTGATAGAGGAGCTATTTCTTGGAGGTCATGTCTTCAAGATTGCACGTTCGCTTCTACTATAGAGTTTGAGTATGTTGCAACATCAAATGCCATCAAAGAAGCATTATGGTTTGTACGTTTAGTGAGAGATTTGGACATCAAACGTCAATCTGTAATGTTGCATTGTGATAGTCAGAGTGCAATTGCTTTGACAAAGAATCTCATGTTTCATGTACAAACAAAACACATGGATGTGAGGTATCACTTCATTCAAGATGTCAGACAAGCAGATGGAATTAGTCTTTGTTCATATCGATGACAACCCTACGTATGATCTTACAAAGAGCTTAGTGTCGGAGCGGTTTGCACATTGCATTGGCTTGATGGGTGTAGGGTGAAGCAACTTATGTGCTTCACACTTGTACAATATTACTTGTTTTTTGGACACTTAGGTCCGCATTCACCTTTAAGGGGAAGGTTGTTGGGATAAAAGCCACGATGGCCAGGCTGTCAAACACGATCGGCTGCCCACCCCCTTACCAACACCTACCACTAACATATTATTCAAGGATAATATAGAATAAGGTGCTATATGATTGTTGTGCATGTACTCCACCAAAGCTCCGTGTACTCTTCTCTTTGTGTGTGTGTGTGTTTTTCTATCTTGCGTGCTCTCCATCCCCACACAATCGTTCCTTTCAATTACGAGCTTTAGAAGATGCATTTTTGCATGGCATGGGTGTGATGAATTTTCCATTCATTCTAAGGGACCACACAAAGGAACAAAGAGTCAAGTAATGGTAGGATGTCTAGTGGCTCATCCTCATGCTAAATGTGCACACACATGAGAGATACGTGTGACAAAATGTTTTGTATGCACATATCATTATGGACGGAGTCATGTGTGTGCATAAATTCAATGATCGACAACAAAGATTGATGTGGGTAATATATTCTCACTCATGAGTGGCAATGATGTTTGCATATTCCTTTGACACGTGACCATATTTTAACATGTGCTTAAGAGTGTTGCCCTTCATGATACTAAAATTAGACATCTCTTCTCATACCTGCCTCTATGTTGAAGGAATATTTGAGTTGCTTTGTGTATTTTAAGTGTAACTGTGTAATCCCTTATTATGATGTACTTGTCGACATAAACATCATCTACAAAGGTTGTGTGCTTTTGCCTTGCAAACAAGCTGTCGAAAGGCCTAGGCAATGCCAAAGACGTAGAACAGAGAAAGAAAATCATTAGCATGAGCTCAAATCTTCCAAGAGGACAATTGGAAAAACTTTTTATAAGATTTGGTTGGGGCCACAATTGTCCCCAACAATGCCAACACTCTAGCAAAAGCACATGCCGTAGTGTCAACATGAGTAGATGAGCCCTTAAATACGAGTCTTTACCTTGATTGTCTAGCAACGTTTTGGACACTGGAGAAAGGGGAGGGACGCCACTTGGCATTGGTTGATTGGAGGGGAATGGTAAAAAGCAAAGGCTAAATTGAGGTTAAAAAAATGCAATGGCAGCGCACAAAATTTGGAGCACGCTGCGTATCTTAAATATGTCCACACACACACACACACACACACACACACACACACACACACACACACACACACACACACACACAGAGAGAGAGAGAGAGAGAGAGAGAGAGAGAGAGAGAGAGAGAGAGAGAGAGAGAGAGAGAGAGAGAGAGAGAGAGAGAGAGAGAGAGAGAGATACCACATAGGTGGTATAGAGGTAAGCTCTAAGTGTGCGTGTAAGTTGTGTGTGTGTGTGTGTGTGTGTGTGTGTGTGTGAGAGAGAGAGAGAGAGAGAGAGAGAGAGAGAGAGAGAGAGAGAGAGAGAGAGAGAGAGAGAGAGAGAGAGAGAGAGGACTTTGCTCCTACTGCTCGCTGTCCGCTCAAGGATTCATGAAGGACCGACAATTAGTGCAGCCATATATACTTAGGTCGGTCAATTGTAGTAATAATATCTCCAATATCTCCTCTTAGAGAGGAGACATAGCCACTCCAGAAGCTCGTCTGTTGTACGAGGGTGTCTCTCGAAGCTCTGCCTTGAAAAATCATACTATCCTAATCTGTACTCAAATTCTGTGCTTCTGCTACTTCAAACAAGTTTGGAATGGCATTATTTCTCCCCATACCCCCATGCACTGCAAAAGGAAAGCTTTTTAGCTTAGGTATTTGACTGGGCCTATCAGGTGTAGCCCTGTGAATCAAACTATTAAGGGGGAGTGTGCTAAACAAGGAGAGGTGCTTATCCCATGAAGCTGTCGTCAACGAGTGGCGTTGACGGTGGCGAAACGTTGGCACTCAGGCATGCTGTATCTGTGGTAGCACAAATGGTCATTGATGATAGCTCTAATAGATTGCAGATGCTAGAGCAAGAGTAATTTGACACGCCTCAGCTTCAAATGAAGCACATCTATAGGGACACTAGGGAGCAGGTAGGCCATGCGAGCATACTAATGAGTTCTACGAGAATATTGTCACACTGTGTAGCAACATAAGGGACATGGAAGGCAGCTCAAGCGGCAAACTCACCGTCAACCCTCATGAGTTTACATTGATTGTGTAAGAGTATTTTTTGCAACGTTGTAAGGAGAGCATCTCCGCTTGTCAGCAACCGATTGGTGCAACAATCGCTTATGGTCTTAGGGGCTCTTAGAGAAAGATGTTGTGCTTCGCCATGCTTTGATTGATATGTATGCCTGATGGGGTGGACCAAAGAGTGCAAGTTTGTGTATGTGTGTGTGTGAGCCTATGACTGACTATAAGATAGATTCAGCCTACCTAAAGACCAAGAACATCAGAAGTAGTGCAGGTAATGGTAGGCATTATAGCAAAAATGAATGCAATAGTCGACATGTTGGCAGAAGTTGCAGAAGGTATGATGATGGCAAAACACATACTAGTGGCAAGGTGGTGGAACAATGTAAGGAAGGTCTAGGAGATGATCCATCCAAGATTGTGCCTTGATACAGATAACCAACACCAAAGGTATGCTTATATTTCATATTTTGATTTCCTCTATGTGATCTCAAAAGTACTTAGATTCATGTACACATTAAAGCAATGAATTTACAACATTTTTATTGAATAGATTATAGATGAAGGTGACAAGGATTGAAGAATTTTTGTGATGCCCAATAAAAGGACAATGGACAATACACCACGGCGTGACAACTTGGAATGATACATGTCTTCATAAAACATCGGTAATGAGTTCCTCCTTGTACAACAACATTATTTTCACAATAAGAGAGTCCCTTCAATAGTAATGGAGAGGCATAAGCCCCCCTTCAACACTGGAGGGGGAAAAAAGTGGCAGGGGAAGGGCACGTTCCCTACGGTATTATCATAAATGTGGAGAACGGTGCCGACTCCACACCATACATATGATTCTTTTCTTTTTTTGATGGACACAAGCATCGTAATGCACGAAATGAGTATGTATCTACTTTAAAGATGATAATGTGCAAATTTTCACCTCCATATATCTTTTGATGCAAAATCTCATTTGTGATGCGAGGTCATAGAGTTTCTGACAAAAGCTTCGAGGAGAGATGCTATGGAGCCATCATCACAAGCTATGCCATGAAGTAAAATCTAAAACACTATTTCTTTTTTTACTTATTACAATTTGCATAGCCTCATCACTATTTGACACACTATATTGAATGAAGTGCCAGCGACGGGATCCACGGCGCTGAAGTGAAGTTCATTTCCTGCAAAGCTCGACTGTCGTCCAATTTGTCCTTGTTTACTTTTTTAGTCCGTGTTTACTTTTCCTCTTGTCTGAGTTCACTTTATTACAGAGTGGGGGAACAAACAATCCCACACGGGCGCATGGTCGGGCTGCCAACCGTGAGGTCCTGGGTTCGAGTCCACATGGGGGGCTATGGGTCAACGCACTGACTTTTTTCTCACCCGTCTTCCCTCCTCGAGATTCCCATAGCAAGCCCGCAGTCGTCGATCCCATCATTCTTTTTTCCCAACCGTCTACCTTCCTTGAGATTCCCATAGCAGCCATCGATCCCACCGCCTTGGGGTTAGTGAAGCAATCAAGGCAAACTACTTACTACCCATAATTGCATTCCGTGCGGATCCCATTTTGATTTGAATTCAAGCCCAATACATTTGAAGACAACTAATGTAACAGCTACACTCGCCATGGATGCTCGGTTGCTCCTGCAGAAAAGGCTCCTTAGGAGGACGGGATCAACTCTATGCAGGCGGGCATGGAGCTCATGCAGCGACAGCAGCTCAAAGACAGAGGAGTTGCCCCCTCTAGACATCTCCCATCCAGTTGTTACAGTGTGGGGTGCAAACACAAATGTAGGAAAGACCCTAATCTCCGCTGGGCTCTCTGCCTCTCTTCTCTCCTCAGGCTCCAGCGTCTCCTACCTCAAACCTCTGCAGACGGGCTTCCCACATGACTCCGACTCCCGTTTTGTTGTTAGTAAGGTGCGCCATACACTGCCACATCTCTCTGGAGAGTTTCTCCAGAGGGTCCTTGTTTCTCACAGTATACGGCATGTTTCGCCTTCTGTCCTTGCATATGGACCTTATCCTCCTGAGCATGACTTGCCACCTGATCAAGCAAGGAGTTTGATTAGGAAGGATAATGTCTACAGCTGCGAGAAGTTTGTGCTCGAGGCTCATCCTGATCTGGGTGGAGCTGAATGGTTGATCAGAGCCCCCAATGAAGCTGAGGAAATTTCTACCACCTCTTTGAGTTCCACATTTGAGGCGTCAACCTTGTGGAGCTGGCTCCATGCTGTTTCACCCCACATTGCATCGGCACAAGAGGGACTTTCTGTTACCGACTCTACCCTCTTGCATGAGGTTGCCAGATCAATTTCAGCATTCTCCAAGGCAACAACTGGCTTACCGTCCAAGGTTAATGAGCTTCAGAGATGGAACATAATAGAAACTGCAGGAGGTGTGGCAAGCCCCGGTCCTACTGGAACCCTCCAATGTGACCTGTACAGGTGTGAGGAAATTGTTGCTATATTTGTCTTTCAGTATTGTTTGTGCCTCCAAATGCAAAAATGGTCTTGATGGCTAGTGTGAAGTGTTCCAGTCGGACAGGGATTTGGCTGAGATGCCATGGAGTCAATAACAAGCTAGTCTAAGTTCTTCCTTGAACATCTGAGTAGGTGGCAAGGGAGGGAGAATAATTTTTTGTATGGGGTATTTGACTGTAATTAACGGCATTTTTCTCCTAAGATATTTGCTCTTTCAAAGCCATAAACTATTGTTTCAACCTTTTGAACGTTGTGACAAAACCTTCCCTATGTGTTGGGTGTCTTGCCAATATGTGATGTCTAAGACAATAAGCCTAAACAAGGCCGTTCTCATTTGCTAGTTTGTTCATACATCTCTTTGTAGCAAGTGGCAGACAATTTTTTCTTTCTTACGGTTTTGTTAGAGCATGACATAACTTTTAAGTAACCAGATTGTTTCAATTCTAGGTGATTTTGCAGGCCTTTTAGGTTACCAAGCGTCCTTGTAGGAGATGGAAAGCTAGGAGGTATTTCCAGTACCATCACAGCATATGAAAGCTTGATAAACAGAGGCTATGATGTGGACGCCATTGTTTTGATTGATTACCATCTTGGAAATGGAGACCGATTGCGAGATTATATGGGGCACAGGTTTGTCTTTATATTCTCTGAACGCAGATGCGCTTTTTAACTTTTTACTCCACTTGTTCCGCTATCTCTGTTTAGAGTGGGCTTAACCTCCTTTTCCATCTTCAGTACTTTGTGCTTCTTTACAAGCTACCTTGCTTGGTTGAAGATGCTTGTATAGTGTGTGTACTCGTAAGGTGTAAAAATTATTTGGCCATGGATGCAAAATGGATGGAGGACAATGGTGTGGCATATACTCGTCAAATTGAAACTATATCTTGAGTACTTTGCCTTACAACTACTTTCACAAAGCGGAAGTGTATCACAATTTAAATACTCAGTGAAAATAATACCATTAACAAGCCAAACTGAAGATAGGAGGAGAATTGGAGATAGAGAGAATAGACACCAGACTTGGATGATTTCGAGAGCCAATGCTCTCAACTCCGAAGAGTCTCAGCCCAATCTCAGGAGTGTGGCAACGCTTTGAGCTTTCTTGTATTTTGATTCCGAAATAACGTAAGCAGAGGCCAAAGTCTTCTCCTGCTATAATCCTCATACAAGAGAGGAAGCATTGGCAATGCTACATTGGCAATGCTACAATCTCTTAGGCAAATCATACGAGAGATCACTATTTGTCATGAATGGTCAATGTAGAACTGACTCCAGAGCAAACTCCTCGCATGGTGATACTCTTGTTTTGCTATGCATTCTTCGCAGAGTCTCCATAGGGTGGGGGTCAAGTGTTTGGGAAAAGTGTCAGCTTACAATCATGCCCTCAAAAATCCAATAATGATCATTTCCTCTTTGGAAAATCATAGAGAGGATTTGTGTATGGTTAGAGAAACAATCTTTCTCAAACACTGTAGGGGCTCCTTCAATAGGTGTGCCAGAGGTGCTGTTTTGTAGGTGTGGGTAGCCTCATGGAATAGAGGGCATGGTCAATGCTTTTCTGGTGAGAATAGGGACAGCCAAGGGGGCACGGTTAGTCACAGGGGACACCCATTTTTGGGCTTCCCGTCCCCACTTGCCGTCCCACCCTCTTTTTTTACACTAAAAATCCATTTGAGCCCCGTTCCCCGTCCCCAAACGCGTCCCTTGTGACTATGGGGGACACCACTTGGGTCGAGAGAGATTGTTTTGAGAGAGGGAATTGGCCTAGATAGAGAGAGGGCGCTTTTTTGGAGAGGGGTCGCTTTTTGTGGGGCCCCTGATGTGGGGCTCCCTTCTTTAGTAAGTGGTTAATGTGGGCGGTTGGACATCTCTAATACCTATAAACCTTGTAAAACTCACTTAAAAAATTAGTAAGATAAACTTATGCTCTTAGGTGTCCTACATGCAATCTCATGCTAGATACATACTGGCACGTACTTTGCATAAAAGCAGCTGCTTTTCCCGAATTCAACTGCGTTTTGAAAAGCTTTCTCAACCAATTTTCATGCATGTTCTTGTCCTTAGTGCACAACACTTACTCAACCTCGAATCTGCTCATATCATCAGACATTCTCATCCTAGTACTTTGGTGACCCACCTTGTGATGCACCAAAAATGCACATAACTTAGTAGATATTCCTTGTTGCTCTACAATAGTGCCACGGAAGTGGCGTTTCAAGGGCTTGAAATGCAGAAATGGCTGTTTCCTATCCAAGGAAACGTCGAAATGGTTTAAAACAGCTTAGAGAGCAAAGTTACAACACTGTAAAATAGGCTTAAAGCACTCTCGGAGGCAAAAGAAATCGGTGGATTTCCTTGGTTATTTGGGTCGAAAGTCGACTTTCAAGGTGGCAAGCGGATCAAAGAAGCGTACTCACTCCAAGGATGACCTAGATTTTTCTTCGTCTTTAGAGAAATATGACAGTCCATCGTCCTCTAGTTTTAGTAAGGATGAGAAAAGGCAGAAGAAGCGGAGAAAAAGTAAGGAAAACAGTTCTGAAAAAGTCTAGAAGGCATGGGAGGCCATCTAGTAGTTTAGAGGAGGAGAGCTCGTCCTCTTCTAACCGTGAGCAGATGAGCAAGAAGACCAAGGAGTTTAAGGAACGGGGTCAGACCGTCAGGTTTGAGACGTTTTCAGGCTACCAGGACACCCATCGAGCCCTTGAGTTTGTACAATAGCTTGACGTCGCCTTCTCGGGAGGTTGGTTTACACGGAACACTCCAATGTGCGAAGGGCAACATCTTACTTGAAAGGAATTGCACAGACATGGTGGTCTACTCTGTTGTTATGCAGAGAAGCACCTGCGATGTGGGTAAAATTCAAGAAAATTTTCATGTCAACTGTCACAAACTGCTGACGTGTCAAAGCCCTAAAGAAGGGAGCCAACTTGTAGATGCCGGTCGAGGGGCCTAAACCCTAAGAAGAACAAGCAACAGAAGAAGAAGTCCTACCAACTTATGGGAACCCCGTCTGATGGTGCCCCAAGGGACATAAAGAACTAAAATAAAGCAGGACTCACACACACAAGAAATCACGAAGCTGGTAGATGACGTGGCAGATTTTCGAAAATCACGTTGGTTGATGACGTGGCATGTTGTACGGATTTTCGCGTTCTGCGTTGACTGCTGACGTGGTAGTTGAACGAAATTCCGGATTTGACGCTGACAGCTTTTGAGCATTGCTTTTAGACCAGATGCTTTTGAGTTTTGAAGGCTTTTCACTATAACTGCTTTTCAGGCCAAGGGCCTTTAAATATGAGGCTAGGGCTCATTCTTTGGCATGCTTCCTAGAGAAGGTGCAGAGTCTGGAGTACCGGCTTGTACTAGGTTGATGCAATATAAAGAAATACTGAAAGAGGCGCCAGTTTGGGGCCAATACTCTCTGGGGTGGAATTCCGGCACTCCGTGTTCCGTGTCGTCTCTCTCAGTTCAATTATTATTGAAGTGCTAAAAATCTGTTCAGTCTGTTCTTTTCTATTGACACGTGTCACGTGACACATCCCAACCCTATGTGTCCGTGGACAAGCTACACCACAGCAGGGTTCAGTCAGTTCAGTCAAGTATAGATTAGCAGTGACCTGGCACTTTTGTGAGTCTACTCGTAGACCGTGCATGCCCAGTCACTGAGTGTAGATGCATATCCTCTGGTTGCATACCACATAAGCATCAGCATTTCCATCAGAGTCAGTTTGGGGATTTTTCAAGTGACTTTATCCTATTTTTCCCTATTTTTAACATTTTTCACTTATTTATTAAGTGACTTTTGTTGGGTACTCAGTAGGGCAATTGGGTAAGTTAATCTATAAGCAAACCCAAGTTAGCACAATTGGGCAGATGAGCAAAGAGCACAACAGGCTTCCCCAAGCAGCAGGTGCTCTCTCCCTCTCTCAACAAGACCTCCCCAAGTCATCCCCTTGGTGAGCCATCCCCAGCAGTTAGCATCGCCATCAAGCATCACTCTTCCCTGGCGTTTTCCTTCTCCATCAGCATCACCATCAAGCCTCTAAGCTTGGCGTTTTCCCCCTACCAGAGGCAGCGTTTTTTCAGCAAATTACTAACGCTAGCAATGCTGCAAACTTCAGCGTTTTTCAGTATGGGAAATACCTGCAAAAATCCAGCGTTTTCAGCCTACGACCTCAGCCCAAAAACGCAGCCTGAACATGCTTCATCCTCAGCGTTTTTGTCTTCAGCATGACCCTCGACAACCCCATCATATTCAGCCATAAAGACAGCAGTAAAACAGTCATTTTCAGCCACCGAAACAGCCCGAAAATCAGCAGATAGAAGACCACAGATTTCGGCCATCAAGTCGTCGTCGTCATCTCCGTCGTCGTCATCTGCATAGTCCAATTGCATCGTCATTGTACACCTTTGTGCAATCAAAAAGTAGACCACTCTCGCCGACGAGAGTGGGGCCTTCAGAGGAGGGTTTTACAACCTCTCGAGTGTCGTATCTCTTTTCTCTCTATCTCTCAGTCTCATACACTTGCACGCAAGATGTCCACTCACTTTGTTCGTGATCATAGCACTCTCCATAAAGACGGAAGGCTCTCTCCTTTCCTAAGAACTAAAAGGAACCTTGAGCAAATATGGATCACTCATCTTGAGCAAAGCGCAAACATTCATTCTGCTGCT
The DNA here is from genome assembly GCF_014529385.1 of Adiantum capillus-veneris. NCBI lineage: Eukaryota > Viridiplantae > Streptophyta > Polypodiopsida > Polypodiales > Pteridaceae > Adiantum > Adiantum capillus-veneris. The sequence goes on from NC_140945.1 coordinate 11,834,867, forward strand.
CCTTACATTGGTATCAGAGCTTTGGAAGTGTTTTGTACTACTCAAGGGAAGAACCACAAGAATTTTTTTTGATTGTTGCGGTCGCACGAACCCAAGTTCGCTTGGGCATGTCGATTCGTAATCGTGTTTTGTTGAAGAGTGACAGGAATCCCAAGAAAGAAGGGCTTGTCCAGCCTCCCCTTGTGTCTCTTTTCACTCATCAAGAGCGGACCGTGCACTTGGCGGCCGGCCAATCGACGTGAGGTGGGAAAAAGCAACCTTGGTGTGAGCGCAAGGCTGCCAAGGGGTGCGCCCGCAGAAAGGAGTAGAACTCGGGTGAAGAGAAGATCCTTCTCCATCGCAATTTGCAAGCGAAAGAAGACCTCAAGAACCTCAAGAATCCAAAACCCTCAAGAATCAAGAACCTCAAGAACTCAAGAACCTCAAGAAGCCAAGTTCCTTGGGAACTTAAGAACCCAAGATCATAATGCATGGTCGTCACCCGAAGCGGAATGGATACTTCGCATACAGTTTATGAGCATGAGAGAGGCGACGAAGACTCTTCCCCACCTGGAGATGATTTCTTCAACCCTCCCCCTTCGCCATCTACGCTACCAAGTGCACCAAACCCTATGGAGGCAATGGTCAAGCAGATGATGGCCATGATGGATAGACAAGAAGCAAATCGCCTTGCTCAGGACCGCGAGCGCGACGAAAGAAACGCAAAACTTGCCGCAAAACAAGAAGACAATCGACTTGCTTTAGAACGCGAGCGAAACGAACGCAAAGAACGGAAACAACTAAGAAAGGCGGAAGAGGCGGCAAGAAACGCGGCCTTGGAGGCCGATTGTACCGTTCAAAGATTGGCTTTGGAGACCGAGCGTGAAGCTCAAAGAGAGCTACGCACTCAAGAATTGCTTCGACAAGCGCTAGCCTCGAAAACCGAACCACCCAAAGATCATGGGAGTTCGTCAAGTGGATTCCAAAAAAGTTGACTTTCAGTAAGTATGACGGTAAGATGGATGCTACGGTTATTCATTCTTGGTTGCATCCATTTAATGCTTATTTTGCGACAACTAAGTAGAAAGGAAATAGCAAAGTTTTGATGGCCGCTATGTACCTTGCCGGCGATGCCATTAATTGGTACCACGCATGGCAAGAGGCACAGCTAGCCGCGCACCTAGAGGCAGCCGACGGATTCATGCCCCTTTCCTTCGATTGGGCTGATTTCCAAGACAAGCTTAAGGCGCGGTTTATGCCACCTCAGTACCTCGCACGATTGAAAGACGATTGGCGCTCTCTCAAGCAAAATGGTATGCCGGTTATGTCTTTTTCTAATTGTGTTTTGTAGCTAGGCACTCAATACGAAAATCGGATGATGAGGGCAAAGAGGCTTTTCTCTTTGGATTGGACGAGTATATCAAGTACGATGTCGAGGTACTCGATCCAATCGATCTCAACAAGGCGGTAGCGATTGCTCTCGCACAGGAGATGAAGCACAACAAGGGAAAGCCTAAGGAGAACAAGACTTCCACAAGTACCTCGCAGACTTCTCAGAACCCTCAGAACGGTAAGAACGGTAAGAATGATAACTCTTCTAACCAATCTTCCAACAGTCTCTCATCAAAGAATTCTTCCAATGAATCTAAGGGTAAGGCTAACACAATTGCTAAACCTAAGCTTACTCCAGATGAAAAGGTAGCACAAAGAATTGTAGGAGGATACATCACGTCGGAAGAACAAAGCACTTATTCTAAGGAAGGTCGTTGTTTTCATTGTCACATTAAGGGTCACATAAAAAGAACATGTCCTAAGCTTGAGTCGAATGAATCTAAAGAACCCACAGCACCCACTTCCTGTGTCAATGCAATGAATGATAACACGAGTGTGCCCTCAGTTTCTCAGGACCCTCCCATTGATGATTCTCTCATTAAATGTTATGGTCGTACGTCGGGGCACCGTTTTGTCATATTGTTCGACCCAGGTAGTATGCATGATGTGATCAATTCCTCTCTTGTTGAGAGAGTCCGCCTCGAAGTTAGTCCGAGATCTCCTATCGAGGTCTCTTGCTTTCGTCTCGGTATGGACGCTCTCATCACGGAGGAGTGCCTTGATGTGTTGTTTGCAATTCAACAGACTGCCTTCACTAGAAGATTTGTTGTTTCTCCTCTCTCAGGATGTGATATGATTTTGGGCATTCGATGGTTTCGTGATAATGAGGCTCTCATGAAATTTGCTGCTAACACTATAACTCTCAATGCCGACAGTGATTCGCCTATTGTCATTCATGGAGAGGACATTGCTCATTCTCCATCTCTCATTGCTAATACGTAGGACAAGGTTGAAACGATTCGGGAGCAGGAGACTCTCTCAGTCTCTTTTTCTCCACATCATGACACACTGGAGTTGCATGATTATGAGAAGCATGATGATTTGAAGGATAATGATTTGCATGAAAGCTAACCTCGTTGTAGATTCGATCAATCACGAAGGATCGATCTTGGCTCTCGAGCCTAGGTCTAAGGAACCCTCACAGGAAGTATTATGTGTTCGCATGATTGATACGCACACATTGTTCGAATGTTTCATTCGTGATCGTTTCCTGTATTTTAGTCAGCATCGTTATGTGATCCCTTTTCCTAGGCATGACATATTGTATGTTGAGCACGTTTCTCTCATGGATGAGCACGAATGTGTGCGGATTTTTCATGAAAAGCTGAAAAGTATGCGTTCAAGGAAGTCACATTCCTTGTCTCTTCCTTGGCATGACACAGTTGTCGACAGAGCACATGATAGTATGAGCACCAAGCATGGGCATTTCCATTGGGAGTTGCCACAGTTGACTGATTTCGATCAAACAGGAAAGATTCGATCTCATTGTTTGTATGTGTTTGATGAACGGGTTGTCACTCCGTCTATATGTTCATCTACATTGCATACACAGTCTTTAGAGACGACAAGATTTTCTTCCTTCACTTTACATGGAATGGGTATGTTCATGGTTTTGTGTTGGAAATGGTTTCAGGAATTTTCAGCCATGGAGATTCTTGAAGATGGAAGAAGCACGACTCTATACGAAGTTGAAGCATTGAAGGAGCCACAAAATTTGGACGCGGCCCATAGAAGCAAGCGTTGCAGACCTTTATGAAGTTCAAGTACCGCACGACCCACACATCAGAGTGGGCCAGCGAAGAGTCCCTTCCAGAATTCTTGATGCTGTTGGCGATCTCCCTCGACGCCATACAGTTCGGTACCAATACCTCACTTTGAAAAGGAGGGGATGTCACGTGACACATCCCAAGTTCCAACCCTATGTGTCCGTGGACAAGCTACACCACAGCAGGGTTCAGTTAGTCCAGTCAATTATAGATTAGCAGTGATCTGGCACTTTTGTGAGTCTACTCGTAGACCGTGCATGCCCTGACACTGAGTGTAGATGCATATCCTCTGGTTGCACACGGCATAAGCATAAGCATTTCCATCAGATTTCATCAGAGTTAGTTTGGGGATTTTTCAAGTGACTTTATCCTATTTTTCCCTATTTTTAACATTTTTCACTTATTTATTAAGTGACTTTTGTTGGGTACTCAGTAGGGAAAATTGGGTAAGTTAATATATAAGCAAACCCAAGTTAGCACAATTGGGCAAATGAGCAAAGAGCACAACAGGCTTCCCCAAGCAGTAGGTGCTCCCTCCCTCTCTCAACGAGACCTCCCCAAGTCATCCCCTTGGTGAGCCATCCCCAGCAGTTAGCATCGCCGTCAAGCATCACTCTTCCCTAGCGTTTTCCTTCTCCAACAGCATCGCCATCAAGCCTCTAAGCTTGGCGTTTTTCCCCTACGAGAGGCAGCGTTTTTTCAGCAAATTACTAACGCTAGCAATGCTGCAAACTTCAGCGTTTTTCAGCATGGGAAATACCTGCAAAAATCCAGCGTTTTCAGCCTACGACCTCAGCCCAAAAACGCAGCCTGAACATGCTTCATCCTCAGCGTTTTTGTCTTCAGCATGACCCTCGACAACCCCATCATATTCAGCCATAAAGACAGCAGTAAAACAGTCATTTTCAGCCACCGAAACAGCCCGAAAATCAGCAGATAGAAGACCACAGATTTCAGCCATCAAGTCGTCGTCGTCATCTCCGTCGTTGTCATCGGCATAGTCCAATTGCATCGTCATTGTACACCTTTGTGCAATCAAAAAGTAGACCACTCTCGCCGATGAGAGTGGGGCCTTCGGAGGAGGGTTTTACAACCTCTTAGGTGTCGTATCTCTTTTCTCTCTATCTCTCAGTCTCATACATTTGCATGCACAATGTCCACTCACTTTGTTCGTGATCATAGCACTCTCCATAAAGACGGAAGGCTCTCTCCTACCCTAAGAAATAAAAGGAACCTTGAGCAAATATGGATCACTCATCTTGAGCAAAGCGCAAACATTCATTCCGCTGCACCTAACAGCACGTGGTGCCCCGTCTTGTGACAGTGGTATCAGAGCATCAGGCGTGTGCTTTTCTGAAAGCATACTGGTCCTACATAAGAGAAGATAGAGCTATTGGAATTTTATTTTAGGTAGCTCCGACCTCTGAACACGGACTTATTAGCCACTCCCACCCTTACTTCATCGCGTATCGGGCGCGCTCCTGTCTTCACCGCTCATGTCTTACAGGGCATAAGCCATTAAGATCACTTGCAAGAGAAGGATCCAAGATTTGTTTCGAGTTGTTGTTCTTCTCAGAGACAGTACCATGCAGATGTTGATAGCTACCAAGCAGCATACTCCAAGTACTTGGCAAGCTTTCAAGAAAAAATTTACCCGAAGTTATATGGTTTTTGACATCTTCCTTCGGAGTGCAACTTCTGGCAGAGTGGGGTATCTTGAAATGCTTGCCATGGAAACCCTAGCAGATTATAACTTGAGATTTCTTGACATCTCTCAATAAATGTCTTCAAGAGCAGATGACCTTGGAGGTCCAGTGTGTTGCTATCTTGGGACTACCATCGCCGCGAGAGGAACATTTTTTTGTCCAAGAGCTGATGGACCATGCTGTGCTCGGCTACGACCTTATGGAAGGAATCTAACCCTAATTTTTGGTGCAGGTTTCAGGATGGAAAGTGTTGACTTCTTGAGCTCGGCTGATGTGAAGATTGCTTTTTAAGTTTGAATTTTGTTTGAGTTCCGTTTGAGAACTTGTTTGGTGATCCTGTTTGAAATTTGTTTGAAATGGATGGTATCTGTTTTGAACCTGTCTTGGTGCCGATTTGAATCGTTTGACTCTGGTTGTAATACTATTTCAATGATTGGTGAGTTTACTCGCGAGTGGAGTACTGAGAAATGATGTTCGAGAATGCTTGTTCATACTCATGGCCCGGACCCTTATGGTTATTTACAGGGGGAGTATTGTTGTTGTGACTCCCGGCCCGGACCTGGATCGTTATGCGGGAGGAGTATTAAGAAGTTTGAGCAGTGGTTATTCTCAGCACCTCCAAACGACACAGGCTGCAATTTGGGGGGCGTTTGGTTGTAAAAGGCCTCTATATCTCCCGGTCCGGACCTTTTTAGGTTATGCGGGAGGAGTGATGAGGGAGTCGTTGAATATCTCTTGGCCCAGACCTTTTTAGGTTATGCGGGAGGAGTGATGAGGGAGCCGTTGAATATCTCTTGGCCCGGACCTTGTTAGGTTATGCGGGAGGAGCGTTCATCGGCGGCTTTATGTTTCTATGTCTAGAAACATGCATATGTGAGCATTTGTGTTGCATTGTGATGTGCCAATTACTGAATATTCCTAATTGGATGAGATTGCCTGGGTATGTAATTTTAGTGCATCAAGACACCTGTGGAAGATCAGTACGGTCTGGGTGTGATGGCTAATTTTACTACGCCGGAATATCAAGAGTTCTGATCTGGACGAAAGGAGAAGCTAACTCCTTGATCAAAAGAGTTGAAAGGAGAAGCTAACTTCTTAACAAAAAGAGCAAACTGATTGTCCCTCGGAATGTCCCTCGGAATGACCCTCGGAAATTTTTGAGCTAACTTGAGTTGTTTTGCAGATATGTTGTAATCGCGGACGATTACTCTCTTTCAAGAAGGGGAGATGTCACAAACTGTTGACGTGTCAAAGCCCTAAAGAAGGGAGCCAACTTGCAGATGCTGGCCGAGGGGCCTAAACCCTAAGAAAAACAAGCAACAGAAGAATAAGTCCTACCAACTTATGTGGACCCCGTCCGATGGGGCCCCAAGTGACATAAAGAATTAAAATAAAGCAGGACTCACACACACAGAGAGGAAATCGCGAAGCTGGCTGATGACGTGGCAGATTTCCGAAAATCACGATGGATGATGACATGGCATGCTGTACGGATTTCCGTGTTTTGCATTGACTGCTGACGTAGCAGCTGTATGGAATTCCGGATTTTACGCTGGCAGCTTTTGGACGTTGCTTTTAGACCAGATGCTTTTGAGTTTTGAAGGCTTTTCACTGTAACTGCTTTTCACGCCAAGGGCCTTTAAATATGAGGCTAAGGCTCATTCTTTGGCATGCTTCCTGGAGAAGGTGTAGAGGCTGGAGTACCAGCTTGTACTGGGTTGATGCAATATAAAGAAATACTGAGAGGGGCGCCAAGGTTTGGGGCCAATACTCTCTGGGGTGGAATTCCGCCACTCTGTATTGCGTGTCGTCTCTCTCTCTCTCTCTCTCTCTCTCTCTCTCAGTTCAATTGCTATTGAAGTGCTAAAAGTCTGTTCAGTCTGTTCTTTTCTATTGGCACGTGGTGCCCGTCTTGTGACATCAACGTGGATATCAAACGAATATGAAAGAGATGTCATCACGGCTTGGCATCATTTGAGAATGACTAAGAAAGATACATTGGATGGCTACTGCCAGAGGTTTTGGGATACTTATTTGCGATTGTCTTCGTTTTGAAAGACTACTTCGAGGGACTAGAATGAGCGGTTTTGCTGTGGTTTGCCAAAAGAGATTCAAGAGTTTTGTGTGGAACAGAAGTCTGACTCTATTCAAAGACTTATGGGACATGCTAAGCAAGGATTTGGAATGCGTGGCGGACTTATCCTACAGACATGATAACCTCACCAAGGCAAGAGTCTTCCAGTGAAGAGAATGAATCAGGGGAACCGGATGACAACTCATCACAAGATTTCGGAGCAGTAACAGAATCACATGGGAACGAGATGCAAGTTCATTAGAGGATTCCGGAGAAGAACATGGATCAAATGATAGTGCGTCTCAGGGTTCCGACGATTGAGACTGATGTGCCGATGGACAAGGGAGGCTAGCGACGCTACCCATAGGTCCCAAGGCACGAGGAAAGAAAGGAAAGGGAATCAGCTTGTAGATTAGAGAATTCCACAGATTGAGATTGAGGTGCCAACGACAGGGAGGCCAACAAGGTTACCAATAGGTCCCAGGGGACGAGAAAGGACCAGAAAGGTAAGCTAAGTCCACCGGATAATTTGGTCAAGGGTACCTTTTGGCCCTCGATGCAAAGTGGATGGAGGAGGAGAACCTCGCAAATTCTCTTCAAAGAGAGCTGTACCTTGAAGCTTTTGGGCTATCAGTAGTGTCTTTGCCAAAAGTTACCAATGAATCAACACGTTGAATTTGGTGATCTGGTGGGACGCTGACCGTTCAAGAGGGGAGCCACTCCACTCCCTTGTCATAGGTTGCCTAGATTGAATAAAGTCAATAATTTCTCTTTGAGATTTTAGGGTGCTGACGGACTGTCAATATTTTGCGGAATGACTTTATGAAGTGTGTGCATTGAATTAGAAATTTCCTTGATTAAACTGAAAACATGTGCTCTTTCATGTGTGTGTTGTTAGAGATGTGACAAACTTGGGCACCCCAAGTCTGAAATCTGTCACGACACGAGAGAAAGAGATTCACTTACAACACTTCACAAATTCAAATCATCGTTAAATTGAGTTGACGCGGCCCTGCGTAGTTCTGTGCCAAGAGAGATTGGCCCCAAAGACTAGCACCCCTTTCGGTATTTCTTTTGTATTAATCTTTGAGCAAAGTACAACTCCCGAGGGTCCTCTGCTCTCAGACTTTGCGTGCAGATGCCCTGCAGAGTGAGGCCCTTGGGTTCCTTTTGTTCTTACAAGGGATGCCAAAAGCAGAGCCCCAAAAGTAGCTTCTCAAAAGCTACTAACTCAAAAGCAGTAGGCCCAAAAGCAGCTAGCGCTATTCGTGAAAATCTGTACAGCTGTGCCACGTCAGCTCTGTTAGTGCAATTTACGGAATTCCGTACGTTCTACCATGTCAACAGCTAGTGTGATTTGCAGCGTTCGTACAACCAACAGCTTGTCCGTTTTTTTTTATATTGTCTAGCGTCCTTAGGGCCCCGTCGGATGGAACCCTATAAGTTGGAACACTTATAAGATCATGCCACGTCATCAGTTTGTGACATACCCTCCTCTTGAAAGAATTGTAATCGCCCTCGATTATGTCTGCAAAACAGACAAAGGCCATAAACCAGTTCAGTAGACACTGACTCTAAGTACCGACGCACTAGACACGACACATCTAGCACTTGTACAAAGACGACAGTCACATCACATCGCATGCCATCACATGACAGATCAAATCAATCACAGAAAAATTCATTCCAAATCTCAGACCATGATTGCGCGCAACGTATTTAGTAATTGCATCCAGATCCATCCTAAACCACACTGATGTCGGATTAACTAATCCTTATTGCGATCATGTCTATAGAGATTTTCAAGACTGAAATGCTGCAATCATTTCGTCTTTCAGTTCTTGCACTCAAAACAAATTACATGAGAGAGTACACATCATTCAGGTTTAATTTCGGGAATTCTCATTTTCATCATTCATAAAGTCATACGGCAGAATATTGTCAACACAAAAGTATCCCTGAAATCCAAAGGAATATCAATGACTATTCTATCTAGGTAATCTGTGACAAAGGAGCGGAGTGACTCCCCTTTGTGCAGTCCCGTTGCACTAGATTCAACCCTGCTAATCCGTGGGATCTTTCGGAGTAGACGCAGCTAAACTGAACGCCTCAAGGTAAAGTTCCAAAATCTGAGGAGTATCTGCTAGGTCCTCCTCCTCCAACCACTTCGCATCCAATGGCGGATAGTTCTTAAATTTCACTAAGAATCGCCGAATCACTTTACCTTTCACTTTTCTTTCTTTATGTGCCAAAATCTGTTCTGGAACGAGTATCTCCTCGCTCTCTTCCACTTCGGGTTGCTCATTAGGCTCCCCATCAATTGGCACCTCACCCTTAAAGGGTTTCAATAGACTCACATGAAATGCATTGTGAATCTTCCAAGTATCTAGCAACTTGAGTTTGTAGGATACATCATTTATGTTTTCTTTAACCTGGAAAGGCCATAATATCTTATGCTAAGCTTTGGAAAAAGCTGCTCCTTTCCCTTTCGTTTCCGTAGGCGAGCCTTCTCGAAACGTAAGAGCACCCAATCATCTTCCTTCAACTTCAAGTCGCGTCGATGTCGATCCACTGCCTTCTTGTGCTGTGCTTGAGACTTCTCTAGAGCCTCTCGAACCTTGGCAAAAGAAGTGTCCAAGTTCCTCGTATACTGATCGGCTTCAAAAATCTTGCCTATAGTGCTTAGAAAGGGAGGGACCTTCTTAGCACCTTTGATTACCTCAAATGGCGCCTTCCTCGTCGAAGAGTGAACCGTGTTATTGCAGGAAAATTCACCAAAGGCAAATTTATTTCCCATTGAGTCTTCTGATCAGAGATGTAAGACTTCAATAAATCCAAAACCATTGAATTGGCTATCTCAGATTGCCCATTTATCAGCGGGTGGAATGATGATGAGAACTGCAACCGCGTGTCAATGTTCTCCCAAATAGCCTTCCAAAACAAACTCGTAAATCGGGGATCTCTGTCGGAGACTATGGTCTCAGGCATGCCATGTAACCAAAATATCTGAGCAATGAACAGTGATGCTAAATGATCCGGCTTGACTGTTTTCTTTATGGGAATGAAATGAGCTTGTTTGCTAAATCTATCAATGACAGTCCAAAAATGCCATCATGCCCGCTTTGAGTCTTCGGGAGATTGAAGATGAAATCCATAGCAATGCTTTCCCAGGGACGGTGGGAATGGGTAAAGGCTGTAGTAATCTCTGTGCCTTATGCTTGTCAAACTTGACCTTTTGGCATACTAAACAATTGCGAACAAAGTCGTCCACATCCTTTTTGAGTCTCGGCCAATAGAAGTAACACTCGACACGCTTCAAGGTGGTATCAATGCCGTGGTGACCCGTAAAAGGTGGACAATGGTACTCTGTCAAGACCTTTTCCCTCAAAGGCTGTGTAACACACAATATCGTTTTCTTCATCAAGTAGCCATCGCGTATGGAATACCCTGGAACTGTCTCTCCATTTTGTATCCGACTAAAAATGTCCGCAAAGTTAGGATCTGTGGCGTACTGGTCAACCATATCCTCAAAGCTTCTGTGATGAATCGCGGAAATAGCCAAGAGTGGGGGTTCCGAGATGATGCATCTGTCACTAAATTTTTCTGTCTCCGAACATGGACAATCTGGAATTGAAACTGTGACAAAATGTTAGCCCATCGCATCTGCTTTTCCAAAAGCTGCTTCTGGACAAGAAGTAGCGTAGACTCTGATGATTTGTAAAAACTTTGAAATCGGCTCCGAGTAAATAGTGTCGCCACTGTGTAAGAGCATGGATCATTGCCAATAGCTCTTTCTCATAAACTTGTGCTACTAATTCTAGCCTTGAAAACATTCTGCTTTCATAAGCAATCACATGGCCTTCTTGCATCAAGACTGCTCCCCAGACTACGACCACAAGCATCACAATAAACTTTGAACGGCTTTTGCAAATCTTGCAAAGCCAACATTGGTCCAATAGTCAATTTTTTTTAAAGTGTCTGAAAAGCAGTCACCTTTGTCGGTCCCCCCGAGAAAGGGACTCCAATCTAAGTCAATAAGTGCAAAGGTGAAGCTATCTCTGCAAACTTATGAATGAACCACTGATAATAGGAGCACAAGCCCAAAAAGCTTCGAACTTCATGAACATTCTTCAGGTCAGGCCAATTGTGAATAGTGTCAATTTTGGCCGGGTCCATCTGTTGTCCTTCTGTTGAGACAATGTGTCCCAAGAAATGTATCTCCGATAAGAAAAACTTGCTCCTTTTGGCATTGATAACCAATCTATGCATGCGCAATGCCTAAAAGACCTGTAGCAGATGGTGTCGGTGGTCTGCTTCATTCTTGGAGAAAACTATGTTGTCAAAGAAAGTGCCGACAAAAGACCGTACTCTCGGAAAATCCTATCCATCATTCGATTGAAAGTTGTTGGAGCATTTGTAAGTCAAAAAGGCATTTTAAAAAATTCATATAAACCAAGGCTTGTCCGAAAGGCTATCTTGTAGACATCTCTCGGAGCGATTATGATTTGATGATATCCGCTTTTCAAATCAATCCTGTTGAAGCAAGAGGATCCCTGAAGTCTGTCAAGAATATCATTGATCCTTGGAATCGAGAATCTGTTTTTAATGGTGATTTTATTGAGAGCTCTATAATTAATGCACATTCTCCAAGATTCGTCTTTCTTTAACACTAGCAAAACTGGAGAACAATAAGGTGATGTACTAGTGTGCATGAGACCCTTTTCTAGGAGTTCTTTTACTTCGCTCATGATTTCTTCATTTTGGGCTCGGCTAACTCGATAAGGTGGCCGGCTCAGTGGTGTGCTTCCAAGAGTCAAGTCAATGGTGTTGTCCTCAGGACGAGGTGGAGGTAACTTGCCTGGTAGGCCTTCAGAGAAACAATCAACATGTATGTGCAAAAATTCTTGTCGTTCTTTATCCAATTCAGACATATTGGTTCTTTGTTCATCATTCAATTCTTTCAAGTAGATTGAGTAAACAAAAAGAGTGGTTTTCATTTATTTCGAAATGACCAAAGCCGATGCAATAGGGACGGACTCGCCCTTTAATTTTACATCAAGTACAATTTTTCTTGCCCTTCTCATTTGTCAAAGTCGCTTTCTTGGCCCGATGGTCAACCCCGGCGTTGCTCTTGTGGTATCAAGGGATTCCTGGGAGGACGTCACACCCTTCCAAAGGCATGATGTAAAAGTCCTTGTGCCCTAAATACCCCTGACAATGCAAATAAGTTTGCCAATGATAGGTGTAATGGCAACATCCCATCCGGTTGCCGCTAGAACTGCCTCCGCCGATGGCACCATTCTGTCGGGCGTAATTCCAAGTTGAGCCGCCAATTAAGGTGAAATGAAGTTGGCCTTGGCTCCTCCATCAAAGATAAGGGCTTCTTAATCCTTTACTTTGCCCCATGCACGGCAAAGTTCTGTGCTTTCGTTCATCCGACTTGGGTCGGGGTCTCTATACAATAATCTAGTACCAGTTTTACTTTCATCTTGCCTTTTCTGCCACGTTCTTCTGCTGCTCTGGAGCTCTCTGGCCTATCTTTCGATTGTCCTCGCTGTGCCTTTTTGGGGCACTTTGCGGAGATATGTCATTGTTCCCGCCAACCAAAACATTTCCTCTCTTTGAGATAGTCTGCTCTCTGTTTCTCAGTCAATCGGGATTGTGCATGCTTCTTTTTCTGGAGCTTCTTCTTCTTTCTATTGTCATTTGTCGAGTTCTGTCCGATCCTTGGTGTCGAAACTTCGTCAGTGTTAGGTTACTCGAATGTATCGAGAATCCCCGCTTAGCATGTCCCATTAGTTGTTGTATCGACTCAGACTCCTACTCAAGGCAGTAATCTCGGATCTACAACAAAACCGCTCGATTCGCTCTCACACCCACACACACACCCCCGAGAAGAAGAGAATTTTAACATTGTAGGAAACTATCCCACGAGACCTCAAAGATCTATCCAACGAGAGTTGAACTCAATTCTTGTTATTCAAGAGAGAAATGACAACCAATCTACCGCACTTGGGTGATAGAAAGGTTATACCATTTTCTTCTTTTTATTAACACACACACACACCCACACCCACACCCACACCCACACCCACACCCACACACACTTGAGAAGACGAGAATTATAACATTGTAGGAAACTATCCCACCACAGAGAGAGAGAGAGAGAGAGAGAGAGAGAGAGAGAGAGAGAGAGAGAGAGAGAGAGAGAGAGAGAGAGAGAGAGAGAGAGAGAGAGAGAGAGAGATTTCATTATCATCCTCGAAGGTCAAATATGACCTATGGGACCAAAAGAGACATATCAAGTGGGGTGTGATGCTCAGACTTGCGCAATTTATGGGGGCATAAAGTGCATAGTTGATGATACTCCTCTCCGGTGCCCCAACGCCCTGTCTCGCATTGTAGAGGATGAGAGTTGGGCGAGATGGAGGCAATGGTGCCGATTGCATAGGCTCGAGCATGTAAGGGTGGGTGCGACTGTCTTGTTCGGAGAAGAAGATCGTGTTATAGTGAGGGGCAACATATGTGGTGTAATGCATGCGGAGTCTTTGGGAGACGGCACCCGGAGTCGCTGGCCAAGCGAACTAGGCTAGATTCTAGGGCTAGGTGCGCAATTAACAAGAAGCGTTAGGCATTTCTTAGGGTTAGAGATCTGGACCCTAAGACGGTCCGAGGTAGGGTGGCTTGGAATGCTTACGTATAGGCGGGAGGCTTTCTTCAAGTTAAGGAACAACTAGCGAAGAAAGGCTCCGACCTCCTGCGGTGAAGGGAGCACAAGAAATGGTGGAACTTAAATCTGGGAATGTTAGGAAAAGTTCCAGAGTGCCAGCAAGTGCAACCCCTTTTGGATAGTGCGGGGGTCTTACAGGCAGGCGAAGAGGAGACCCTTGAAATCTGGAAAGGGCATTACACCAAGGTCTTCTCGGATGAGATCGGGACAAGCCTGACCTCAGGGCTTGGGAAGGAAAACCAATTAGGGTGTGGCCGAGAATGACTGAGTTGAATGACCCTTTCACGTGGTCGGAAGTCCGCAAGGCTTGCCAAGGACTGAAGTGTCACAAAGCGGTGGGAGTAGATGACATCCCTTCGGGAGTGTTCAAACTGCTTGTAAAAGACAAAGGCGCCCGGAAGGATCGGGTTTGCCTGGAACACTTATGGAAAAAGTATACCTCAAAGTTATCCAATCAATTTTCGATACAGGGGAGGTCCCAGCTGAGCACGCCGCAACAGTGCTCATTTCGGTCCCAAAAAAGGGTCACGTATACGGATAATTACCGAGGTATCTCTCTCATTAATGTAGGAGTTAAGCTCGTGACTACTATTTTAGTGACGCGCATTGCTAGGACTCTAGAGGAGCGCAGTTTCTTCCTGAAGGGTCAAGTGGGCTTTCGATTTCGTGAGGAGTGCACTCATTGGACAAGTCGCATGCCTGAAGGAAATTGTCATTCGACGAAAGAACAATGGAAGGCCCACGTACGCAATATTCGTCGATTTCCAGAAGGCGTACGACTCTGTTCTGCACGAAGCCCTTTTCTATAAACTCAAGGCCACCTGGGTGGGAGGGAAAGCCTTACGCTTTATAAAAGCCCTCTACAACCACTCTCAAGTCTGCATCAGAGTTGGTAACCGTCTCTCTGAGCCTATTAAGATCGAAAGAGGGGTGAGGCAAGGGTGTCCTGGGTCACCCACCCTCTTTAACATCTTTACCAATGATGTTATAAATGAGGTTGCAGACTTCGGAGTGGACATTTCCGGATTAACAAGGAAAATTCAAGGGTTACTGTTCGTTGACGACCTAGTTTTTTTAGCGGACTCCCTGGCTGAGCTCCAGACTGCACTTGATCGACTTACGATGTGGGCTCAATCTTGGGGCATGAAGTTCGGTATCAGCAAGTGCTAGGTCACTGTCTTCTTTGGGGACCTTGAGGATCTAAAGAAGAATGGTTTGTTCACGCTGGGCGGGGAACGCATGGAGGTGTTTGAAAGTTACAGATACCTTGGGATCATCGTTGATTCCGATTTCAGCTTGGAGACCATCATTCAAGATAGGACGACAAAGGGGTGGGGATGCCTCTTCGCGGCCAAGCACGTCCTCACCTCCCGCGCACCCCCCCCTGTGGACGAGGCTTAGCATTTTCAAAGCTTGCGTCTACCCCGTGATTACCTACAGAGCAGAGATCATGGGGGCACACAACCAAAATCAATTGTTGCCGCTCCAGTGCCTCGTGTCCACAGGGATGAGGTGGCTGGTGGGGAAAGTGGCAAAATCGACGTCAGTCACACAGCGTCAACCTTGCATCACGAACTGAACGTCCCACCTGTCGTTGCCATCTGTGGAGGGCAGAGAAAGCGTGGCTTTGAAAAGTTTGGCTCGGGGAGCAGGCTTATTAAGGACTTGGTGGCGACCACCCCAAAGTCTTGGAAGGGGTGGTCATGGACAACTAGGACGGATAAGTGGTTCCGTCAGTATTGTCCATCGGCGACAACTGAGACGGCCGGGGATCTGATCTGGGACAAATGGGACTCAAGGGTTGTTTGTGTCTCTCTGACCAATTACAAGCTTCGTGGGATGAATATCACGTGCAAGTACCTTTTTCTGTGCAACCTGTCTCAGAACATGAAGCGTGACAGCGAGCGCCTCCTACTGCTCGCCCAAGTAGGAGGATTAAGACTTGGGGATAAAGTGTTACCGAGGGGAAGTGCATGCCCCCTATGCAATGACTTGGAGGGAGGGCAATCAATTGAGCATATTTTGATGAATTGCCCAGACCTGAGCTCGAGCTAATCGTCTCGGCAGGTTGCTGTCTACCATTCGTGACCTTTAGGCTTTAGGACCCAACGAGTGTTGCTTTTAGTTACAACGAAGTTACCATTATCCTCCTTGGTGGGGAGGCTCGCGGAGTTAGGTTAACCTTTTGGGTTAACCTGCGTCCGCATTCAAGGGGAGCGGTTGCAACGCACCACCTTGTAGCAACTTTCCTCGGTGAGGCAATTTCACAGTATCAAAAAGCATTGAACGCTAGGTTGTTGACCTAATGTGCCGATTGGATGACTCGGAGATAACTCAGATCAACGACGAAATTTTCCTTAATAGCAAAAAGTTATTAAACTATGTGCTAGACATGAATATGACTTTTAGATACTGATACATGGGTTGTCTCATCAATGGATTGAAGCAGTTTAGGAGACTCTAATTGTCACTGGATCGGGACTCCACCTACGAGCCGATGCCCAAGTTTAGTATGACAAATTTTTCTCAAAAATCCGCCGGGGTAATTCAAGGTTTTGGCGGGTGAGGGAAACCAAGTCCCTCAGTCTCCGGTGCCTTACGGGACTCTTGGGCGTTGTCATGCCCCTAACGGGGTCCGCTAGGGATCCCTTGGATAAACTAACAAGGGTGCAAGTTCTAAAAGATTGAACGGGCTCTCCATCCCCAAGGCGGTGTCTAAGGTCTCATCTTGGGACTGAAATCAGTGACAAAAGCTTCACCTTGCGAGAGTAGGTGGGGCATTGGCCCGACCACCCGGCTCGCTAAAGGAAAAAAAATACATGTGTGTGTGTGATGTATGTACATTGTATATATGTATATGTATGTATGTATATGTATATATGTGTATATATATATATCTATCTATCTATCTATCTATTGTATATATATATATATGATCCTTCGAGAAACTCCCAGTCAACACGGTCATATGCTTTCTCGAAGTCAAGGATGAAAAACGCGAGAGGTTCAGAAGATGATCTGGCCCACTCTACTGCCTCATAAAAAGTGAAGATATTATCCAGTATGCATCGATCCATGACAAAGCCTGTCTGAGAAGTATGAATAATATATGGTAAGAACGGCCGCAAGCGATGGCTGATCAGTAACGCTAATATCTTATAGACCGAAGGTAGTAGGGTAATAGGTCTCCACTGGCGGAGCTGAGTGGTGTCACCCCCTTTCGGAATAAGAGATATGAGACCTGAACAAAGATCCGGATGCATATATCCTGAGGCAAAGATATCCTGACAACCACGAAGCAGTGGTATATGCAATACATCCCAATAGGTCAAAAAGAAAGCTCTAGTGAGGCCATCCTCGCCTGGACAGGAAGATGGATCTAGACTCTCGATAGCAGCATAAAGCTCGTCAAGTGTGAATGGAGCCAACAAGATCTCTGCCATAGTGTCTGTACAACGACGTCGGGTGTGATGCCAGATCTGCTCACGGGCAAGTAAAACCTGAGTAGTGCATACATCGGCAGTGAACAATGCCTCAAAATAATCTGCAGACATATCAAGGATAACATCAGGATGCATATGAAGTGTTCCCTGAGCATCGCACAAAGTCCGGAGGGTGGTGCCAGGAGGGCGCTCTTTATGCGCAGCGAAGAAGTCCTTATTCATTCGATCAGCTTTAGCGATCCAATGAGATACTGAAGCATGATGAGTGAACTCAGACCTAGCCTCCTGTATGCGACGAATTTCCTCTGTAAGCTCTGTCTGTCTAGCAGCGAGATAAGCATCCTGTGGCCACTCCTCAAGCAAGCGCTGTGTGGAACCAAGAGGAATGTGGAGGTCAGACTCGCGTACTCTCAACTGACGATGAATATTAGCAGTTTGATCACGACAGAGTAATGCAATGGGCAAGGAACTCTACAGGGGGACCACTATAAGAAGCCCCCGTGCACCACAAGTCACGAATCTGAGTAATGCAATGGGCAAGGAACTCTCCAGGGGGACCACTATAAGAAGCCCCCGTGGACCACAAGTCACGAATCTGCTGCTGCAAAACTGCAGTGGTGAGAACACTGTCAGGGATCCGGCTGCCTCGTCTCTGTGCAGAGGATCTAGTGAAAGAGATAAACAATGAGATGGGTAAATGATCTGAGAGACTGGTCCCTCGCCAAATAGTAGTAAATCCACCTAGAGCTGCTGCCCAAGGGCCAATGTAAAAACGATCAAGTCGCTCTAATAATCTTCCCTGCTGTCGCTGAAACCCCCACGAGTAATGAAGTGTAGCAGGGTGGTGACCAAAAGAGGGTAGGTGCCAGGCGTCAACACCTTGAATAGCTAGAAGAAATCGATCCCAAGCTGGCTGCTCATCGGGAGAAATGGATGATAGAACTGGAGGAGTGATCGAGCGCCAGTCAGAGTCGCTCTCGACGTTGTTGAACTCGCCTCCAACAACCCAAGAGTCCACAGCAAGTAGAGCAGCAACCAAGGAGGACCAAAAAGTAGCTCGCTCCCGAGGAGTAGTGGGTGCATATACTGACATAAAACCAATGATAGAGTCCCAAATCCGGATAGAAACATAGACTGCTCTGCCAGCGACAAGGGTGCCATGCTGCTGAACTGATGCCAAGTATCGTGGCCCCACTGAAATGCATACACCGCAACTCTGTCCATGAATGCCCAGTGCAGGCTTCCAAAAAGTGTGAGCGCCCGAGGGCATGAGATTACCAAAGGGAGTGGCAATCTTATGCTCCTGTACTAGTAATATATCCACAATGCCTACTACATGAGCGTGTAAATCTCTGCGAAGTAAAAGCTTAGGTGAACCTCTTACCCTAGAAGTGTGTAAACCATTAGCATTCCAAGATACTACATGTAAATCCATAGTCTGCATGAAAGAATTGGTAAAGCATCTAACTAACCGCGCATCTTCTTGGAGGCAGCTGGGCCATCCAAGGGATGAGTTTCGGGCGGGAGGAAAGCAACCGGCAAGCCCTCTCTAAAATACGGTGTCTCATTGCACCAACTGCGAACCTCAGCTTGTTTACATTGCATTACCGATGCTGCAGCTTTGACACCCCAAATGCGCATAGACATAGGAAGCACCACATTTGAGGATACATGAATGATCATAGGCAATGAATAGCAAGCATAAACATCACTCCATTCCATAGCACCAATACATGAAGGGAAGTGTGGAGACAATACATCTGGAGCGGAAGTAGACAACCATAAATTAAGCTGAGCCATAGTTTGTGCATGCACAAAATGCAGAACCTGATCCTCTGACCATTCCTGAGCTGCATGGAATGGAAGGAAAAAGGAATGGGTAGGCTGAGAACGACTGCCTATTAAAGAGGGGACACAACCTTGCTTGTGATGCATAAGGTAGAGCTGCACCCGCAATGGTCCTTCTGAGTCACCGCACATTTCAGCCCGATGAGTGCCCCAAGAAAGAGGGCAAGAGCTGAGAAAACTGTGTGGGACGTAAGTATGAGTGGCAGAGGGAGGGGGTGGACCAGAAGGGGGAGGGGGCGGAGTAAGGGCGAGAGGGAGAGGAGGAAAAGGGAGAGGTAGTAGCGGGGAATGATCCATCTGCATGGGAATAGGGACCTCGGGAAGAGGGGAAGGAGCGTGCAGGGGAAGGGCAAGTGAAGGAGGAGCTGGTAGCAGAGGTAAGTGATCCTGGGCTGAAGAAGAAGAATGGCGAGGAGAAGCTGGGGGTAAGGGAGTGGCAGAAACTTGAGAGGGAGCAGGAGAGTGAACACTGGGGGCTGCATGTGGGGTGGGTTGCTGACGAGGACGGAAGGAATGGTTACGACCTACTGTCTGCCAAGCAGTCTCAGTAGGAACTGAAGCAGAGGGAGGAACATGGAGGGTTGAAGCTCTAGGAGCACCCGTAGGCTGCTGAGGTGCTCTAGTAGTAGTAGTAGGAACCGGCTGTGGACGCTGACCATGTGGCTGAGCATGGGTGCCACGAGCCGACTGTTGTTGTCGCCGATGGCGTGGCTGAGTGGGACAATCGCGTGCCAAGTGTCCCATCTCGTGACAACGTAAACATTGTCCTGGGCGACCAGTGACTACCATTCGGCAAGAGTAGTCTCGATCACGCACAGCCACAGTAACTGTATCTGGTAATGAAGTATCCCCAAACACCAGGACCTGAATGTGAGGTGGACCAGATGAGAAGATGCAGGATCCTGGAACTACTGTGCCAAAATGAGCAGCAATCATCTGAAGGAGATGCTCATCAATAAAAAGGAGAGGCATATCCGGGAAGGAGAGTGTCAGAGGGAATAAGATGTCGACTGTCAAACTCCTCAGTGGTAAACTCGGGATACCACCTCGTCAAGTATATCATTCTGCGATCAGAGAGCGAGTCAGGAGAGCTGAGGCAGTGGCGGGATCTGAAAGACGTACCATGAATATACCTCTGCCAAGGAATGAAAGCTCCGAGACCCGTCCCTGAGTAGTGCCCAATGCAGTCTGACACCAATCACGGATAGAAGAGCGAGGTGGAGACTGTCCAATCATCCGGCCAACCAAGGCATGCTGTGCCAAGTGTTGAATTTTGGAGTCAATGCGTGTCAACAAGTCACCAGTACAATCCACACGATAGGCAAGTGGTGATGGAGCGGCATGTGTAGCACCCAAGAGCGGCAAAGCCGCCATGAAGAATGGGCGAGACTGGCAAACAGGAATAGCACGACCCGAAGTGAAGCTGGAGCTCTTTCTCTCTCTTGCTCTTTCTCTCTTTCTTTTCTTCCCTTGCAGGCAGTAGGAATATGCTCACAGGGAAGGTTTGCAGGCTATTAGGGTTTCGGGGAATTGGGGAATTAGGGTTTCACGTGATTAGGATTTCACTAAATTAGGGTTTGCAGGCGGGGGCTGTTAGGGTTAGGGTTTCGCAGAAATAGGGTTGAAGATGCTGTGACGCGTAGGTACTTGCAGGTTGTGGCGCGCAGGGTCGGCAGGCTGCAGGAAGTAGATCGCGTCGCGCCAGGCAGGCTGCAACCAAAAACGCCGTGGCAGACTGCAGGCCATGCAGGAGGGAACGCGTGCGGCAGGCAGCAGCTGGGGTCGCGCTGGATGCAGCTAGGGTTCGGGCTGGTTCTCCTACAGCAAGAGTTCGTTGGTTCACGATTATTCATCCTAGGTCAGAGGGTGGACTTGGCATTATTGATCCAGAATTACAGAGCCGCGCCCTTCTTACCAAGCTTATTGTTCGGGGTCTTTTTCCCGGCCAAGAACCTTGGAAAATGCTTCTTCAGGCCGCTCTTTCCACAGCGACTCCACGCCTCGGCACTAGAGATAGTCATACTTGGCAAACAGGGTATCGTTTTCTCTTTACGGATGCCCCCTTGAGCACCAACACTCTCTCACCCTTCATCCGATCGCTCCTTCAGATTTGGGTATCCATGTGACGAGCTATTATACGCTCACCTCCCTCATGCCGTGAGGAGATTGAGCGCCAGCCTCTCATTTGGAATGATGCAGTTCTTGATTCTTCGATCAATCCACCCCATCAGCTTGGAGAGAGGACTCACATTGATTGGGCTGCTTGGGACACTGGCCTTGCTGCCTCTATGCGGTTGTTTCATGAGACACGTATGCTGGATGCAGATTTTGTGGCAGAACATTATGACATTGGTCGCGGGGTACCAGACAGACTGCTTGAGATTGACTCTGCCATTCCTTCACACTGGGATGCAGTCATGCGAGGCACGGTTCAGATGCCTCCACATTGTGGCTGGGAAGGACTCTTTGCTCAGAGCACACTCTTATTAGTTCGTTTGGACACCATGCTGTTCACAGTTGATCCTGACTGCTCTCCGGGGATGCATGCTGGATTGACATATGCTACCACCTCTCCGCCCCTTGTCTACCCTGGCGCTCGATGGGAGGCCATACGAGTAGTTGGCTCTCGCGGGAAGCGTCGTTGTGTTGACCCCCGTTTCGCTTTTGCTGATGCTGCACTTTGGAGGCTTTGGGTGTGGGAGGGTCGTGCCCTATCTCAGCTTTATTGGGACCCAGGAGAGTGGCATTGGCCTAACTCTAACCCCACCGGTGTACATGTATTATTCTTTGAGTACACAATCAGAATTGGACGATTCGCATTGATGAGACAGCACCCAGAGTAGCCCACTCGTATGCGTTTCTGGTTACATTCAGGTCTCTCCCATGCCTATCTACAGCAGTTTTGGTCAGCTATTTGGGATTTACATGTGGCTCGTCGTATTTCCTTTTTCCTATGGATGATTGCACATGCAGGACTTCCAGTTGGGACTTGGTTAACTTCTATGGGTCATGATCCGTTATGTACTCGCTGTTCTTTGCGCCTACCTGAGTCACCTGCACAGTCTTTGGTCACGCTCGTCTTCTCATGTAGTGTGGCTCGCAGTTTGCTTTTTACTTAGCAGAGCTGGTGTTCAGCATGGGTTTCTCACTTGGGGATCTGTCTCCTGGTTGATGCCGATGCCCGGACCGCATCTTTTCTACGAGGGCTCAGCCACAGATCCAGCTCTTATGCTTACCCCGACTGGTTATCGGCGAGGGACTTTGGCTATGTTACCACAGATTGCTTGGCAGGGGGATCCTGAGACACGTGATGAAATCTTCTCAGTCATCACTAGCATTGCACTATGGAATGTTTGGAGAGCTCGTTGTCTTCACATTCTCAGTGCGGCTCCACAGCTCCTACCGGATACCCTCACTGCCATTTGGCTGGACATTATTCACACCCTCATTTGGCAGTGGGATTCTTCCTTAGGTACATCTAGAGCAGCCGAGGCTCGTCGATTTGCCTTTCTTCGGCGTTGGGCTCGATCTTCACTCTTCTTCACGCTTACAGGTGGACAGATTACATGGCATTATGCACCTCCTCAGTGGTTTCTCCTCCACTCATCATACAGACCACCGTGACATTGTTCTAGTCGAGTTGTCACTATAGTGGCTCTCAACCTTACATTCAGCTTGTACACCCCTCGTGATAGGCTATTTTGGCATCCACTGGGGATTATTTTGTACTCAGTAATATACAGCCCTGATTTTTCCAAAAAAAATAAAAAAATAAAAAAATAAAATAAAATAAAATAATAAATAAATAAAATAATAATAATAATAATAAAAAAAATATATATATATATATAGAGAGAGAGAGAGAGAGAGAGAGAGAGAGAGAGAGAGAGAGAGAGAGAGAGAGAGATACATGCATATATATATATATATATATATATATATATATATATATATATATATATAGAGAGAGAGAGAGAGAGAGAGAGAGAGAGAGAGAGAGAGAGAGAGAGAGAGAGAGAGAGAGAGAGAGAGAGATCATCTTCTATTGGGAACTCTACCTTGACGACTACTCTGCCTTTGGATAAAGGTAAAGCCAAATCTGCGGCCTCCCCAAGCACCCCGAGCAAGGGAAAGGTTACAGTTACCCAAGAGGCAAGGACTGAGGGAAAGCTTGTGGTGCACTCTTATAGAGATGTAGTGCTTTATGGGGTTTTTTCATCCCTTGCTGGCGCTGCTTCCCCTGATACAGGCTTGCAGGATACTGTAGTCGAAACACGGGTGGTTGATGTTGATGTGCCTATGGGCACATCAACGTGTGATTCAAGATTATAGCAAGCACCATATGCGTCAGTTACGGGGAGATGTTGAGGATGCCAAATCAGTGTATCAAAAGCTCCAACTTTTCGCTGATACACGCTCATTGACTGAAGATGAGCTTATAGCGTTATGTCAAGCCCGAGTACGCCTGCAACATAATGATAAACGCAAACTTGATAAATGGCAGAGTCGAGCTCGACATAGAGCCTTTGTGGATAAGGGTTGCGCCTTGAAACAATTTTTAAAGCACTTGCATCATTCCAGGGCTTCTCAAACCATCAAGAGAGTTATGCGTAGCTCAGGCTCTTGGACAACCTCTAAACGTGACCTTGCTGATGCCATGGTTTTGCACTTTGGGAGAGTATTTGCTGCTCCACCTCCGGTTTTTGCTGAAATTCTTCATGCGCGACAACATTTGTTATCTACAGTGCTTCCGATTCTCTCGCCCGCTGATGCCCAAGCCATGGAAGTTGACTTTACTGAGCGTGAATTGCACTCAGCTTTGCTTGCTCTCCTCAGATGGCGCTCCCTTGGTTGGGATGGCCTCATAGTGGAATTTTTTATTTCCTTTTGGGAGCCCTTGAAAGAGCCTTTGCTCTATATGATGAATGTTGCGTGGAGTAAGCAGAATTTGCCATCATTTAGGAAAGAAGGATTGCTGAAATTATTACCGAAACAGGCACTTTTTGAGCGATTCTCTCATTGGCGTCCGATCACTCTCATGCCGGTTGTATATAAGATCTTGGCAAAGATGATTGTGCATCGCATCAAGGAGCCTCTTCTTGCGGGTATACATCCGGCTCAATATGGCTTTATCCCCCGTCGTCAGATCACAGACAATTTGGCTAATGTTTTGATTGGCATGGAATATGCTAAATACACCGAGCAAGATGTGCTAGTGATGCAGGTCGACATTGAAAAGGCCTTTGATACAGTGCAATGGGATTTTATAGCTGACACAATGCGGGCCCTTGGATTTTGTCATAGGTTATCTAATGTGATCTATTTCTTGTATGCCCATAGCATGTCTTCAAGCCTTCTTGATGGGGAGTTGACTGACCCTTGGCGGCTTGGGTGTTCTGTTCGCCAAGGTTGCCCCCTCAGTGCCTTACAATATGCTATTGCCACCCACCCGTTGTTGATGTATTTGGATCATTTGGTTTCACTTGGTCATCTTCACGGATTGCAGCTACCCTCTAGGAATGACTTTATTGGGGAGGCTTATGCTGATGACTCCTTATTTATGCCCCGCAATCATCAAGATGACATGCGCGTGGTCATGCAGGCATTGGATACTTTTGGGCTTGCGGCAGGCCTTAAAGTTAATTTCCGGAAGTCCAAACTCTTGCCCCTCAATGCGTTGGAATGACACCATCTTGTAAGGCCTGGGGATATTCTAGATCTGAATGTTATTGTTTGTCACTTGGGGTACCCTATTGGATGGCAGATCACTGCAACCCAGCAAGTGGATTGGGTTATACAACGCCTAAACGTCGTCGCGCCTTGAAAGTCTTCACTGGAGCCGAGATTTTGCTCTTACTCTTGTAGACCGGTCGCCATGCTAGGCTTACTTCCTTTCTTGTTGTGGCGTGCGCATGGTGGATGATGTGGTCGGCATGTATGGCAATTTCATTCATTATCCTCAGATGGTTGTACACTTTGGTTTGGGTGTATGTTGGATTGGACATTATGGGACACACCTTTTGCTGACTTTTCTGCCCGCAAGGTTTATGCTTCTCTCCTGCCTCGGTCTTGGCTAGCTGACCATTGTAGGGTAAAGGGGCCAATAAAAAGCCAGGTCCCTTTACAGGGACCCGTGGCCCCCCAATGTTAAGTAGAGTTTGGACCCTTCATGAGACACGAAAAGCCCCGTGCTGAAGTGGTCACATCAGTTCGAAAAGTGATGAGGGCCGTTGGATGTGAGTTCGATCCTTGCTGGCCGCTATGTCTCATTATACCCCCACTATTGGCCGCCTTTTCAAGGCCATTTTTGTTACACAGAAAATAATATGGGCTGTCTCGCGTCGCCTGTGCATTTTCGATCACGACAATATTTTTGTCATAGCTGCGCCTTGCACCGGCCTTTTGATAGCGCCCCTCCAACAAAAGATCTGTGCAACAGCGAGCTCGCAATTTGCTCCAGAGCTTAGGTGGCCTTAACATGGCCCCTTTACCCTAATGCATTATGGTCTTTGCACAAATCAGATCGATGGTGGAGGAATGCTCTTACTACAATTTGGAAGAGTCGTTTGCCTCTCAAGGAATGTCTGTTTTTATGGTGCTGCTGGCTGGGAGTGCTCCCTGTTGGCTCCTTCCTTGGTGCACGTCACATCAGCTCTTCTTGCTGTGTCAGATGTTCGGCCTCTGACGAGACAATCAGACACCTGCTTTGGGATTGTTGCTTTACCAGAGCCTTCCTAGACCGCATATCCGCTTGTATGCGTCTCCGTTTTCCATCGGCAGTTTTCCACAGACGCTTTTGGCTCTTCGGCACTCTCTCGGATTCCCTTCACATGTTCTCAAATGCCTAGTAGGTTCTCTTCTTGGATCCAAGTGTCACGTAGCGCAAGCATTCGATTTATGATTGGTTGAAACCTCAAGGCCAAGGTATTTAATCTCTCTACCACTTCAATGGGCTCTTTATTATGCATAATGCATGGCTTCTCCTTGTTGAGAGTTTTCACAAGCATAACCTTTGTTTTGGAGCTATTCACAATCAACCCACTATGCAAGTAGGAGTTTTCCAAGACAATCATAAACTTTTGTGCATCTGCTAAAGTATGGGCCAAAAGCATTACATTACCCGCATACAACAAGAGCATGATCACCACATTCCCAATCATAACCTCTTCAATGTCTTTTTGTTGCATAAACTTAAGTACCATGAGTTCACCCATCAACGAGTAGCCGAAGAGAGTTGGTGAAACTGGGCATCCTTGCTCGACACCAATAGTACTTGGGATTTTTTTTGAAATTTCCTGTTCTGTATACACTCGACACATCACCCTCTCATAAATACGAGAAATTGTAAGCATGTATTGACTTAGCACTTGGAGCTCCTCCACACATTGTCAAAGATTCTCCCTGGGAACCATATCAACAGCTTTCTTGAAGTCTACAAAGCAACAATAGAATCCTTTACCTCTCAACCGGCTTTCCTCCATGAGAACTTGAAGAGTGACAAGGTGATCAATGTGTGCTATGATGTTTTCGAGTTTCTTGTTCATATGCATGCTTGCCCTTCTTTTCAGCCCATTCACTTATTTTTATTTCCATGACACATCTAAAATTTTTTACCATAAGAGAACCAACCACTATAGTCTAATAGTTGTTTACATTATTCGTATCTTCCCCTTTATACAAAGGTTTGATTCAATATGTCATGAGGCCATGGCATGTTGAAATTCAAGGTTATACATATCATTTTTCCAACAATGTGTCTCCTCGCTTGTCATTTTAGACCAACTCATAGTTGCGAGTGTACTTTTGAAATTTTGGTAACATAACTCTTACGGACATGTATGTGCATTGCAAGAATCTATATGAGCAACCAAATGTAGGAGAGATGTCGCATCATGGTTCTCTATACGCCGTCCTTTAACATTGGAGATGCATGTGGAGGGCTTAAGAAATTGGCCACTTGCATGACGAGAGATCTTCAAGGTATTAAGTCGGCCACGACGCCCTACTTGTTGGCTGGTTCTTTCATGAGGTTGCTCCTTACGATTTTTGCTTCGCCCTTCACGGCGAGCATTTTGTTGCATAAGGGTGCGGTCTTTGTACATCGGACATCCCATCTTCAAGGATAATCTTATGATTTGTTTCATCAACCATAGTGCATACAATATGCCCTTTCCTTGAGCAAGGAGCTCCTTGCTTGCTGTCTCTATATATCATAAACCTTGATTCCGGCCATGCCAAAACGGGTGTTTCCAACCTCTTCCGCGGATAACAATGTTCTTGGAACGTTTTCCCCATTCTTTCAATTCTTGTGCATCCACATTTTCCACATTCTTTGCTTGAGTGGAGCTTAAGAGGCTTGAGCTGTACTTGCATGATAGGTGAATCCTAGGTGACATTACCTTCACATACATTAGCCCATGGCTTGGATACATTTCTCATCTCACTTACATTGCGTTTCATTGTATCCATCTTTTCCTTTTTTCAATGCATAATCATTCTTAACTTCGCTCAAGTGCTCTTTTAAAGCATTCATGTCTACAAGAGAGTGCTTACATTACATTCTAGCATTTCATGCTCGAGTTGCACCAAGTGCGTTATTTGCATTTCAAGGTCTTTTTTTTTTTCAAGTCTTGTTTAGTGATTTGTTGTGTTTTGTCTATTGAGACATCCTTTCAATTATGAATATCGAAATATCTATCCCTTTAGATATCAAAATACAAATACTCTCACTCCTCATCAACCTTGAAAAACAAAAGCACGACCGTTTATGGGAACAAACGCACAAAATAATGGAGAATGTGGAGAATCTACCCCTCATCACTAAAATAGAAAAAGCAAATATAGGCCAAGTTAAAGAAGCATGGAATATTGGTAAGTAGCATTGTAAAAAGAGGGAGATCAATCATGTGTGATGTTATCAAGGAAAAGGAGCCAAATAAGGATAAGTAATTGGCGTAGCTTGTAGAAGGCAGTCTTAAGCATTGAAAGTTTGGATATGGGGTGTGTGTGTGTGTGTGTGTGTGTGTGCGTGCGCGACCTACCTGCTCTGCTCTGCGCGAACAGCCTGCCCTGCACGCCTACGCCCTTCAGCCCTCAGGTGTCAGTGCAGCAGCGCGCAGTGACTCTGCACTGCTTGTGCGTGCGCATGCGTGTGTGTGTGTGTGGTGTGTGAGCGCGCTCTCCTGCTCCAACTGCTGAGGAGCGTTTTGCCCAGTACGACTGTCAGAGACAAAGTGGCAAGGTTTGCACGCCAACTGTGACCACAGTGGTTCTGTCTGGTTTCGCTGTGCTGGACTGACAGGGCAATTTGCACACAGGTTCGATTTTGAGTACAGTTTCAAATCTCTGGCAGAATTACGAAGATGTATATTGCTGTGGGCTTTCGTTGCTTCTTTCTGTGAATATGTGCAGAGTTGTGGTTCGTCTGTCATTTGCAAGGTTTTCTTCGCAGTAGATTGCAGAATTTTCTCGCCAGTCGGTTTAGTTTGAAGAAGGGGTTTTTTGATTTGATTTATGTTTGACTCGCTTTGCGTATTTAAGCGTCGGAAAGCGATGGAACCTGCGTCGGAAGCAGCTTCTGAGATTAAGGCTTGCTTGTACGAGGACTTTGAGGAGGCTCGATAGGCATGGAATGGTCAGGTGCCTGCCCTTGAGGTGCGCATTCCGGTACAGGACCTCATGGACCCAGTTGCGCAGTACGCTATGAATGCAGTTATTTTGTTTTTCCCAGGGAAAATGCCTACTGCGTAGGATGTCGGCCAATGGGTCGATTTTCTCCTTAAGCGGCAAGCTGTCCGTGGTGTCTACTTTGGAGCGCGTGGATTTTATGAAGTGTTGCTCGCAGATATGGAAGCTCGAAATCTTTTGCTTGAGATGTCTCCCCTCTTTTTTAATACGCAGATGACACATGTTCTCCCGTGGGCACTCACTAAAGACTACCAGAGTCTTATTCGTCACAAATGCCCGGTGTGGGTGGAAATTGTTGATTTCCCCCGCACATGGAGACATTTCCTGCCGTTGTTGGCTGTGCAGCTTGGAAAGGTTATATGTCCTCCAAAATTGGATGCGAATACCAATAGGTTTTGCATTCTATGGGACACAGACAAGATTACCCCCGATGGTATTATGGTTGACTCAGGTGATCCGTGGGTAGGTAAGCGTCCCTTTAAACTTAAATGGGGAAAATGTGCGAACTCATGTTTTCGATGCGGCAAATTTGGTCATATGCAATCCGAATGTCCAGAGCCGGTCTTGCAACCTCCTCCCTTTGCTGTTCCTTTGTCCACCTCTATCCTTGCTGGGGATACCCACAAGTGACGCCAAGCAAAGTGGAGTTTCTACTGCTAAAGTGGCTTGAATGTGGACAAAGGGAAAGGCAAGGTACAACAAGTTATTGATCTTGGGACTGGGACAGCTGCTAAAGGCAAAAATGTTGGACCTGTTGATGTCAATACATGGGTGGTGCCGAAAAAAGCATTGAAGATTCGCATGCCACTTTCTTCGCGTAATTACGTTCCTTCTGTTAATGCTAACAAGAATGCATCGTTTAAGCAACTTCCTTGGCAGCATATTGAGCGCATTCGGGAGAATGTCGGTGATGCGAGACAGGTTAGTCAACGATTACAACAATTGGTTGATTTCCGCCCATTGTCTGACTCTGAAATGACGGAGTTATGTGCAGCTAAAGTGTGTATTCAGCAAAATGATAAGAGGAAGCTTGCTAAGTGGCAGACGCGTGCACGTCAACAGGCCTTTATGGATAAAGGTTGTGCTTTGAAGAAATTTTTTAAGCATTTGCTTCATTCGAGAGTCTCACAACCGATTAAACGGGTTATGCTTCCCTCGGGTGCTTGGACTTCTTCGAAGAGGGAACTTGCTGACATTATGGTTTCACGTTACCGTAAGGTGTTTGCTGCTCCATCTCAGCAGTCTTCGGCAGCTTGTTGAGCGCGTGAATTGTTGCTTTCTTATATTCGTTCGATCTTGTCCTCGCAGGAGGCACACCGCCTTGAGGATCCTTTCTCTGTCGCTGAATTGCATGGTGCCTTGCTTGCATTGGGTCGGTGGAGATCTCTTGGTTGGGACGGACTTACTGTGGAATTTTTCCTCTCGTTTTGGGATGCTCTTAAGCAACCCCTGATCTTTATGATAAATGCGGCATGGGAAAAACAGGATCTACCAATTTCATGGAAAGAGGGTTTGCTTAAGTTGTTGCCCAAGCAAGCGCTTTGCGAGCAGTTCTCTCATTGGCGGCCTATAACTCTGATGCCGGTGATATACAAGATTTTGGCTAAAATGTTGGTCCATCGCATCAAGGACTATTTGTTTATAGGACTTTCATCAGACTCAGTATGGTTTCATTCCTCGTCGTCAAATCATGGATAATTTGGCAAATCTTATGATTGGCATGGAATATGCTAAGTATACGCAACAAGATGTGCTGGTCATGCAAGTTGATATTGAAAAGGCCTTTGACACTGTGCACTGGGATTTCATTGCTGCCACAATGAGAAGCCTAGGGTTTGGTCCTAAGTTGTCCAATGTGGTTCATTTCTTGTATGATTGTAGTACGTCTTCGGGAATTCTGGAAAGGGAATTGACAGAATCGTGGCCGCTTGGTTGTTTGGTTAGGCAAGGCTGCCCTATTAGTGCTTTGCTTTATGCAATTGCTTCTCATCCTTTGCTGATGTATCTTGATCACTTGACCTCTGCGCAACGTCTTCATGGTTTGCAGTTACCTTCGGGTCATACTTTTATTGGGCAGGCTTATGCCGATGACTCGCTATTTATGCCCCGCAATCAGCAAAATGATGTTCAAGAGATTATGAATGCTTTGAAATTGTTTGCGCTTGCGGCTGGTCTTAAAGTCAATTTCCGTAAATCAAAGCTTCTGCCGCTTCGTTCTTGTGATTGGCATGCTCTGTTGTGGCCAGGAGAGATTGTTCTTCCAAATGTAATCACTAGGCATTTGGGTTATCCAATTGGATGGAATGTTACTCACAAGCAGAAAGTGGATTGGGTTATGATTACTGGAAGCTTTCTACCTGGCCGCTACTTGTTCGCCTGCGAATTGTTCAGAGTATCCTCATGGCATATGTTCTGTTCTTTTTTCCATTGTTGCATTGGCCCAGGCATTGTCTTGACTCTCTCATGTCGGCCATTTTGTCTCATTTGTGGCAAACGCGTGCTCACAAAAAAGGTTTGCGCTTGATATCGATGGCAAAACTTTGTACACCAAAGCGCTTTGGGGGTTTGAATATTTTGGACCTGCGTAGGCATGTCATTGCTAGGAAGGCTATGCTTTTGCCTACACTTGTGCATCAATCTCAGCCTTGGACTCTTATGTTTGCACACTTGAGTCAGCATGTGGTTACATCCTCATTTGGTCACTGGCAATCATCCATGTGGGAGGCAGTATTTGGTAAGATGGATGGTCGTATTCCTGGATGCCCGCTTTCTTCCAGCTTGCTTTCTACATGGAAACAGGTTACGATTCATCTCTCATGGAATGCTCGGAGGGAAGGAAACTCGCTTCGTGCGGAGAGCCTTCATTGGAGTCGGGGTTTTTCTCTTATTTTGGTCGATCGCTCGCCTCGCCAGGCGTATTTTCTCTCTTGCCGTGGCATTCGAGTGGTTGAGGATGTAGTGGATGTAGCTGGTTTTACTTTGGAGTTTCCATATGCCGCTCGCCGCTTTGGATTGGGCATGCACTATCGCCAGTTTTGGAGAGACTTACAACAAATGTTGACTGGTTTTTTGCCCGTTTCACCTTTGGCTGATGGTGATCGAATGTCTGACTGGAAGCTTGGGGAAATGCCATTTCAAGATATTTCTGCTGGCCGGGCATATGCTCTTCTTCTGCCTCGTCCATGGATTGCTGATCATTGCAACGCTATTTGGCACATGCATAAATCAGATATTTGGTGGCGTAGGATTATATCTGCAATATGGGAAAGCCGTTTGCCATTGAAAGAGCGGTTGTTTCTTTGGCGGTGTTTACTTGGTGTGCTCCCAGTGGATACCTTTCTTCGGAAGCGCCGTATCCGCCCTTCATCATGTGTCCGTTGCTCATCTGCCGAGGAGGATGTTTGTTACCTCTTGTGGGATTGCAGTGTCACTTGAGAATTCCTTCGTCGGGTATCTGCGTGTATGCGGCTACGTTTTCCCTTGACGGTCTTCCATAAGCGGTTTTGGGTTTTTGGTATCTTCTCGCCGGCGTTGCAGTGCTTTGCAGCCTTCTTCATGTGGGTCAGGTTTTGGGCATATTGGAGCCTGTGGCGACAACGTAATGGCTATATGTTCCATAGCATTCACACGAATCCTCTACCTTTCTTCAAGATTTCCCTTCGGCAGTCTTTGCGGTTTGCCTTGGAAGTTGGTGATATCACGGCAGAGATACATCAGCTTTCTTATGAATGATTTTAGATATTTTGTACAGCTGAACACTGTTGTGTTCCTTTCCTTGTACATCTTTTGGGTGGGTTTTCCTCTCTTTGAGGTTTCCCACAGATAGTTAAATCAAAGTGATTTACAAAAAAGAAAAAGAAAGTTTGGATATGGCCTCAACTTTAATCATGATCTGGCCCCAAATCTTCCAAAAGGGTGACTTTAAACTGTTTAAAGTTGTCATGCAATCTAGCCTTCGGACATGATTATAAGTCTTGACAAATCTTGGTTCAAAATTCTGAGTAAGGGTTGGGGCCCTCATTCCTTGATAACTTTGTCACCATTATGTTTCAATTTTCCTTGGACCTTGATTTCCTGTGTTGCATTTGACATCTTCCTCTTTCCCTTCCCCTTGCTCTTGGCAACCTTGAATCTCTTTGTTCTCCAAAACTGGCTTCAACTGCATCCTAGAATCCCCCCAATTTTTATGTGCTGGATTGTCCTCGATGGTAATTCTTAGAACGTTGTAAATGTGAATCTTCATCTCGTCGATGTATACTTCAGTGGGAAGTGCCCTTCATTGCATCCAAATTTGTTTCTTAGCACACATGTAGGACTCTTAAGTTCACAGTCTTGAAGCAATTTGCACCCAACATAGACTTGATGAGCTTTAAAACTCAACCTTTGAAAAGTCTTTAGAAGATAATTAATTTTCTGTTTATCTTTACAATCAAATGGTGTCTTCTATACTGAAGCTCATAAGGCACAAGTATGTTCCTCTCTTTGCCAAAATTTTTTTGTGACCCTTCTTAGTTTCAGTTTGCATCTATCGTGTCTCTCACCAAGCAATAAAAGTTTGTGGCTGAGGATGAGAGAACTTGGCTAAGATTTCTGTCCTCAAGTTATTGCAGGCTTCCTATCTTGGTCTTTCCAAGTATACCCGAAGATTTGAACGATGATCTGATTGGTTGGTTCACAAAAACAGCTAGTGTTTTCAATCAACTTCAAGATCATCTGAAGGCAGCTCACAGAAAGAAATTAACTCGATTGAGGGACATGCAAAAGAAAGCAGGCGAATATCTGTGGTGGCCTTTTACTCAACATTCTTTGGTTTCTGAAGATCAAATTACTGTGATTGATGCACGTGTTGGTGACAGCTTCATGATTTTCAAGGTTCGTTGTGTTGTATTCACGTTACCACAACAATTACAATGGAGTTTTTCTAAGCAACTGTTGTTTGCTTCTTGAAACCTTTTTCATCTGTGCTTTTGTGTCTTTAGTTACAAGCGAATGTCTGTGGCATTTTCCTTTTAATTCTTTTGGTAACTTGGCATCTCAGGCTTATTTCATTGCTGCAATTCTGACCTAGGGGTGACAGGTTTCCATGCATCGAGGAAAGCGAAAGATTCAATTGCTGGCAATTGTATGATTATATGAGAATTGGAATATGTTATTATCTGAGAGAGAGAGAGAGAGAGAGAGAGAGAGAGAGAGAGAGAGAGAGAGAGAGAGAGAGAGAGAGAGAAATGAAATGAAATGAAATGTTATATTAACGTCTTCAAAAGGCCAAAATGACCTATGAGACCAATGAGTTACAAAATAGTGAATCTAATACCATGTCTGGGTACAAAAGAACTAGAAGTGGAACAAAATACTACTACTACTACTACAATCTAAAACTACGTGGGTGTAGCAGCTGATACAATAGGTACCCGGTAAACTAGATGTAACTGTGTGTGAAACAAAGATGGAAGAAATGGTGAGGATCCATCCTCATCTGCACTCTGGATGTCGAGAGAGTATGGCTCGAATCTTCTGTTGTAGTCTCCGTCGATGCTGTGTAGCTCCTCTCCTCAGTCGCGGTCGTCTGTATCTCTGTAGCTCCAATGCTCGGTCGATGAGAGTGCTAGTAGTGGTCGAATGAGTGTGGGACGAGCTCTGCAGTGGTGGCTGCTCCTCTGGCTGTCCCATATCTAGTGAAAAGAAATCTGTAATGTGTCTCTGGGACTGCCTCTCTCTAGCTCTCCCCAGTAAAGTGTCTCTATACCTGTGTAACTCAAGTAGATATAGTCCAAGACATCTCTAATCCTCATAACTCATGACCCTAGATAGAGGACCAAAACCCTCTCTGAATAAGCAGTGGAAACGCCCCCGTATCTCATAGAACACTGTGCAATGACATATGTAGTGCAACTCTGTCTCTGGCTGTCTCTGGCATAATCGGCATATCCTGCTGTCTGATGGTATCCCTCTGAATCTACCAGTCTCAATCTCGAGCTGATGTGAGGATGTGCGTATCTGACCAATGGCACAACGCAAACCATGAGACATATGTGTGTCCATGTAGCTGGGTCGAATCACAAACCCATCTCCTGTGAGGTGGAGAAGATGCTCTCTATAGAAAGCCATCTTCGTGCTCAACTCCTGAGGTGGCTCTATCCATGTCCTCCTGGTGTCGAGCTGGATCAGGTCCTGACGAATGAGTCTAGTGATCTCCACCCGTGTAAGAGACAGCGAGGGTGCCTGAAGAGAATACTGGAAAGGGGGCAACCTGTCCATGGTGAAGCCATGCGTCTGAAACCATGAAGTCATCTGTGCATACCAGCATGAAGTGTCCCCCTGTAGAGCTAACTGTCTGGAAGACTCAAGGGCCAGTCTAGCATATCTGTCTCTAGTAGTATCCCATAGGCTGTGCACAAAGGACACTGATCTGGTAAGCGCCTCAATCTCCATGGGGGGGGCAGCTAGCTCTGCTCGAATGATCGCGTGAGGTACGGAGGCCTTGGCTCTAATCAATCGGGAGATCATAGATACCAAGGGCCTCTCCATACGTCTCCAACCATCCTGGCCTACAGAAGGTCCCCATACCTGTACCCCATACATCATAGCTGAGGCTACTAAAGTATCAAAGAGCCATAACTTTGTCCGAGGTTCCTGGAACTGAACCTGCGAACACATCCTCTCCAAGCCTCCCAAGGCCGCATAAGCTCTGGTCAGTCTAGTCTCTGCTGCTCTCCCCAAAGAAAACCTCGGCCCAGTGAAGACTATCCCAAGGTAAGTGTATGCATCTGTATACTCCACAATCTCTTGACCATACGTGAAGGTCGGTGCCGATCTCTTGATCCACTGCGGTGTGGTGTTAAACACCATGACCTTGGTTTTACCAAGGTTTACAGACAATCCACTATCCTCTGCAAAACTGTGTAATGCATCCAACTGTCGCTGCATACCCTCTGGTGAGTCAGAGATCAAGACAATATGATCAGCATATAACAACAATGGGATCCACGTCCCTGCCAGCTGGGCACCTCTATCACCCTCTCTGTCAATGTAATCAGACACCTCATCAACATACATACCAAATAGAGTAGGAGACAATGGGCAACCCTGTTTCACCCCGATAGTGGAGTGAACTAAGTCAGATATCCCCTCTGGGGTGCGTACATGTCCCATCACTGATCTGTATAAAGCCATAATCCCCCAAATCAACACTGTGGGCACCCCCATCTCCTGCAGTCTGCGCATCAGTCGAGCTCTCGGTACCATGTCAAATGCTTTGCGGAAATCCACAAAGCTACAATAAATCCGTCTCCCATGTGACCTGCCCTCCTCAATGATAGCTCTGAGTGTCAGAATATGGTCAAGAGTGGAGAAACCCCTCCTGAAACCTGCCTGTCCCTTTGCCCGTACACCCTCACCCTCTGCCCAGTTACTCAACTGCTGCTCAATAATGGATGCATACAATCGTGCCAGTGTGTGTCCAACCATAATAGTGCGGTAATTTCTAGGCTCTGTAGGATCACCTGCCTTGAATATAGGCACAATAGTAGACAACCTCCAAGTCTCAGGTAATCCCTCACACATGGCACGATTGAACAACACTGCAAGAACCTCCATCAGCATATCCCTAGCATGTATAAAGTGCTCCGCTACTAGACCGTCATGATCGTAAGCCCTCCTGGTCCTCATCCTGTCAATGGCTCTCTTTACCATCTCAGTGGTAAAGAAGGTGCTCGTAGGTGGACATGGCTCTGTAGGATCTGGAAGGGGATCCTGCCCAGGAACCGTATATAACGATGTCGCATACTGGCCCCACACATCAGGAGAAGTAATCACTGGGGGAGGGGAGTGCTCATGGAAGAGTCGCCATGCCTCGCCTGAGTCTCTACTCAAGAACAACTGATACAAGTCTCGCTCCATCTGGGCCAGGTAAGCTCGTTTCTTCTTTCGCACAAGGCGCCGGAAAGGAATCCGCGACTGTCTGTAGGTGATGACTCCTAAATGAAGATCCCTCTGAAGCTGGGCTCTCATCTCTCTGCACTCCTCATCATACCAACTATTCTGGGGCATGCTCCCAGAATGTCGCCCCCGAGAGAGAGAGAGAGAGAGAGAGAGAGAGAGAGAGAGAGAGAGAGAGAGAGAGAGAGAGAGAGATGAAATGATATGATATATTAACGTCTACAAAAGGAATGACCTATGAGACCAACTGATTACAATGATGAGTCTAGTACCAAGTCTGGGTACAAACAAAGAAAACTACAAACAAAGAACTGATAGGAGTGCTACCGACTCCTATGGGTGGCTGGTAGGCTGAGCAATGGTATCATGCCATAAAGGTACAAAGTGGGGATAAGTGTCACCATGATACAATATAGCAGTAGCATGAAGCCTATCCTGATCGACACTCTGGGTGTCGTGCTAGAATCCTGTGGATCCTCTGCCGCAATCTCCGCCGGTGCTGCGTGGCTCCCCTCCTCAGTCGCGGTCGTCGCGATCTCCCTAACTCTATAGCTCGATCAATGAGAGTACCGCTGGTGTGTGTATGGGTGGGAACCGAGCTCTGTGATGGTGGTGTCCCCTCTGCCTCTGTGGTACTCAGACTGAAGAAATCTAATCGGAGACATCTTTGATCCTGATATCTCATGACTCTATCTAACGAGTCAAAACCATCTCTGAATAGACAATGAAAGCGTCCCCGTATCTCATAGTAGATTGTGCAGCGACATATGTAGTGAAACTCTGTCTCTGGCTCTGCATGGCATAACTGACATATCCTACTGTCTGCTGGTATGCCTCTGAATCTACCTATCTCAATCCCAAGCTGGTGTGAAGATGTGCGAATCTGGCCTATAGCACATCGTAACCCGTGAGATAGATGTGTGTCCATGTAACTGGGCCGTGTGACAAATCCGTCTGTCATGAGTTGGAGAAGATGCTCTCTATAGAAAACCCTCTTCGTACCCAACTCCCGTGATGGCTCTATCCATGTCCTCTTGCTATCAAGCTGGATAAGATCCTGCCGAATGAGTCTAGTAGTCTCCATCCGTGTAAGAGCCAAGGATGGTGCATCAAGAGAATACTGGAAAGGGGGCAGCCTGTCCATGCTGAAACCATGCCTCTGAAACCATGAGCTCATCTGTGCATACCAACATGATGTATCTCCCTGTAATGCCAGCTGTCTGGATGACTCAAGAGCAAGCCTGGCATACTTGTCCCTGGTGGTGTCCCATAAGCTGTGTACAAATGATACTGATCTGGTGAGTGCCTCCACCTCCATAGGTGGGGCATCCAGCTCCGCTCGTATGATGTCATGTGGGATTGAGGCCTTGGCTCTAATCAGCCTAGAAATCATAGATATCAAGGGTCTCTCCATATTACTCCATCCAGCACTGTCAATAGACGGTCCCCAAACCTGAACCCCGTAGTGCATAACTGAAGCAACCAAAGTATGGAAAAGCCAGAGCTTTTTTCGAGGTTCCTGGAACTGAACCTGCGAACAAATCCTCTCTAAACCGCCTAGGGGTGCATAGGCATGAGTCAATCTAGTGTTTGCTGCCACTTTCAGTGTGAACCTCGGTCCACTAAAGACCACCCCAAGATATGTATATGCATCGGTGTACTCCATACTGTCCTGCCCATATGTGAAAGTAGGTGCTGATCTTTCATGGCGATTTTTCCGTCCATGCTGCATCCATGGTGACCGGCGGACTTTGGCTCCCTTGGGTTGCTCGCCCGGCAGCTAGCTTGTCCCGAGACATTGTTCCCTCCTCCAGATGCTTCCGTGACCTATGCAGGTTTTCCTTCCGGTTCCCTATTTGTTTGCTTGATTGCTTGTTTAAGCTTGTGTGTGTTTCTGCCTGTGTTGTGTGCTTTTGCTACTTGTTTTGTGTGGGTGCATGAGACTGCTTGGAAGCTTGTGGGAGGTGTTCGTGAGTTTATGTATGCATGTTGCTTGTTTTTCCTATTTTGTTCTTTGTTTTTGAATATTCATGCTGAGTGGGGAGGGTGAGGTGGGTGCAGGGGGTGTCTGTTGGCCTCTTCTTCAGCATTTTCTCGACATGCTTATGTTCTAAGAGGTTTAAGAGCATCATAGCCCTGTTGATTATTGCTAGGGATGGCTTTGCGGCTCTCTCTCTTCGAGTGTTTGGTGCAGAGTCTGATATTGGAGATTCTTTGGTGGAGTTCTTGGTCTCCTCATCGGAGTCTAGGTGGCCTGTTTTTGTTTCAGCTTTCTGCTAATCGCCCTTTCCTCCTTTGTCCCTAGCCTTAGATATATCACCTATCTTTTGTAACTGTGTATCACCTGTGGTTTTTCCCCTATGGTTTGTTGTTGTTCCCGTTCAGGGGTAACTCTACCGCTTCATGAATCATGTCAACTCCTCTCTCTCTCTCTCTCACTCTTACACAGTCAGAGATCACCAAGCTCATCCGCCAAGACCTGACCCAGCTAGACACAAGGAGGACATGGATACAACCAGCACAGGAATTGGGCACGAAGATGGCTTTCTACAGAGACCACCTTCTCCAGCTTACGGAAGATGGTTTTGTGGCAAGACCCAGATACATGGATACCCACTTGTCTCATGGGATACGATGTGCTATTGGCCAGTTACGCACATCTTCTCACCAATTGCGGATTGAGACTGGGAGATACAGCGGAGTACCAACAGAGGACAGGACATGCCCCTTGTGTAACATGGAACCTGAGACAGAGCTACACTATACATGCCGTTGCCCCGTCTACTACGAGATACGAGGCCGCTTCCATTGCTTGTTCAGAGAGGGTTTTGGACCACTCTCAAGAGTCATGGGATAGGAAGATCAGAGATTTCTGGGTTTGTTCTTGCTCGAGCTGCGCAGACATAGAGATAGCCTGATGAATGGCGAGGCTAGCCAGTCTCAAAGACGGATCACAGACTTCTTCAGAGCAGACACGGGACAGCCGCAAGAGCCACTCCCACAACAGAGCTCCCCCTCGTCTCACACCAGAGGCACACTGATTGACCGAGCGATTGAACTGGGAAATCCAGGCGCCCGCGACTGCGAAGAACTACACAGCATCGACGGAGGCTACGGCAGAAAATTCGGAGCATGCTGGCCAGGCATGCACGATGCCCGGTCAGACTACTGACCATGGAGGAAATTGATGAGATTCGCGAACGACTGATGCTAGATCTCTTGTGATTCAGCTATCCCAACAAGCCGCCCATTTTCTGCTTAGTTTTCTGCTTGGCTCACATCGACCAACTTAGGACCCCATAGTATATATCTTTGTTTTGTACTGTTGTTAGGTTATCTTGTTACTCTCACTTTGTATCAGATCCACCACTTTGTAACTTTCGGGTCTCATAGGTCATTATGGCCTTTTTAAGACGTTAATATAACATTTCATTTCATTTCTCTCTCTCTCTCTCTCTCTCTGTAATATATATATATATATATATATATATATATATATATATATATATATATATATATATATATATATATATATATATATATATATATATAGGCCTGGGGAGGTCCAATAGGATGCTAGCAAGAGCAAATAGCAAGAGGGGTCGACCAAGAGAGAGAGGGGGCTGATTTTTCAAAGCCTTTATCACCTACACACTCACATTGGCTCATGTGTGGAGTAAGAAGACTCTCTATCCTTCTCAAGCTTTAATGGAAAGCTTATCACCTACTCCAAGCTTGTGAGAAGGAAGGCCTACACCAACAACTCTTGGCTTTGTGATGAAAATCCAACCAAGAGCCAAGCTTCAATGCATGCTCATCTCCTCTACCATGCTAATTACTAAGCTAAGCTATGATAATATGAATGATTATGTGAGCAGATGTACATCTTTCTCGTAAGAATACTCCTTCCTCTCAATCTACTCTCATACCCCGCTAGCTCTCACCATCTTCGAAGGTGTGTGAGGTCTTGGGTCTGAGACCGTGAGGGAATTGATGTTGTGTTTGATAAGTGTTTTGCTTAGTGCATGAAGTTTCCATCTTCATTGCGTTAGCTAGTATTGAAGGAACACAAAGAATTGTATTGTAAAATGTCTCTCTTGATGGGAGAAACCATAATACAAAGCGTTTTGTAGGGGGGACCGGCTCCATGCAAATCCGGTCCTCAACTGCTGTCAATTGCTTAATTTCTCTCTCTTTTGAAGTATTGTTCATGCTATCTAACTAGGTGTTATGCTTTTTGTTTCTCTCTCCACCCAAGCACTCTTGTTATTCTCATTAAGAAGCTATTTTAATGAAATGCTCACTATGTTCATGCTATTTTCCGCTACACACAAGTTACTAGACCATTAAATGTTACATGTAGTGACGCTGCCATGAGAAACATAACACATGTGTCCAATCACAATAGCACTTCCCATATGCACAAACAATCTTTTCCAAGTAGCTAGACTGTACAAGGTCTCTACCCTTACACTCTACCATGAACCATATAGATCACTTCATGATCCATTCCCAAACCATAAACCATAATCCAGTCACATGACACAGGTGATCACTCCACCCAACTTGGGTGAGATACGACCAATCCTGCATAACTACTTTAGAACATAACATGGCTGCAAAAATTTCGACAGCATTTCGGCAGTATAACCATATCCAGAAACAAAAACCATGCGCCACACTCGCTTCCACCATAAAAATCATAACCGTAATCCATGAGGGAATCTCAACCCTTAACCACCAATCATGATCATACTAAACCAACTCCCATACTTGGAGTTTGACATAACCTCTACAATCAATTAGACTCCATACACATATTATATATATGTGTGTGTGTGTGTGTGTGTGTGTGTGTGTATGTATGTATGTATGTATACATGCATGCATACATAAAAGAGCGAGAGGAAGAGAGTTCTTGAGAGAGGGAAATCCACACTATGTAAATGATGATAGAGAGAAGGGGGGAGGGAGGCGAGGGGTTGAGAGAGAGAGAGAGAGAGAGAGAGAGAGAGAGAGAGAGAGAGAAGAAATGAAATGTTATATTAACGTCTTCAAATGGCCAAAATGACCTATGAAGCCAAAAAGCTACAACGTGGTGAATTTGATACAATGTTTGAGTACCAAAAAGTACCAAATATAAATCCTAAACTGCTAGATGCGAGGAAAGCAGCTAGCTGGACTTGTATAGGATATGAGTAGGGCGGTGAGAGTAGTGAAAGAGGGCTAATACAACACAATGTGGGGGTATCCTCAAAAAGAGCTAAGTCACAAGAGATCCATCATCGGTCGTTAGGGGATCTCATCAATCTCCTCCATGGTCAGTAGTCTGATCGGGCGTCATGCATGTTGGGCCAAAGTGATCCGAATCCTTTGATGGAGCCTCCGTCGATGCTGTGTAGTCCTCTGCAGTGGTGGGCATGTGGATCACATGGGAGACAGATCTATTGTAGCTTAGTGGACTTCCGCAAAGCATTTGACACAGCGCCCAGAGCTAGATTGATGCGCAGACTACAGGAGATGGGAGTACCCATAGAGCTGATTTGGGGAGTCATGGCATTATACAAGGTTAGTAATGGGGCATATACGCACTCTAGAGGGGCTATCTACATTAGTTCACTCCACTATCGGGGTGAAGCAGGGCTGCCCTCTCTCTCCTACTCTGTTTGGTAAGTATGTGGATGAGGTTACTGACTATAGTGAGAGAGATGGTGATAGAGGTGCACAGTTGGTAGGGACATGGATTCCAATATTTTTATATGCTGATGATATTGTGTTGACTTCCGGAGAGGATGCAACGTCGCTTGGATGCTTTGTGTAGGTTATCCAACGACAGTGGTTTGTCTGTCAACCTTGGTAAAACCAAGGCTATGGTGTTTAACACCACCCCACAGTGGATCAAGAGATCAACACCCACATTCACATATGGCCATGAGACAGTGGAGTACATAGATGCTTACACCTACCTTGGGGTGGTCTTTAGTGGATCAACATTTACATTGAGGAGAGTAGCAGAGACTAGACTAACCAGAGCCTATGCAACATTGGGTGGATTGGAGAGGATGTGTTCACAGATTCAGTTTCAAGAGCCTCGAACAAAGCTTTGCCTTTTTGACACTCTGGTGGCTTCCACATTTCTCTGTGGAGTTCAGATATGGGGCCCTTCATTGGACCACCATGGAAGGTCGGGTCGCACGGATGGATGGAGAGACACGGAGAAGCCTTTGGTCTCTATGATCTCGCGGCTTCTTAGAGCCAAGGTTCAGTACCACATGACATTATTCGAGCAGAGCTAGCTGCGCCCCCACTAGTGGTTGAGGCGCTCACCAGATCAGGCTCCTTTATACACCACTTATGGGACCTTCCCAGAGATAGATATGCCCGCCTAGCAGAGACCCTAACGGATGAGATCCGTTAGGGTTTTTCTCGTATTTCTTGTATATGGACCGATGGTCAATTCTAAGTAATGCAAAGGGTCAAGCCCCACTTTTATTGCACACACACACACACACACACACACACACAGAGAGAGAGAGAGAGAGAGAGAGAGAGAGAGAGAGAGAGAGAGAGAGAGAGAGAGAGAGAGAGAGAGAGAGAGAGAGAGAGAGAGAGAGAGAGAGAGAGAGAGAGAGAGAGAGAGATGAAATGAAATGAAATGTTATATTTATGTCTTCAAAAGGCCAAAATGACCTATGAGACCAATGTGTTACAAAATAGTGAATCTAATACCATGTCTGGGGACAAACGAACTAGAACAAAGATATTACTACTAGAATCCATCCTTATCTGCACTTTGGATGGCGAGAGAGTATGGCTCGAATCCTCTGCTGTAGTCTCCGTCAATGCTGTGTAGCCCCTCTCCTCAATCGTGGCTGTCTGGATCTTTGTACCTCTAGCGCTTGGTCGATGAGAATCCGGTAGTGGTCGAATGAGTGTGGGCCAAGCTCTGCAGTGATGGCTGCTCCTTTGGCTGTCCCATATCTAGTGAAAAGAAAGTAATCTGTCTCTGGAACTCTCTCTCTCTATCCCTCCCCAATAAAGTGTCTCTATATCTGTATAACTCAAGTAGGTATAGCCCAAGACATCTTTGATCTTCATAACTCATGATCCTAGAGAAAGGACCGAAACCTCTCTGAATAAGCAGTGGAAACGGCCTCATATCTCATAGTACACTGTGCAATGACATATGTATTGTAGCTCTGTCTTTGGCTCTAGCTGGCATATCCTGCTGTCTGCTGATATCCCTCTGAATCTACGAGTCTCAATCTCCAGCTGATGTCAGGATGTGCATATCTAACCAATGGCACACCTGCAAACCATGAGACATATTGTCCATGTAGCTGGGTTGAATCACAAACCCATCTCCTGTGAGGTGGAGAAGATGCTCTCTATAGAAAGCCAC
The DNA here is from genome assembly GCF_014529385.1 of Adiantum capillus-veneris. Taxonomy (NCBI): domain Eukaryota; kingdom Viridiplantae; phylum Streptophyta; class Polypodiopsida; order Polypodiales; family Pteridaceae; genus Adiantum; species Adiantum capillus-veneris. The sequence goes on from NC_140945.1 coordinate 11,878,832, forward strand.
CTTCGTGTCCAACTCCTGTGGCGGCTCTATCCATGTCCTCCTGGTATCCAGCTGGATCAGGTCCTGATGAATGAGTCTAGTAATCTCCACCTGTGTAAGAGACATCGAGGGTGCCTGAAGAAAGTACTCAAAAGGGGGCAGCTTGTCCATGGTGAAGCCATGCGTCTGAAACCATGATGTCATCTGTGCATACCAGCATGCAGTGTCCCCCTGAAAAGCTAACTGTCTGGAAGACTCAAGGGCCAGTTTAGCATATCTGTCTCTAGTAGTATCCCACAAGCTGTGCACAAAGGAGAATGGTCTGGTAAGCGCCTCAATTTCCATAGGAGGGGCAGCTAGCTTTGCTCGAATGATAGTGTGGGGTACGGAGGCCTTGGCTCTTATCAGTCGAGAGATCATAGATACCAAGGGCCTCTCCATACGTCTGATCATGTGCCTTGCTGGTCCTCATCTTGTCAATGGCTCTCTTGTTGGTAGGTGGGCATGGCTTTGTAGGATGTGGAAGGGGTTTTTGTCTAGGAACCGTATTTAATGATGACGCATACTGGCCCCACACATCAGGAGAAGTAATCACTGGGGGAGGGGAGTGCTCATGAAAGAATCGCCATGCCTCTCTTGAGACTCTACTCAAGAACAACTGATACAAGTCTCGCTCCATCTGGGCCAAGTAAGCTCGTTTTTTCTGTCGCACAAGGCGCTGGCAAGCAATCCGAGATTGTCTGTAAGTGATGACTCCTAAAAGAAGATTCCTTTGAAGCTGGGCTCTCATCTCTCTGCACTCCTCATCATACCAACTATTCTGGGGCATGCTCCCAGAATGTCGCCTCCGACCCGGCTGAGTGTGTGGGTATGCCTCTGATGCTGCACCATGCAGTGTCTTAGTTAGTAAAGTGGTGCACTCCTCCACCAAGAGGCCAGGACCAGCTTTGCATAGACGGCTATAGATCTCCTCTGTATAAACCGAGTCAGTCTTTGGTGTAAATGTATAGCGGGTATGTGACCTGCCTCCTGATGTCTAGGCTGTACTATCCCTTTGAAGCTGGGCTCTCATCTCTCTGCACTACTTATCATACCAACTATACTGGGGCATGCTCTCAGAATGTCGCCTCCGACCCGGTTGAGTGTGTGGGTATGCCTCTGATGCTGCACGATGCAGTGTCTTAGTCAGTAAAGTGGTGCACTCCTCCACCAAGAGGCCAGGACCAGCTTTGCATAGACGGCTATAGATTTCCTTTGTATAAACCGAGTTAGTCTTTGGTGTAAATGTATAGCGGATATGTGACCTGCCTCCTGATGGCTAGGCTGTACTATACTGAAATAAAACAGACAATGTCAAAAGAGCATGATCTATTGCTACGTCCACCGGTCTGGCTCCCACTATGAAATCCTAAATACAAGGATTAAAGCTCGGCTGTGCCATAACATAGACCACTGTACTGGCCTTGTGTCTATGTGGAAAGCATGTGAAACCGACTGCTCCAGGAAATCGCTGTAAGCCATTAAGTATGGCTAACCCATGCGTAGTCGTCAGCTCCCATACTCCATTTTCTCTCTGTCATGTGAGCATTTGTCAAGCCCCAACGCACTCACATCCAGCTCTTAAGCATCTCATCTGAAGTGTTGTAGAAGACTGTCTGAGAGTTGCCCGTTCGGACATTGAAGTCCCCTAGGAGGATGATATCACCATCCCTAGAAAACTCCCATATATCATCATCTAGTATAGAGAAAGGCGACTTTTTTTCGTCTCGATGCAGCATATATTGACGTATTGGGGGGGGAAGTAACATATGGCAATGTATAGAAATCGGCCTGTGTCAGCTCTCAGCCTCACCCACATGTATTTAGCATGATCATCTACGTACAATATGTAGTTGTGGCTGTAACTCCTCCCTAAATCGCATTACTAATCCTCCTGAACCTCTACTCCCATGCTCAGATCTCGCAATTATCCTGTGGGCTGTCTCCCATCTGTATCCCACCACATGTGGCACAAGCTGTCCAGGGGCCTGATGAGTCTCTGAGAAGAAAATAATATCCCTGTCTTCAAAATTGTCCTCAAAGGCACCAACGCCCAACCTCATAGATCCATTACAATTTCAAGTAGCCATCTTGAGTGTGGTCCCATAGGTCTCACACCGTCATGTAGAGCGCCGCTCTACAATCACCACTCGAACATCTCTGTAAAAGGCCATCTTTCCCTTCTCCCTTGCTGCTGTAATCTCTGGCATCACCTCTCTCATATACGCAAGCTGTGAGAGAGTGAGATCATCACCAAGGAAAATACCCGTCTTCTTGAGAGTAGGCCTCTTTCTCAAGAATTCCTTCTTCTCTTCCAAGGAGGGGAAGTGTAGCATGAGAGCTCTCCCTTTTGAAGATTCTCTCGAGCCATCACTCTTCTTGCCCACTCTCCATGCCTTTGTGTGTGAAGGCTTGGCCACCCCATCATGGATGTGAGGCTTGTGACCTCTTTTTCCACATTGTTTATGTCCTTGAGGCCGGTTACCCTCACATGTAGAGCCCACATCCTCCCCCTTTGTTCCTCTTCGAGGGTCATGTTAATAAGAGTGGGTGTACAAGGAGCTTCCTTACCTTTCCCTTTCTTTGGCCTCTTCTACTTTCTTTTGTGTTGCGGAGATGACCGCAGCTCATGACTTCTTCTCCTCATCTTCCTTGATAACCCGTATTTCTTCTCTCATGGTATTCAATTCTTCCATCTTGGATGGCTGAATTTCGCTGTAACAAACTGCTGACGTGTCGACCTACTTAAGAACGGAGCTACCGGCCGAGGGGCCTAAACCCTAAGAAGAACAAGTAACAGAAGAAGTGTCACAAAGTGATGGCGTGGTTGCCCGAGAGCAGAAACCCTTACCCTAATTTCTGCCAGAAACCCTAACTGTTGAAACCCTAACCCTAAAACCTGCAAACCCTAATTCTGGAAACCCTAACCCTAAAACTTGCAAACCCTAATTCTGTTGCTAGAAACCCTAAAACTGCAAAAACCCTAAGCCTAACCCTAAGGGCAGATTTTCGCGTTTTGCGCTGATTGATGACTTGGCAGGCTGTACGGATTTTCGTGATTTACGCTTGCAGCTTTTGGCATTGCTTTTTGGACCAGAAGCTTTTGAGTTTTAAAAGCTTTTTACTGTAACTGCTTTCAGGCCAAGGGCCTGTAAATATGAGGTTAGGGCTCATTCTCTGGCATGCTTCTTCGAGAAGGTGCAGAGTCTGGAGTACCGGCTTGTATTGTGTTGATGCAATATAAAGAAATATCCAAAGGGGTATCAAGGTTTGGGGCCAATACTCTCTGGGGTGGAATTCCGCCACTCCATGGCGCGCGTCGTCTCTCTCTTTTAGTTCAGTTGTTATTGAAGTGTTAAAAGTTTGTTCAGTCTGTTCTTTTCTATTGGCACGTGGTGCCCGCCTTGTGACAGTGGTATCAGAGTATCAGGCGTGTGCTTTTGTGAAAGCATACCGGTCCTACAAAAGAGCAGATAGAGCTATTGAGGGAATTTTATTGGAGGTATCTTCGCCCTCCAACCCGGACCTATTAGCCACTCCCACCCTTACTTCATCGCGCATCGGACGCGCTCCCGTCTTCACCGCAGTGTCTTACAGGACATAAGCCAATTAAGATTACTTGCAAGAGAAGGATCCAGATTTGTTTCAAGTCAGTGTTTTTTTTCCCAGAAGCAGTGCCATGCAGATGTTGATGTTTACAGCTACCAAGCAGCATACTCCAAGTACTTGGCAAGCTTTCAAGAAAATTTTTGCCCGAAATTATATGGTTTCTGACATCTTCCTTCGGAGTGCAACTTCTGGCAGAGTGGGGTATCCTCAAATGCTTGCCATGGAAACCCTAGCAGATTATATCTGGAAATTTCTCGACATCTCTCAGTAGATGTCTCTTCTCGAGTTGATAACCTTGGAGGTTCGGTGTGATTGCTATCTCTTGGGTCTACCATCGCCGCCAAAGAAACACTGTCTGTCCAAGAGCTGATGGACCATGCTGTGCTCGGCTACGACCTTATGGAATGAACCTAACCCTAATTTTGGTGCAGGTTTAAGGATGGAAAGTCAGTTGACTTTTCGAGCTCGACTGATGTCGAGATTGCTTTTTAAGTTTGAAATGTGTTTGAGAACTTGTTTGATGATCCTGTTTGAAATTTGTTTGAAATGGATGGTATCTGTTTTGAACCCGTTTTAGTGCCAATTTGAATTGTTTGACTCTGGTTTGATACTGGTTTCAATGATTGGTGATTTTACTCCCGGGTGGAGAAGTGAGAAGTACTGTTTTGGTATTGTTTGAACCTCGGAACGACGCAGGCCGATGCCTGGGGAGCGTTTCGTTGTATGTTTGAAAACCTCGGAACGACGCAGGCCGATGCCTGGGGAGCGTTTGGTTGTATGCTTGAACCTCCAAGCGATGCAGACTGCGGTCTGGGGAGCGTTTGGTTGTACAGTCCTCTGAGCTCATGGCCCGGACCTTTTTAGGTTATTTGCGGGGGGGAGTGATGAGGTAGTTGTTCAATAGCTTCATACCGCAGACCGTTTGTCTCGGGGGAGTGCTCAGCGGCGCTGTTTGTTGTGTCTTGTAACATGCATATGTAAGCATTTGTGTTGCATTGTTATGTGCAAATTAGTGAATATTCCTAATTGGATGAGATTACCTGTGTATGTAATTTTAGTGCATCAAGACACCCTTGGAAGATCAGTACGGTTTGGGTGTGATGGCTAATTTTACTACGCCGGAATATCAAGAGTTCCGATCTGGACGAAAGGAGAAGCTAACTCCTTGATCAACAGAGCAGACAGGAGAAGCTAACTCCTTGATCAAAAGAGTAGAAAGGAGAAGCTAACTCCTTGATCAAAATAGCCGAAAGGAGAAGCTAACTTCTTGATCAAAAGAGCAGAAAGGAGAAGCTAACTCCTTAATAAAAAGAGCAAACTGATCGTCCCTCGGAAATTTTTGAGCTAACTTGAGTTGCTTTGTAGATATGTTGTAATCAAGGACGATTACTCTCTTTCAAGAAGGGGAGATGTAACAAACTGTTGACGTGTCGACCTACTGAAGAACGGAGCTACCGGCCGAGGGGCCTAAACCCTAAGAAGAACAAGTAACAGAAGAAGTGTCACAAAGAGATGACGTGGTTGCCCGAGAGTAGAAACCCTAACCCTAATTTTTGCCAAAAACCTAACTGCTAAAACTCTAATTCTAGAAACCCTAACCCTAAAACCTACAAACCATAATTTTGGAAACCCTAACCCTAAAACTTGCAAACCCTAATTCTACTGCCAAAAACCCTAAAATTACAGAAAACCTAACCCTAACCTTAACGGCAAATTTTTGCGTTTTGCGCTGGCTGATGACGTGGCACGCCGTACGGATTTTCGTGATTTACGCTGGCAGCTTTTGGCATTGCTTTTTGGACCAGAAGCTTTTGAGTTTTAAAAGCTTTTTACTGTAACTGCTTTTCAGGGCAAGGGTCTTTAAATATGAGGTTAGGGCTATTCTCTGGCATGCTTTCTGGAGAAGGTGCAGAGTCTGGAGTACCAACTTGTACTGTGTTGATGCAATATAAAGAAATACTGAAAGGGGCGCCAAGGTTTGGGGCCAATACTTTCTGGGGTGGAATTCCGCCACTCCGTGGCGCGTGTCGTCTCTCTTTCAGTTTAGTTGTTATTGAAGTGTTAAAAGTCTGTTCAGTCTGTTCTTTTCTATTGGCACGTGGTGCCCGCCTTGTGACATTCGCCTTCTTTGAGGCGCTCACTTTTTGCTTGTAGATTTCGGATGATGGAATCTTAGATGGCCACTTTCTCCTTGAGCGAAGCGATCCTCTTACGCATGCCATCTCTTTCTTTGGTCCAATCTTTGAAGAATAGTTCTCCTCTCCTTCCTCCACTCTTCCACTTTGTTTCTCCATTCTCTCATTTTCTTCTCTATTGTCGACATCCTCTTCCTTGTTCGCATGAAAGAGGCTTTGTGGGCAGCCGACGATGGATGCGTCTTCTTACACGTGGGGGAAGTTGGCACTTCTCCGAAGCTTCCCATTAGAGAGAGAGAGAGAGAGAGAGAGAGAGAGAGAGAGAGAGAGAGAGAGAGAGAGAGAGAGAGAGAAAGTCTAAAGACAACAAAAAACTACAAGAAACCCTATAGAATAGCAAGAAACGCTTGTGAAATCTTAAAAAGCAGAAAAACACAGATTTGAAACCCTAAAAAACAGCAAAAAACAGTGGCAAAACTCTAAAAAACAGCAAGAAATGGTGACGAAACTCTTAGAAACAGCAATAAAACAGTTTTGGAACCCTAAAAGCAGCGACGAAACCCTTAAAACAGCATCGAAGAAGCGATGAAACCCTAAAAACAGTGAAAGACCCATGAGAGAAAATGAAATGAAATGAAATCTTCAGAAGGCCAAAATGACCTATGGGACCAAAAGGTTACATGTGGAGAGAGAGAGAGAGAGAGAGAGAGAGAGAGAGAGAGAAGAAGAAGAAGAAGAAGAGAATAAGAGAATTTTAATGTCGTAGGAAGCTATCCAGAGAGAGAGAGAGAGAGAGAGAGAGAGAGAGAGAGAGAGAGAGAGAGAGAGAGAGAGAGAGAGAGAGAGAGAGAGAAGAAGAAGAAGAAGAAGAAGAAGAGAATAAGAGAATTTTAATGTCGTAGGAAGCTATCCAGAGAGAGAGAGAGAGAGAGAGAGAGAGAGAGAGAGAGAGAGTTGTATCGAACCAGAATGTCAACGGTTCGGATTTACTGATGCAACAATTTGACGCTTGTGCTAGCTGGTGGACACAAGGGCCTGATTTGAAATTACAGGTGAGTGAACAAAAAATGTCTTTTGAAACACTTTTACGATCTTATAATGTGAAGGTTTGAAGAGTATGGTTTAACTTGTTGTTGACTTAATGTTATAATACACAGCTTGAGCTTGCAAAACAAGTGGGCTATGCCACTGGAAGGTTTGGACATGTGATGCTTCCTGAAAACGTGTATGAGCCTGCATTGCTATGTGCAGAGTCTCTTATCAAATTGATTGGAAAAGGTATGCTTTTTTATTGCAGAGGTCTTTTGTCATTGCAGAAACATTTCTTTCCTTCCGTATAGCATAAAAAGATTGTTTCTCTGTCAGAACACATACAAGTTTTAAAAGAGGAAAACTTGTCTGCAGTACAAGGGACTGTAATTTTGGCTTTTGTGTCATAATATAACATTCTGAATGTAATTATATTGAATGGTAAGACCGAGTGAAGTTTTTGAGTAGAAGTAGTGCTTTGATGCAAATTTGCCAGTTCTGCAAGACTTTCTTAACATTAACCCTGAAAAGATTTTTGGCCTTGAGATGGTACTTATGTTTAAATTCTGTGATGTTAAAAGAAGAAAAGCGTAATTTTCACGGTGAGCTGAAACCGTATCTTTGGCAAAATTTATAATGCTAGTTCAGAGCTTGCTGGTTTGACGTGGTGTTTGAATTTGGTCCAAACAGCTTTCGGTTCGGGCTTTTTCTTTTCTTCTGTGACTTCTGTCACGTAGTGCAAATGGACTGTTAATGTATCATGCTCGCTCTCAGTGGCTCTGGAGTAAATTGTTTAAATTTTCTTGTCTTCAAATAGGTTGGGCGAACAAGGTTTATTATTCCGATAATGGCTCCACAGCGGTTGAGATTGCTATCAAAATGGCTTTGAGGAAGTATCTGCGCGATCACCAGCTCTTGACGAAAGCTAGCCAAAACAGAAACACCCTCAATCTGAAGGTGCGAATCTAAGTGCTTACACACTATGGTGTTGTCTCGTCTTGCTTTGCTCATGACACAGTATGAAGAGAATTTACCCCCACCTGGATTACAAAAAAACGTACATATGAGAAAATCTGACCAGTAGATTGTATGGCCATATTGGGGATCACACCTCTGTGGCGGTCACGTTTGTACATTTATCGTGTGGCTGCACCTTTGAGATTTTCATTTTAATAAGGATTATTCCTTGTACAAAAAAAAGCCTTGTCAGAAAATCAAATGAAGATCTGATTGAAATGAACCTTAGGCAAAATTACAGAGGCCTTTAGAGGTATATATGTTGACTTGGCAACTGATACTTTCTTTTTGGCTAGTTTAAGAGATTTTGCAATTCTCATATTCAACGAGACTCCATAGAAAACAAGGGCCAGGAGGATGCTCTTAGCAGGACAGGAAGTGCATGTGGCTGTGCATGTTCGTTATGGAAGGGGGGACGGAGAGACGTGGAAGTAAGGGAAACTCGTTGCTTGATACGTGTTTGAGCTCAACAATGTACGTTTTGTGGTGCTTTTACAGGTGTTAGCGTTGAGGGACTCTTACCATGGAGATACTCTGGGTGCACAAGAAGCTCAAGCTCCAACTGCCTACACTGGATTCCTTCAGCAGCCTTGGTATAACATATTGGGATTAGGATATGCATTGATTACTGAGTCATCAATACTCTGTTTTACAGCTGTCTTTATAATGTGATTGCAGGTACCAAGGAAGGGGCTTATTTCTAGATCCTCCATACATATTTATGCGTAATAAGAAGTGGCATATAGACTTGCCAACCAGCTTCATGGATTCTAAGCATGGTGCTGCTTGTGTTTGTAAGATACACTTGTGCCGAAGCTGATGTCTGCATGGGTTGTCTTGATGATGCAGTTGATCTGTGTCTGGTGTAACAAGCTTTACATTTAATTTCATAAGTTATGACATTGTATGTGCATTTATATGAGAAAGTGTGTTAATTCATTTGACCGCCATTCTCTGATTTAGATTTTTCCATCTTCTTTCCCCCATTAAGTCCTGGACACAATTATACACACATTCTTTACAGAGCTGACCCCTGATAGGAATACTCAAGGACTTGTAAAGATTGCTTAATGTACTTTGCAAACTAAAAAGAGAAGCTGGATTGAGAGCAATTACATTGCAATGAGTAATTGGCTGGGCGGAACGAACTAGTCAGAGATTTTTGTATAAGATGCAAAGCTCAATGCTGCGATCGATCAAAGCGGTCAATTTTAATGCGGTAAAAGAGAAAGTATTTTGGCGGTAATGGCAATTCCTACTGACAGACGAGAATGTTTATGCTATTTATGGGGGGGGGGGGGGGGGGGGGGATGGGTATGTGTGCTAGGGAACGCAGGCCGGCATCCTTGGTTGGGGGCAGGGTTGGGATGGAATGCAATGGCCGGACAGGGGGATTGCCAGCAAGGACGCAGCTAGGGCGTCCGAGGGATACATCCATGGGGGTGATCCATGAACCAATGTGGAGGATGGGGGCAAGAGGTGCGCATCGGTCAAATCTGATTATTGAATCTGTATTTGACTTGTGCCTACTTTCATCCCCATTCAAACTTAGTGGCTGTTTATGGACCATTTGCAAGCCTCAACCCTCAAGATACATATGCATGTGTGTGTGTGTGTGTGTGTGTGTGTGTGTGTGTAAGAGTTGCCTTTGTTATCTTGGCCATGGTTGCGTTTGCAATCTCTCATGTCCAATATTTTAGAGCATTTTTGGCGGACCTCCTTTAGCAAGAAGGGTCTTCGGCGGCTCGGAAAGCTATGTTGTTGCCAGTTTTGGTAGAGCAGCAGCAACCCTGGGCTCTCATGGTTACTCATTTGTGTACGCACATTGTCACCCGATCTTTTGGTCATTGGAAACCGACTTATTGGGACATGGTTTTTGGGAAGCTTGAAGGACACATTCATGGATGTCCCTTTACTTCTTCTCTAATTGTTGACTGGAAGGTTGTCACTTCGCATTTGGCTTGGAATGGTTGACAATCCTCTATGGGTAACTCTCTTCGCTTAGAGAGTCTGCATTGGAGCAAGGCTTTCGCTTCGACTTTGGTTCAACAGTCTCCTCGCCAAGCGTATTTTCTTTCCCAAAAAGGAATCTGTCGGGTGCATCTGGTGGTTGATGACTCGGGTTATGTTCTTTTGTTCGCTGATACAGTGTCCCGCTTTCGGTTGAGTCTTCACTATTCTCCTATCTAGAGGGAGACTCAAAGGATGCTTGTTACTCATTCACCCATTCCTCCTTTGGATGTGGACTCTCGCTTCTCTGATTGGAATCTGGCTACTACTAGATTGGACTGCATCTCAGTCAGCAGTGTCTATGCCATCCTTCAGTCTGATGTACGGATTGTGCATCATGGTAATCAGCTGTGGTCGCTTTCCGAGTCATCCTTGTGGTGGCAACACACATTGTCTCGCATTTGGCAGAGTCATCTGCCTTTGAAGGACTGTGTTTTCTTGTGGCGTTGCTTGGTGGGAGCTCTACCTGTTGGCAGTGTGTTACATGCTCGGCATATTGCGTCTTCCCGCTGTCCCAGATGCCTTGAAGCTGAGGTGACCGTGCCACACTTACTGTGGCATTATCGTCACTCCAGAGCCTTCATTCACCAATGTTGATTGCTCTTCGGCTTCGCTTTCCTTCCGGCTCTTTTCACAGACGCTTGTGGCTTTTTGGAGTGCTCCAGTCACCGTAATCTCAGTTTGCGATCTTCTTCAGCTGGGTCAGATTTTGGACCATGTGCGCCATCTGGCACCATAGGAACTCCTTAATGTTCCAAGGCACTTCTGTTGATCCCTTTCCCTATTTCAAATTATCTCTTGGTCAAGCGCTGCATTTTGCCTATGACGCTGGAGACATCACTCTTGATACCTATAGGATTTACTTTGACTGTTTTTAGCCTTCGGAGCCTCATAGTGCTCCGCTTCTTGTATCCCTTTCTTTTTGTTGGTTTTCTCACTTTGAGGTTTCCCACTTGTAATTAATCAAAGTAGATTTACAAAAAAAAAGTGTGTGTGTAAGAGAACATCTTTCTTTTTCTCTTTCTATTCACACAGTCCTGTGGCTGTCTCAAGTGGACTCGTGAGGGAGCATCTCTCCCTCTCTCCCACTGTTACATATGGCCAGGAGACGGTGGAGTATACAGTGCATACACCTATCTTGGGGTACTCTTCAGTGGACCAGCGTTTTCATTGAGGAGAGCAATAGAGACTAGATTGACGAGAGCTTATGCAGCCTTGGGAGGATTGGAGAAGATGTGTTTGCAGGTTCAGTTTCAGGAACCTCAAACAAAGCTGTGGCTTTTTGACACTCTACTGGCTTCAGCTATACTCGATGGGGTTCAGATTTGGGGGCCCTCAGTGGATTGCCAGGGCAGATCTGGTAGCATTGATGGATGGAGATGTATGGAGAGGCTTCTAGTCTCTATGATCTCTCGGATGATTCAGGCTAAGGCCTCAGTGCCACATGAGATTATTCGAGCTGAGCTAGCTGCCCCCCCTCTCGGAGTTGAGGCCCTTACGAGATTAGTTTCCTTCATGCATAATTTATGGGACCTCCCGAGAGACAGATATGCTTGGCTAGCCCTTGAGTCATCCCGATAGCTCTAGCGCTACAAGGGGACATAGCATGTTGGTATGGGCAGATGACATCATGGTTGTAGTCACATGGCTTCAACATGAATAGACTGCCTCCATTCCAGTACTCCTTGGATGCACCCTCCCTTTCTCTCACTCAGACAGAGATCACTAGACTCATACGCAAGGATTTGATTCAAATAGATACCAGAAGCACATGGATATAGCCGGTACAAGAGTTGGTCACGAAAATGACTTTCTATAGAGAGCATCTCCTCCAACTAAGAGGATGGATATGTGATCAGACTGGCCTATATGGACACTCATTTATCCTATGGGATACGATGTGCTATTGGTCAGATGCGCACATCATCGCATCAGCTAGAGATTATTTGGTATGTATGTGGATGAGGTTTCTGACTATATTGAGAGAGATGGTGATAGAGGTGCACAGTTTCCAGGGACATGGATTCCACTATTGTTATATGCTGATGATATTGTGTTGATCTCCGACTCTCCGGAGGGGATGCAACGTCAGTGGAATGCTTTGCATAGGTTTGCTCACGAAAGTGGTATGTCTGTCAACCTTGGTAAAACCAAGGTTATGGTGTTTAACACCACCCCATAGTGGACCAGGAGATCAGCACCCACAGAGCAGCAGACACTAGACTGACTAGACCACATGCAGCATCGGGTGGATTGGAGAGGATGCGTTCACAGATTCAGTTTCAGGAGTTTTGGACGAAGCTTTGGCCTTTTGACACTCTGGTGGCTTCCGCATTGCTCTATGGAGTTCAGATATGGGGGCCTGCATTGGACCATCAGGGGAGGTCGGGTCGCACTGATGGATGGGGAGACACGGAGAAGCCTCTAGTGTCTATGATCTCGCGGTTTAATAGAGTCAAGGCTTCAATACCACATGACATTATTCGAGCAGAGCTAACTGCCCCCCCACTAGTGGTTGAGGTGCTTACCAGATCAGTCTCCTTTTTACACCGCTTGTGAGACCTCCCCAGAGAAAGCTATGCCTGCCTAGCACTTGAGTCCTCTTGACAGCTAGCTTTGCAGGGAGACACAACATGCTGGTATGGGGAGATGACATTATGGTTTCAGGTACGTGGGCTCAGCATGGACAGATTGCCCCCCCTTCCATTGGATGCACCATCTCTGACTCTTACACAATCCGAGATCAACAGGCTCATCCGCCAAGGCCTGAGGACTTCAATAAAACCGGCACAGGAGTTGGGCACGAAGATGGATTTCTATAGAAAGCACCTTCTCTAGCTTACTAAGGATGGTTTTGTGACGAGGCCCAGATACATGGACACCCACTTATCTCATGGGATACGATGTGCTATTGGCCAGATACGCACATCTTCATACTAGCTTCGGGTCGAAATTGGTAGATAGAGTGGAGTACCAGCAGAGACGAGGACATATCCCCTATGTCACATGGAGCCTGAGACAGAGTTGCACTACACATGCCATTGCCCAGTTTACTATGAGATACAAGGACTTTCACTGCCTGTTCAAAGAGGGCTTTGGACCACTCTCTAGAGTCATGGGGTAAGAGGAGCAAAGATGTCTGGGTACGTTTTTGGTCGAGCTGCACCGACACAGAGAGATCCTGATGAGAGGAGAGGCTAGCGAGTCTTAGAGACGGATCATAGACTTCTTTAGAGTGGACACTGGGCAGTCAGAGAAGCAGTTACCACAACATAGCTCACATTCTCCTCACACCAGAGGCACGTTGATCGATTGAGTGACCGAGCTAGGGAGATCTAGATGCCCACGACCACAGAGGACTACACAAATCGACGGAGGGTGCATCAAAGGATTCGGATCACTTTGGGCCGACATGCACAATGCCCGGTCAGACTATTGACCATGGAGGAGATTGATGAGATCTGCCAGTGATCGATGATAAATCTCCTATGATTTAGCTCTTTTGAGGATTGTACACCCTTCTCATCTTGTATCAGCCTTTGTATCAGCTCTCACCCATTTTATTCCCACACGCACACCCACATTGTGTTGTATTAGCCCCCAATCACTACTTTCACCCCCCTACTCATATCCTACATAGTTCCAGCTAGCTGCTTAGTTCACATCTAGCAGTTAAGATTTTAGTTTTTCACTTTACTTCATTTTATTTTTGTACCTAGACATTGTATTAGATCCACCAAAATTGTATCAGTTTGGTCTCATAGGTCATTTTAGCCTTTTGAAGACGTTTAATATAACATTTCATCTCTCTCTCTCTCTCTCTCTCTCTCTCTCTCTCTCTCTCTCTCTTTAGTCTCTATGATTTCTCGGATGATTGGGGCTAAGGCCTCAGTGCCACATAACATTATTCAAGCGGAGCTAGCTACTCCTCCCTTTGTGGTTGAGGCACTTGCCGGATTGGTATCCTTTATGCACTGTTTATGGGACCTCCCCAGAGACAGATATGCTCGGCTGGCCCTTGAGTCCTCCTGACAGCTAGTGCTGCAGGGTGATACAGCATGTTGGTATGGGCAGATGACATCATGGTTTCAGTTACATCGGTTCAACATGGACAGATTGCCCCCGTTCCAATACTCCTTGGATGCACCCTCCCTATCTATCACACGGACAGAGATGACTAGACTTATACGTCAAGATCTGATTCAGCTAGATATGAGGATCACATGAGTTGCTCTCAACTATTTAGACTTTCTCGTCTTTGTTCTAGTAAACATGCTTTTGTTGTTCAATCATGCCATCTTATTTCTTTACTCGTTGAGAAAGGATACACATTCAAAGGAATCATGAAAAACGTTCGATCATTTTTGCATCGTAGTAAGTTTATTTTTGATGTTTCTTCCTTTGGAATGTCCACGATAATCGATAGTAAATTCGATAATTGTGGAGAGCTTAAAAGCCCACTTTTTGTTTAACTTAGTAACACACTAATTTGTTGTTTTGATCTCTAGCGTTTCTAGTATTTTTACTCTAGCTTGACAAATGCTAGCCTTTATCATGGCTGTGTATGCCTATCACCTCCGGAGGGTGATAGAAGCTTAACTCGTTGGTTTTGTAGAGTTTTTTTTCCCCTTTTCTAGTGACCCTTGCTTTTATAGTTTTATGAGTGCTTTATTCCCTCTTATAATTCGTGAGTTCAAACTATTCTGAACTTATGAAGGTATTTATCTCCTTGGGTGACCCTCAAGAAGACTGTTAAAATATGTTCACAACTCTCTTGTCGTAATTATGCACCTCTTGAAGTGAAATCTGGGCAAAAACCTCTTCCTTGTAATGATAATCGCACTTTTGAAGATGCATGGAATAAGGTGGTGCACTCTGACAGAGATGCAGGGGTCCATGTAACTTCTCCATCACATGTAGGCTTTGCTTCCTCTGAGATAGACATGGAGTCGCTGGTTGTTGATGTTGATGTGCTTATGGGCACGTCAACTTTTCCCTTTCTTCCTTTGCCTCTGTACATATCTCTTGAATGCATAGTTGTGTTAAATGTATTTCATATAATGTGTGTGGGTTATGTAACCCTGAAAAGTGGAGATTAACCTGACACTATGTACATACGTATAAGGCAGACATTGTGGTTTTGCAAGAGCATACTCAGCATGAATATGCTGGGCAATGCTCGTATTTTGTGGGGTATTGGATAGTATATACTGGTTTATCGGGCTTTTCAGGTGTTTTGATTATGGTTAGGCATGAGTTGCAGCCAGTTCTGGCGTATAATGATCCAGCGGGTCGTTGGATGGTGGTTCAATGTACGATCAATGGCCAGATTCATGAATTTGGTGGTGTCTATGCGTAGACGGCCTCTGGACAACGAGTTGTTTTGTGGCATGAGATGTCTTCTTATCAATGGCTTTTAAATGCGCTGCTTTGGGGTGATTTTAACAATGCACGTGCGTTATTAGATAACACCATAAGACATTCACACATGCTGAGTATGGAATTGCAGGCTTGGACGAATCTCATTACATACACACGGATGTTGGACTTGTGGACCCTTTTGCATCTTAATGTTTCGGGGTACACATTTTAGCATAATGCTCATTATGCATATCGTACAAGATTAGATTGGTGGTATGTCCTCAACATGCAACAATTTGATGAGTTTGTATGCGAAATGAGAATAGTCCATTCTTTGCTTTTATCAGATCATGCTTCCATTGTGATGCTGTTGCGCTTTGGGCAACTACACTATGATCAACCTCTTTCTAAGAACGTCTGCTGCACATCAACAATGCATATCTTTCACATGAAGCATTCCGTGAGATATTTTATGACGTTATTTCCACTCTGATCGCCCAAATGCATCTTGATCCTGATATTGCTTGGGTTCGCTTTGTTGCGCGTATGCAGAGTGTAATTTAGGATTATGGGAAGCATTACATGTTTCAATTACGTGATAATGTTGAAGATGCCAAGCATGTGTATCAACAACTCCAACTCTTAGCTGACACACGTTTATTGTCTGGTTGTGAATTGACAACTCTTTGGCAAGGCCGGGTTTGTCTGCAACATAATGATAATGGAATATTGAACAAATGGCAGACCTGTGCTCACCATCGAGCGTTTGTGGATAAGGGATGTGCCTGTAAACAATTTTTAAAGCACTTGCATCATTCAAGGGCTTCTCAAACTATTAAGCGAGTTATGCTCCGACTAGGCGCTTGGACAACCTCAAAACGTGAGCTTGCGGATGCCTTGGTTTCCTATTCTAGGAATGTTTTTGCCGCTCCCCCTGCTGCGGCATCTGCTGAGGTTCTTCATGCACACAACTTTTGATATCTACAGTGCATTCAATCATCTTCCTCAAGATGCTTTAGCCATGAAGGTGGATTTTACAGAAAATGAATGGCACTTAGCATTGCTTGCTCTTGGACAATGTTGTTCGCTTGGTTGGGATGTTCTCATTGTGGAATTTTTTCTCTCCTTTTGGGAGCCTTAGAAAGAACCTCATTGATGAACGCTGCGTGCACGAAACAGAATTTGTTGATATCTTGGAAAGAGGGTTTGTTGAAGTTGTTGCCTAAAAAAGAGATTTGTGAGCAGTTCTTGGATTGGCGGCCAATTACTCTTATGCCGGTTATTCATAGCTTGAGGTTTTCTTGACCATTTTCTGTTGTTTGGCGAGGTGTTTGAAGTATTTCGAGACAATGGAGAGCATTTGTGATGATTAGGATCTTACATTGATGACCAATTCAAGCTGTCCTGCTGATCTTACAGTGTGGAGATAATATATGTTTTACATGTTGCATTTTTCTTATTGCTTGGCTCTACATATGAAGAAACCTTCGACAAGCAGCTAACGCAAGAGCAAATGAGGCAACCCTGAAGCAAGAGGGGTTGATTGCTTAGAAATATTGAGTTTGGGTGCATAGGGAACCATGCTGTTAAACACCATTTGGGGGGAATGGCTGCAAAAAATTCGAACGTATTATGTTGTCGAATGTGTACTCAGTTGTATGTGTATCCATCTGAGATTACACCTAGGTTCTGGCTTGTCTGTACACAAGGGTTTGAATGGTTGGTTGTGGATGGATATAGTTTTCAATTTTGGTGTTGATTGCTAAATTTTGAGCTTTGCTACCATTTGAAGTCATTTAATCAAGAGGTGCTCATCTGAGCCACTTAATTGTTTTGTGCACCGCTTGCAGTAAATTTGAGCTATCAATCAAGGAGTGATTTTTTTGATGAACAAAGGGAACATTCTGAGCTGGCCACTTTATATAGAGAGTTCATTAGGAGAAGTATTTCTTCTTGCAAGGACACATTGACGCATCTTGCTGCTTTGATTATTGAACCAGGTATATCATGACAAATGTTCATAATTTGCTGTTCTATGTATTTGATAGTAGTCTGAGCTATGCTTCGTTTTCTGTTCAAATGGGTATTCAGAATCATGCTAAAATTGTGTAGAGAGCAGATTTATATTTTTGATGATGCATCGTTACCAAATTTAAGTGTGCAGAAGCCTAGTCATTCATTCAATGTCGTTTGCTATTACCTATCTTCTAGGTTTGGATTTTTTTTCGAGTTGAGGTTTCGAGGGAACGTTTGGAGGAAGCTTTGGAGGGAGCTTTTTTCAGATTTTTGCTCAACTGAGCAATTAAAAAAAAAAAAGCTCGCTTCACTCCAAAATCAATTTTTAAAGTGAGCTTTATTTCTTAATCTCTGTGTGTGTGTGTGTGTGTCCCTCTCTCCCCCCATCTCTCTCTCTCCACACACACACACACACACACACACACACACACACACACACACACATATTCCTCTCTCTCTCTCTCTCTCTCTCTCTCACACACACACACACACACACACACACACACACACACACACACACACACACACACTCATTTCATTTCTCCCCCTCCCCGTTGTATTACCCTCCCACCCCTCCCCACGGACAAAAATTACCTAGTGAACTGCCACCCCCCTTCACTTGTATTCAAACGTGCTTTTCGCTCTTAAAACAAGCGAACCAGAAGGCTTTAAAACCACCATCTAATTGGGAATGTTCTTCATGAAGATTGATCCGATGTATAACAACAAAGATTATTTCGAACCTCAAAGAATCTGTCTTGTCCAAGTACCAATGAAGCATTCACTCCAAATCTAGAAATTCCATTCGTTTCCTCATTGAACCTTTGAGTTCAGTTGCTTCTTTCTCTGCTTTGAGGGCTTGCTCAATCATTTTACGGCTTACTCTCTGCATATGTGGTGGCAATTCATCTCTAGATGAGTTCAGTTCACTAATTAGCACCACATTCTCTCTGCGAATTATGTAAAGCCCAAGAGAAACATCACAATACAAGTCCCCAACAATGATCCTCTCTATTGCACCTTCAATGACAACATTTGCAAATTGTTCAAATGACCTAAGAATGCCTATCAAGTTCTGTCCATCTCATAAAATAACCAATAATTCCTTGTCAAGGTTATTTGCAAGCCAAGTACCAAAGAAGGGATCTGGACAATAAACTTTTTATCCCGATAACTACATGATCAAACACAATGCACATGATCAGCTTCGACTTTAGTTCACGGTAGGAAATACTTCAGTTTTGGTTGCCAATATTTTTTCTACTTCACTTTGGAGAAACTTCCATCCACACATTATTGAGGGAATAATAAGGACGCTCTCTGTCTCTCATGCGCAACTGGGCGCTAGCGCCTTCTTGCAAATCATTACTCTTGGAAAAATCATTTTTCAAACATACAAAATTCCGTTTTTGCACTATTTTTCTCTATGTTGAGGTGGAAATTTTCCTTTTCCCCTTTTTCTCAACTCGCATTTTCGAAATTGAAAACGGCACGATATTAAGCCGAGGCACATTTTTTCCGAACATTGTTGCACATGTGTGTGTGTGTGTGTGTGTGTGAGAGAGAGAGAGAGAGAGAGAGAGAGAGAGAGAGAGAGAGAGAGAGAGAGAGAGAGAGAGAGAGAGAGAGAGAGAGAGAGAGAGAGAGAGATGAAATGAAATGTTATATTAACGTCTTCAAAAGGCCATAATGACCTATGAGACCCGAAAGTTACAAAGTGGTGGATCTGATATTAAGTCAGAGTAACAAGTTAACCTAGCAACAATACAAAACAAAGATATATACTATGGGGTCCTAAGTTGGTCGATGTGAGCCAAGCAAAAAACTAAGCAAAAAATGGGCGGCTTGTTGGGATAGCTGAATCACAAGAGATCTAGCATCGGTCGTTGGCGAATCTCATCAATTTCCTCCATGGTTAGTAGTCTGAGCGGGCGTCGTGCATGCTTGGCCAGCGTGCTCCGAATTTTGTGTCGTAGCCTCTGTCGATGGTGTGTAGTTCTTCGCAGTCGCGGGCGCCTGGATTTCCCTAGTTCAATCGCTCGGTCAATCAGTGTGCCTTTGGTGTGAGACGAGGGGGAGCTCTGTTGTGGGAGTGGCTCTTGCGGCTGTCCCGTGTCTGCTCTGAAGAAGTCTGTGATCCGTCTTTGAGACTGGCTAGCCTCGCCATTCATCAGGCTATCTCTGTGTCTGCGCAGCTCGAGCAAGAACAAACCCAGACATCTTTGATCTTCGTATCCCATGACTCTTGAGAGTGGTCCAAAACCCTCTCTGAACAAGCAATGGAAGCGGCCTCGTATCTCGTAGTAGACGGGGCAGCGGCATGTATAGTGTAGCTCTGTCTCAGGTTCCATGTTACACAAGGGGCATGTTCTGTCCTCTGCTGGTACTCCGCTGTATCTCCCAGTTTCAATCCGCAACTGGTGAGAAGATGTGCGTAACTGGCCAATAGGATATCGTATCCCATGAGACAAGTGGGTATCCATGTATCTGGGTCTCGCCACAAAACCATCTTACGTAAGCTGGAGAAGGTGGTCTCTGTAGAAAGCCATCTTCGTGCCCAATACCTGTGTTGGTTGTATCCATGTCCTCCTGGTGTCTAGCTGGGTCAGGTCTTGGCGGATGAGCTTGGTGATCTCTGACTGTGTAAGAGTGAGAGAAGGTGCATCTAATGAGTAATGGAATGGTGGCAGCCTGTCTATGCTGAACCCATGTGCCTGAAACCATGATGTCATCTCCCCATACCAACATGTTGTATCTCCTTGTATGGATAATTGTCGAGAGGATTCAAGTGCTATGCGAGCATATGTGTCTCTAGGAAGTTGCCATGTGCGGTTTATGAAGGGGACTGATCTGGTGAGCGCCTCCACCACAAGTGGGGGGGCCGCTAGCTCTGCTAGGATAATGGCCCGTGGTACTGATGCCTTGGCTCTAATGAGCCGCGAGATCATAGAGATGAGAGGTTTCTCCATGTTCCCCTATCCGTCTGAGCGACCCGACCTCCCGTGGTGATCCAGTGAAGGTCCCCATATCTCGGTTCCATAGAGCAATGCTGAAGCTACCAAAGTGTCGAAGAGCCAGAGCTTCGTCCGGGGCTCCTAAAACTGAACCTGCGAACACATCCTCTCCAATCTACCCAATGCTGCGTGGGCTCTAGTAAGTCTGGTCTTTGCTGCTCTTCTGAGTGAGAATGCAGGTCCGGTAAAAACCACTCCAAGGTAAGTGTAAGCGTCTGTGTACTCCGCAGTCTCCTGGCCGTATGTGAATGTAGGTGCTGACCTCCTGATCCACTGTGGGGTGGTATTAAACACCATAAACTTGGTTTTACCCAGGTTGACAGACAAACCACTTTCGTGGGCAAACGTATGCAAAAAATCCAATTGACGTTGCATTCCCTCTAGGGATTCGGAGATCAACACTATGTCATCAGCATATAACAAAAGTGGAATCCATGTCCCTGCCAACTGAGCACCTTTATCCCCATCGCTGTCAATGTAGTCAGAAACCTCATCCACATACATACCGAAAAGAGTAGGAGAGAGCGGGCAGCCTTGCTTTACCCCAATAGTGGAGTGAACCGGTGTAGAAAGTCCCTCCGGGGTGCGTACATGCCCTACTACCGATCTGTACAATGCCATGATCCCCCAAATGAGTTCTGTGAGTACTCCCATTTCCTGTAATCTGCGCATCGGTCTAGCTCTGGGTACCGTGTCGAAAGCTTTGCGGAAGTCCACAAAGCTACGATAGATCCGTCTCCCATGAGATTTGCCTTCCTCGATGATGGCTCTGAGTGTTAGGATATGGTCAAGAGTAGAGAAGCCTCTCCTGAATCTTGCCTGCCCAATTGCACGTATTCCTTCCCTCTCTGCCCATCTACTCAGCTGTTGCTCAAGAATGGATGCATACAACCGTGCCAGTGTGTGCCCAATCATAATAGTGCGATAATTCCCATGCTCCATGGGGTCTCCTGATTTGAAGATAGGTACGATCGTAGATAGGCTCCAAGTGTCCGGTAGTCCCTCACACATGGCACGGTTAAACATAACTGCTAGAAGCTCTGCTAGTAGGTCTTTGGCATGCATGAAATGCTCAGCGACTAGGCCATCATGATCATATGCTCTCCCTGTCTTCATCCTGTCAATAGCTTTCTTCACCATCTCAGCGGTGAAAAAGACATGCGTGTGGGCATGGATCGGGGGGGTTGGGGAGGGGCGGCTGTCCAGGTACTGTGTACAAAGATGATGCGTACTGACCCCAGGTCTCTGTGGAGGAAATAGCGGGGGGGGGGGACTGCAACATGAAAGAGCCGCCACGCCTCACGCGAGTCCTGACTCAAGAATAGTTGATATAGATCCTGCTCGAGTCGAGCCAAAAAAGCCCTCTTCTTCCGCCGCACCAGGCGTCGGAAGTCAGTCTGTGACTGACGTCCCCCAACAACACCTCCCTCTGAAGTCTAGCTCTAGTCTGGCGGCACTCTTCATCGTACCAGCTGTTCTGAGGCATGCTACCTGATTGGCGGCTCTACTCAGGCAGGGTGTGTGGGTATGCTTCTGCTACTGCCTCATGTAATGTCTGTGTCAGTATAGTAGTTAGTTCCTCCAGAGGTCTCCCCGGGTCCTCAGTGCATAGGCGTCTGTGGATTCCGTCCATGTATACAGAGTCCGTCTCCCGTGTGAATGTGTAGCGAGTAGGGGCTGCTACTCGTGGCCTGTGTGCTACACTGAACTGGAAGGAGATGGTCATCGACACCAG
Organism: Adiantum capillus-veneris; assembly: GCF_014529385.1. Taxonomy (NCBI): domain Eukaryota; kingdom Viridiplantae; phylum Streptophyta; class Polypodiopsida; order Polypodiales; family Pteridaceae; genus Adiantum; species Adiantum capillus-veneris. The sequence goes on from NC_140945.1 coordinate 11,900,776, forward strand.
AGCATGGTCCACTGCCACCCCGACCGGTCTGGGCCCAACTGTGAGATCCTGGATACTAGAGATAGATTCGGCTGTGCCATGACATAGTCCACTATGCTGGCTCCATGTCTGTGTGGGAAGCATGTAAAACCTCCCGCAACAGGAAATCTCTGTAGGCCGTTCAAGATGGCCAATCCATGTGGAGTGCCCATGTCTATCAGGTGTCGCCCATACTCAGTATATTCCACATCGTGTGATAGTCTGGAAAGGCCCGTCTCTGCAACATCTAGCTCTCTTAGCATCTCCTCTGAAGTATCATAAAACACTGCCTGGTGATGGGCAGTCCTAGCATTGAAGTCCCCGAGGATGATAATGTCACCGTCCCTAGAGAACTCCCATATGTCATCATCCAAAATAGAGAAAGGGGACTGTCCTCTAGGTGATGCATAAACTGATGTACTCGGGGGAAAGTAGCAAATAGCTAGATAGAGGTATCTGCCTGTGTCTGCTTTCAGTCTCACCCACATGTACCTAGCCTGCTCGTCCCTGCGGGCTATATGTATCAGTGGCTACAGATCCTCTCTAAATAACACTGCCACTCCCCCCGAGCCCCGCCATCTGTGCTCTGAGCGTGTCTACTGTCTGAGAGAGAGAGAGAGAGAGAGAGAGAGAGAGAGAGAGAGAGAGAGAGAGAGAGAGAGAGAGAGAGAGAGAGAGAGAGAGAGAGAGCAAGCTAGAAAAACACAATTTTTTTAAACCAGTGAAAATAAGGGCGAACTTGAAATTCTCCTAGGTCAAAATTTGAAGATTTTGTCGGTAATTACACTAAAACTTGTGTAAATTTCTTGGTTTTCTTAAAGACAAGCTCAAAATCTAACTGAAAATTTTAAAATTTTAGCTAGTTAAGATACATTGGACCCCGGTTTTTTTTCTAGCACTGGATGGAGAGAGAGAGAGAGAGAGAGAGAGAGAGAGAGAGAGAGAGAGAGAGAAATGAAATGTTATATTAACGTCTACAAAACGGCAAAATGACCTATGAGACCAGAAAGTTACAACGTGGTGGATCTGATTCAAAGTCAGAGTAACAAAATAACAACATAACAAAATAAAAATACTATGGAATCCTAAGCTGCTCGATGTGAACTAATCAAAGTAAAGAGAGAGAGAGAAGGGGGTATACACACACACACACACACACTATGTGTGTGTGTATATATATATATGAGAGAGAGAGAGAGAGAGAGAGAGAGAGAGAGAGAGAGAGAGAGAGAGAGAGAGAGAGAGAGAGAGAGAGAGAGAGATGAAATGTTATATTAACGTCTTCAAAAGGCCAAAATGACCTATGAGACCAAACTGTTACAAAATTGTGAATCTGATACCATGTCTAGGTACAAAAAGACTAGAACAAAAATACTACTACTATCAGGTAGTAGAATCCATCCTCATCTGCACTCCGGATGTCAAGAGAGTATGGCTCGAATCCTATGCTGTAGTCTGCGTGGATGTTGTGTAGCCCCTCTCCTCAATCGTGGCCGTCTGTATTTCCGTAGCTCCAGTGCTCGGTCGATGAGAGTGCCGGTAGTGGTGGAATGAGTGTGGCCGAGCTCTGCACTGATGGCTGCTCCTTTGGCTGTCCCATATCTAGTGAAAAGAAATCTGTAAACCGTCTCTGGGACTGTCTCTCTCTAGCTCTCCCCAGTAAAGTCTCTCTCTCTCTCTCTCTCTCTCTCTCTCTCTCTCTCTCTCTCTCTCTTCAAAAGGCCAAAGTGACCTATGAGACCAAAACATTACAATGTGGTGGATCTGATACAAAGTCAGAGTAACAAAACGACAAAATAAAAATACTATGGAATCCTAAACTGGTAGGTGTTAACTAAGCAGCTAGCTGGGATAGCTAAATCACAAGAGATCCAGCATCGATCGCTCACGGATCTCATCAATCTCCTCCATGGTCAGCAGTCTGATCGAGCGTGCATGTCGGGCCAAAGTGATCCGAATCCTTTGATATAGCCTCTGTCGATGGTGTGTAGTCCTCCGCAGTCGTGGGCGTCTGGATCTCCGCAGCTCAGTCGCTCGGTCGATCAATGTGCCTCTGGTGTGAGGCGACAAGCTCTGCTGTGGAAATAGCTCCTCCAGGTGTCCAGTGTCTGCTCTAAAGAAGTCTGTGATGTGTCTTTAAGACTGGCTAGCCTCTCCTCTCATCAAGCTCTCTCTGTGTCTGCGCAGCTCGAGCAGAAACAAACCCAGGCATCTCTGATACTCGTACCTCATGACTTTGGAGAGTGGTCCAAAGTCCTCTCTGAACATGCAGTGGAAGCGGCCTCGTATCTCATAGTAGACGGGGCAGTGGCATGTGTAGTGCAACTCTGTGTGAGGCTCCATGTCACATAGGGGGCATGTCTTGGCCTCTGCTGGTACTCCGCTGTATGTCCCGGTCTCGATCTGCAGTTGGTGTGAAGATGTGCGTATGTGGCCAATACCACATGGTATCCCAAAGTGGGTGTCCATGTATCTTGGCCTCGTCACAAAATCGTCCTCCGTAAGCTGGAGAAGATGCTCTATGTAGAAAGCCATCTTCGTGCCCAGCTCCTGTGCTGGCTGTATCCATGTCCTCCTGCTGTCTAGCTGAGTCAGGTCCTGGCGGATGAGCCTAGTGATCTCGGACTGTGTAAGAGTCAAAGAGGGTGCATCCAATGAGTACTGGAAGGGGGGCAATCTGGCTAAGCTGAACCCATGCGCCTAAAACCATGATGTCATCTCCCCATACCAACATGCTGTTGTATCTCCCTGCATGGCTAATTGTCGAGAGGATTGGTGGCGTAGCTGTCTCTGGGAAGTTCCCCACATGCGGTGTATGAAGGAGATAGATGTGATGAGCGCCTCAACCACTAGTGGGGGGGCAGCTCTGCTAGAGAGAGAGAGAGAGAGAGAGAGAGAGAGAGAGAGAGAGAGAGAGAGAGAGAGAGAGAGAGAGATATGAAATGAAATGTTATATTAACGTCTTCAAAAGGCCATAATGACCTATGAGACCAATTTGTTACAAAATAGTGAATCTGATACCATGTCTGGGTACAAAAGAAACTAGAACAAAATACTACTGGAAGTATGTGAATGTGAAACAATGACAGAATGGGGGGTGGAGAAATGGTGAGGCTCTATCTGGCATGAGCGGCACAGCCTGTTGTCTGCTGGTATCCCTCTGAATCTACTAGTCTCAATCTCGAGCTGATGTGAGGATGTGCGTATTTGACCAATGGCACAACGCAAACCATGGGACATATGTGTGTCCATGTAGCTGGGTCGAATCACAAACCCATCTCCTCTGAGGTGGAGAAGATGCTCTCTATAGAAAGCGATCTTCGTGCCCAACTCCTGAGGCGGGTCTATCCATGTATTCCTGGTGTCCAGCTGGATCAGGTCTTGACGAATGAGTCTAGTAATCTCCACCGGTGTAAGAGACAGCAAGGGTTGCTACGAGTTCTCTCCATCGATCCCAGCATGTGGTGCATCAATTAGGTGGCCATGGTGATGCCTACGCGTGGCTCTTGCTCGATGGTACGCGGCCCTTGCCCGACCATGTAACATGGCTAATATTTGGAAGGGATAAGCACCTCCCCCTGTGGGCCCTATGGTGTGTCGAAAAAAAAAGAGACAGCGAGGATGTCTAAAGAGAGTACTGGAAAGGGGGCATCCTGTCCATGGTGAAGCCATGCGTCTGAAACCATGATGTCATCTGTGCGTACCAGCATGAATTGTCCCCCTGTAGCGCTAACTGTCTAGAAGACTCAAGGGCCAATCTAGCATATCTGTCTCTAGTAGTATCCCATAAGCTGTGCACAAAGGAGACTGATCTAGTGAGTGCCTCAATCTCCATAGGGGAGGCAGCTAGCTCTGCTCGAATGATAGCGTGAGGTACAGAGGCCTTGGCTCTAATTAGTCGAGAGATCATAGGATACAAGGGCCTCTCCATACGTCTCCAACCATCCTGGCCTACGGAAGGTCCCCATACCTGAACCCCATACATCATAGCTGAGGCTACTAAAGTATCAAAGAGCCATAGCTTTGTCTGAGGTTCCTGGAACTGAACTTGCGAACACATCCTCTCCAAGCCTCCCAAGGCCGCATAAGCTCTAATCAATCTAGTCTCTACTGCTCTCTCCAAAGTACGTGTATGCATCTGTTTACTCCACAGTATCATGACCATATGTGAAAGTAGGTGCTGATCTCTTGATCCACTGTGGTGTGGTGTTAAACACCATAACCTTGGTTTTACCAAGGTTTACAGACAATCCACTATCCTGTGCAGAAATGTGTAATGCATCCAAATGTCGTTGCATACCCTCAGGTGAGTCAGAGATCAACACAATATCATCAGCATATAACAACAATGGGATCCACGTCACCGCAAAGCATTTGACATGGTACCGTGAGCTCGATTGATGCGCAGACTGCAGGAGATGGGGGTGCCCATAGTGTTGATTTGGGGGATTATGGCTTTATACAGATCAGTGATGGGGCATGTACGCACCCCGGAGGGGATATCTGACGTAGTTCACTCCACTATTGCGGTGAACAGGGTTGCCCATTGTCTCCTACTCTATTTGGTATAGGACTTGACTCCAAGAGTGTCACGAGTGATGATGTATTAACAGAAAAGAGAGAGATTTTTTGTAAAATGATGACGTGTTAGTGGCCATATGGTGCTGACGTGGCAGCCTGTAATCTACGGCACGATTTTCAGAAGTGCCACGTGGCATGCAAAAGAGCTTTTTGGCGCTAGTTTTAGCCTCAGTTGGTTTTGGATGTAGCGCCAGCTTTTTGTATGCAATGCATTTTGGTGAGGGGCCTTTATAAGCAGCCTTGGGGGTCATCTCTTGCAGATGAGGCATAGTTGCACAATGCAGTTTTACTTTGTGATTGCTCATATGCTGGTGACAAAGAAAGTCTTGTGAACCCCTGTCGATCAACCCCACGAGTCCACCATTTGACTTTTTCTGTTACTGAAGGAGAAAGTGAGCTTAGCAGCCGAGTTCAACCTCCCCCAGGAAAATCATCCGCATGCGCCCTTGCATAGGGGAAGTTCCTGAGTGGCATTGTCTTGCAGAGATGGACAAGATCAGCAATTTACAAATTTTGGGTCATGAGTTCTATCACATTTGAGTTCGAGAGACCCAACATGGTTGCGAGGGTGCTTCAGCTGAGTCCTTTGTATCTGTGTGCTGTGAGGGCACACTTTCGACACTAGTGCCATGGTGTTGATCTTGTCGTTGATGGGATTGAGTTTGCGGGCCCCAACAAGGTTGTGAGGGTGTTTCAGATGAGTCCTTTTTTCTGTGTACACCTATGATGTAGGTGGTCTAGTGCTGATCTTGCCATTGATGTGATTGTTGGAAAGGCAGACTGTCCAGTCTCGGTGCTGCGGGCACCTGCCCATGCTATCTCCATTTTGAGATCCCATTGACACCTAAATTGAGTCCTTTCAGACTTCTACTTAGGTTGCGTCGAATGTAGTAGGAATCGGCATTGTCTGAGTCCTTGTCAAAAACCATGCTCTCCAAAGCAAGTTGAGTACTCAGAGCTATTGTATCAGTGTTGTACTTGTTGTCAGATGAAGGCTTGTTTTTGGTTGAAATCTCATCCAGCTAAGCAGTCCGAGGACAGAGTTATCAGTGGCAGCCACAAGCAGTTTCCTCTGCCAATCCATGCTCTTCTGTGTGTCCTGCCTTGGCTGCACAGGTGGGTGTAAACCTTGAAATGGATGATTAGGGTGGAAGCCTGACCACAGATGCAGATGGGGCCAACAGAGTGAGCAACTCAGTCGGCGCAGCAGAGGGGTTTCCAAAGGAAACGTTTTGACCCTTTGATGCGTTAAGAGCAGTCCATGCAGATAGTTGTGTCTTAGCCCTTTGAGCCACCTCAAGTCAACTCTTTGAATAGTTCATCTCCACCCCCACAGCTGCCTCCCTCTAGCTACTGCTTGCAGCTCACCTCTCCCATCCTTAGATCCCCCACCACCTGCTCCTCCCACTGCCTCACACTCGCCTTGACGCAAAGTTTCCCTTGAGGGAATTGTTCCTTACAAGCTTGCAAACAATAAGAAGTTTTTTCCTAAAAGAATAAGATTAAAAAAAAAAAAAAAGGTTTGAAAAGAGTTGGACAAGTAGCTTAAGGTAAACAAACTGAAGCTCTAGATATATAATCTCTCTAGAGAAAATGAAGGGATTCTATCCAGGTAAGAGGTTCTCTTTGATACTTCATATTTTATGTGAAGGATTCAGGAACTCACGCTTTAACCAGTCAAGTGGGTCCTGTTGTTGCATGAGCTTGTTTTTGTGATATCTTTATATCAAATTCTATTTTATGAGGTGTCTGTGAATGACCTTGTTTTTGACATTCCTCCTATTTGAGCGTTAAGTTTTCAAATTCAAGTTTTCTGTGTGCGCAATAAATTATGCCGAGGAATTTTGTGGACTTGTTTGTAATGATGGAGGTTATAAATGTGCAGTCATTCATGGGGCTGCTGGAATGACATTAGTGGATCCATTATTTCAAAGGATTTTGGTGAAAGAATGTAAATCACAAAGAATACCAGTCATATTTGATGAGGTGTTTGCCGGATGCTGGCGGCTTGGAGTACAGGTCAGAGTTCACTCTGGTTTCTCTGTTTGAGATGTTTGTAGCTCTTGTTTGTAAAGTTAATGTGTATGATGAATGAATGTTCTCTCTTTCTGTCCCTCTATCCAGCGTCTTTAATTGTGGTGTCATACATGTTTGTTTGTTTCTTTTTTTTGTGTGTGTGTGTATGAGAGAGAGAGAGAGAGAGAGAGAGAGAGAGAGAGAGAGAGAGAGAGAGAGAGAGAGAGAGAGAGAGAGAGAGAGAGAGAGAGAGATCTACCACAAAAGAGCATGTACTTGCTCAAGAAGACATGTGACATAAGACAGCACAAACTGTAGAAAATTTTGTAGCGTAACAAAACTTTGTTCAGAATTTGACCAAATGAAATCTCTTTTTTTTTTCCCCCCCCCAAGAAAAAGATCCTTCCATTAGTTAATAAAACAGCCCAGACGGCTACAAATCACCTGTAACAGGCTTGGACACTCCAAGCGTGAAATCAATAGCAACACACGAACAGAAACTTCAAAATCACTGAACTTTAGTAAAGAGAGAGAGAGAGAGAGCCGACACGGCCTGGCGGAGTTCCATGCCCAGAGGTATTGGCCCCAAAGTCCTTCACCCCTTTTGGTTTTTCTTTATCATTAATCATTGCAAAGCACAACTTCCGAGGGACCTCTGCTTTCAAACTCTGTGTCCAGATGCTCTGTAGAGTGAGGCCCCAGGGGCTTACGAGGGATGCCCTAAAAGCAAGCCCCAAAAGCTTCTAACTCAAAAGCAAAACGCTCCAAAAGCAACTAATTCCAAAATCTGCCAGAAAAGCAGTCGGTACAATTTGCGAAAATTCGTACAGGTTGCCACATCATCACTTGTCAGCGCAAATCACGAAAAGCCGTACTGTCTGTCTCGTCATCTGTTGTATAGTCTGCCATGTGATATGTCTGCGCAATTTCTGCCACGTCATCAACTGTGTGCGCGCGCGCACGGGTAGTACTGCCACATCAGCGTCCTCTGTCCTTGGGTAGTCATGCCACGTCATCATTTTGTGACATACCCCCCTCTTGAAAGAGTTGTAATCGCCCTCGATTACGCCTGCAAAACAGACAGAGGCCATAGACCAGTTCAGTAGATAGTGACTCTTATCGACGCACTAGACAAACATAAATCTAGCACTTGCACAAAGACGACTCAGTCAGTGCACATTCACATCATATCAATCACATAGAAATTGATTCCAGATCTAAGACCATGATTCCTAGCAACGTATTTAGCTATCACATCTAGATCCATCCCGGACCTCACTTACGTCGGATTAGCTAATTCTTATTGTGATCATGTCTATAGATTCTCAAGACCGAAATGCTATAGTCATTTCGTCTTTCAAACCTGCACTTTAATACAATCACATGAGTGAGCACAAAAATCGGATTCATTTTCGGGAATTCCCATTTCGAAGTACTTCTTTCATAAAGTCATCTAGCAACATACTGTCAGCCCATCGGTATCCTTGAAATCCAAAGGAAAATCAGTGACTTTATTCGATCCAGGTAATCTGTGACAATGGAGCGGAGTGACTCCCCTCTTGTGCAGTCCCGTCTGCACCAGATTCAACCCTGCTGATCCACAGGATGTCTCGGAATAGTCGAAGCTAAACTGAAAATCTCAAGGTAAAGTTCCAAATTTGAGGAGTATCTGCTAGGTCCTCCTCCATCCACTTCGCATTCAATACCGGATAGTTCTTGACTAAGAACCACCGTTCAATTTACCTTTCACTTTCCTTTCCTTGTGAGCCAGTATCTGTTCCCAAACGAGTATCTCCTCGCTCTCTTTTACTTCAGGTTGCTCCTCAGGCTCCCTGTCAATTGGCAACCTCACACATGTGAGTCTCTTGAAAGGTTTCAAGAGACTCACATGAAAGGCATTGTGAATCTTTCAAGTTTTTGGCAACTTCACTCTAAAGGATACATCACTTATCTTCTCTTGAATTTGGAAAAGGGCCATAGTACCACATTTTTAGCTTTGGAAAAAGCCGCTCCTTTCCCTTTCGTTTCCCAAGGCTTGCCTTCTTAAAACGTAAGAGCACCCAATGATCTTACTTCAACTTCAAGTTGTGTCTATGTCTATCTCCTGCCTTGTCTCGCCATGCTTGAGACTTCTCTAAAGCCTTGCGAACCTTGGCAAAGGCAGTGTCCAAATCTCTCGTATACTGATCAGCTTTTTTAAAAAAAAATCGCTCTGATACCACAGTAATAGGCTTGCACACTCCAGGCGTGAAATCAATAGCAACACACGAACAAAAACTTCAAAATCACTGAACTCTGAGAGAGAGAGAGAGAGAGAGAGAGAGAGAGAGAGAGAGAGAGAGAGATGGCTTGGCAGAGTTCCATGCTCAGAGGTATTGCCCTCAAAGTTTGGCGCCCCTTTCGGTATTTCTTTATTAGTAATCATTGCAAAGTACAACTCCCCAAGGACCTCTGCTCTCAGACTCTGCGTCTAGATGCTCTACAGAGTGAGGCCCCAAGGGCTTATTTATTCTTATAAGGGATTCCCTAAAAGCAGAGCCCCAAAAGCTTCTAACTCAAAAGCAAAAAGTCCCAAAAGCAACTGCTTCCAAAATCTGCCAAAAAAGTAGTCAACGCAATTTGCGGAAATCCGTACAGGTTGCCACGTGCCATTTACCGGGGAACGTCACCTTGTGGGCTGGGAATGCCGGAACAGCGTTTGGGAGCAGTTTCATGGCTTGGAATGGCCCAGAACGGCTAGACGTTCTGGACAGGCATTTGGTACGGGAACGGCCGGCCCGGAACCGCTGGGAATGGGCAGATTTTCAGATTTATGTGCTTTATCTTGTGAGGCTCCCCCTTATTAAATGCCCTTCCCCCCACCCCTTACCTTCACAATGCACACAAGCTTTCAAGGGACAAAGCACAAACTCTACCCTCTCGAGTCTCGAGTCTTGACTCTCAAGCTCTAGCCTCGTTAGTCTATACTCTAGACTCTAGAGTCGACAAGGATCTCTCTCTCTCTTCCCCTCTCTCTCAAGCTCTCTCCCTCTCTCTCTCTCAACTTTCAAGCTCTCTCTCTCTCTCTCTCTCTCTCTCTCTCTCTCCCTCTCCCCGTGCGTCCCTCACCCCCTCTCAAGCTCTCAAGTCTATACGACACACGTTGGCCATAGTAAGGTTGAATGGTCTTCAAATCAAGTTTTTTGTGAGTATTAGAGTCAAAGGACTCTGACACTACTATTATTCAGTCACACAAAGCTTAAAATTGGATTATGTGGGTGTTTTTATGCCTCCCGTTCCGGACCCCTCGCCGTCCCCCCGTTTCGCGGGGGATCCCGTCGCCGTTCCCCCGTTCTGCGTTCCGGATAACTATGACGTCAGCACCTTTCAGCGTAAATCGTGGAAGGTTGTACCATCAGCTACGTCATCTGCTGTACAATTTGCCACGTCACCTATCCATGCAATTTTTGCCACTTCATCAATTGTGTGTATGTTCGGGTAGTACCGCCACATCAACGTCCTCTGTCCACGGGTGGTCATGCCACGTCATCATTTTGCGACACCACCTCTATAGGAGAGGGCTACATTACAAAAAATGGGGAGGCTCTCCGAGTGATTAACACAAAATATGTACAATGAGAGCTAGGTCACGAGATGGGAGGAGCAAAAAGCCACATAGGTGGCCGGTAAACCATCTAGGCACACCCTGAACCATGGTGAAGAAAGGCCGTGGGCACCAAAGTTGCAAGAAAGCCTCTCGGTGGTTCCGCATGCGGTCGAAGCTGCCCTGAAGGCTCTCAAACTGACCCCTGAGTGTATGAATCAGCTCCAGCCAAAAGTTGTGAACAGTCTTTGCCAGTGGGTCAGCGCGAGCCTCGAAGATGCGAAAGCAACGGGCCCGCTAGATGAACCAGAGTGTGAGGCCACATATGAGATCCCAACACCACTCTGTCGCTGCACCACTCCTGGGGGATGAGCTCTGTGGCAAGCTGAGGTGTAGGTCGACCCCTCTGAATCACAGTCATCGTGCTGGTGGAAGCCAGCTCAAAGTGGAGTGCAGGGCCGGTGAGTGTGGACCAGGTTGTAGCACCCCAAGTGTACCGTCGAGCTGTGGAAAGGGCTGACATTTGCCGAAGAACCTGAAGCCAAACCTGCTGTTCCATGGGGCAGCCCACAAACAGTTACACTAGCTCTTTAAAGGATGGCCACAGATTGCACAGGTTGCCGAGAAGCCGCTATGTACCAACCAACTCCCAACATCTGTAGCCCTATGCGCAACCAGCCATTGAAACACGGTAGCTCTCCTTGGCTGCCTGCTATCGCACAACCGCTCCTAGAAGCCTGACAAGAACTCAGCTGTGAGGCCCTCTTCTTGCTAGTGAAGTGTTGCTACTTGGCGAACCTCGCTCCGTGCAGCGTGAATGTGTTTCCCTAAACCTGTGTATTGGAAAAAAGGAATCCGTGGGTGATCGGCTGAAGAGAAAGGATCCCGCCAGAACCACTCTCCTGGATCCCACTGCACTCGTGCCAAAGGACAACTCTCCCAAGCCCACAACTGCCAGTGTCTTGACTCGAGATCTGCTAGGTCAGGATCTATGACACAAGTCCTCCGATAGATGCCCACAACTCGGATCTTCTGAAAACAACACTCTGCAACACGTGATGCCTCTATTGAAACTCTATGAAGACGACCCTCTCCCTGCACCTCAAAGAACATGTGTGGTACTGACTTAGAGCAGGCACGAACTACAGTGAAGACCTCCAACCGTGTGAAGGGCCCCATCCATCTGGGAGCCGATGCCTCAAGAGGGGTATGCCACTCAACTGATATAGCCTCTGTAATATCCTTACACATGCTCTGCACCCCCCTCATGCCTCGTAACTATATGCTCTGAACCTCTTCAGAAAAGCCTGAAAACTGAAGCCAGTCACCGAGAGTGCATACTGGACCCTCTGCCATGGCACCCAAGAAACATGAGGCGTGCTACCAACCAAGTGGACTCTTTGTGTGCTAACCATGGGGTTCCAAACAAGAGGCGGTCTCAAGTGCTTCTCCATGCAAGTGGGCTGATGCTGTTCCAGGCCACTCCTCAACTACTCGCAGGACCTAAGAAGACTCACAACAAATCGGTCCTCGAGGCTCCTGCTTAGACCAATCCTGCACATCTCTGTAAAAATCCACCTGATGGAGGGGTTCCAAGGGCCGCCCGCATGAGGGACTCGGGCTCGAATCCGGTGTAGCAGTAGCTCCTTCTAGGTTTCGTCCCTTGGAAAAAGTCCTCTGACCACAAGCGTCGCAGGGAGGGCTTTGCTGTGCCATGCTAGATCGATGATCCCTAAGCCCCCTTGAGAACATGGTAAAGTGATGACTTGTGAGGACACTTTGGCCCGGGCTCACTAGGTGTCATGCCGTGACAACAAAAAATTCTTGATCAACCTCTCCAGCTAGCTGATGCAGGAACTCGAGAAGATCCAGCAAGATGTGATGTACCACATAGTAGCCAACAACACCAAGTTGACCACTACAACTCTGTCATTCAAAGAGAGCCGTGTCGAACTCCAATGGAGTAGTTTCCTCCTAATGGAAAGGAGGAGGGGAGTAATCTGTTGCTTTGGAGACAAATTTAAGCCGACGTGACAGCCTAGATAGCATATAGAAGTCCCTGGGGGAATCCACCTGAAGCCCTTACCCGGCTACCAATCAGGCGTAGGAGCAGTGCCAACCCCAGAAAGCCACTTTCTTCCTCCAGTTGATCAGTGCTCCTGACGCACAACAAAACACCTCAAGAGCAAGCCGACACTTGTGCAGATTGGCCTCATGGCCCTCAAGTACATGGTTGAGTCGTCAGCAAACTCAACGTCAAGCAACTCATCTACCCTAATAGGGATCTCTTGACGACACAAACCAACCTCTTGTGAAGTCATAAATGTACTCATCGCCTTAGCATAGAAGAGAAACAAGAAGGGGGTAAGAGGATAGCCGTGTCCAACCGAACGCGTGAGCATGAAGCGCTCCCCTCTTCCCCTTGCCAACAACACTTGACTGTGTGTGCATATCTGTAGAGAGATGGCACTCCTCTGATCCAAGTATCTAAGAACCCCATCCTGCGCAGACCCTCCAAGAAATCCCAATCAATTGTGTCGTGTGCCTTCTCAAAATCGAGAAGGAGAATCACAAGGTCCTCTCCTCGGAGGCATGCAAGGATTAAAGCCTTCCAAAAGGTGAAGATGTTGTCAAGGATACTGGGCTCCTTGACAAAAGTGTTTGGGTCCCATGTATAATGCTCTCAAGTAGCGGCTGAATTCTCAAACTTAGAGCCTTTGCTAAGATTTTGTAGGCTGAGTTGAGAATGGTGATAGGACGCCACTCCCAGATCTCATTCAAGGCGCCACCCTCCTTGGGGATAAGGTAAATCGAACCCTCACTCATGCAGTCAGGCATCTCTCCAGTGCATAGGATGTGGTGGTAAGCGCGACAAAAAGATCGTAACGAAGCAGCTCCCAGTTCTCCAAGAAAAAACTGGGAGTCAAACATCCGCCCTTGGGCAGCTGCCGTGGGGGAGTGCCGTGAGGGCCTCATGAAGCTCCTCCACCTGGAGAGGCATCTCAAGGGTCTGACGCATCTTCTCAGTAACTAGGCAAGGCATCTGTGCCGAAACCTGCTCTCTCCATGCATCTTGACGCTCTTACTGAGCCTCAACTGAAAGCAACTCTCGGCAAAAGTCGGTAGCAACTGCACGCATATGCTCAAGCTTTGTGGCAACTGACCCATCAGGTCTCCTCAACTGGCAAACAGTGGTGCGCGCATGACATGGATCCACAGTCTCAAAGAACTCACCAGTAAGTCTTGTCTCCCACCTGGGTCCACAAAGAGGCGTGCCGACAAAAAGCAAACTCAGGGCGTTTCTCCTCAATGGTAATCAGCTCCTGTCGAGCCTATTGCATATGCTCTGTCACAAAGTGATGACGTGGTTGTCCGAGAGTTGAAACCCTAATTCTGGAAACCCTAGCCCTAAAACTTGCAAACCCTAAAATCTGCTAGAAACCTTAAAAACCGTAGAAACCCTAACCCTAACCCTAACCCTAACCCTAACCCTAAAAGGGCAACATGGAAATCCCGTAAAATGCGCAAGCATGCTGACGTGGCACCGTACGGCAAGGCCCGGAAAGACCGGCGGAAATTGCGCTGATTTGTTGATGCTTTTTTCTACGCAAAAAGAGAGAGAGAGAATCTTTTCGCTTTAAAAAGTTTGACAAGCTCAAGAGAGCTTGGGAGAGAGAAAGAGCCTTTGCTTTATTTTTAGGCTTTTGGATTTTGAGCTTTTTGGGCTTTGATTTTGGCATCCCTTGTAAACAAAATAAATATTTCGATTGGGCTCCCACTCTGCAGAGCATTTGGACTTTGAGTCTGAGAGTGAGACCCAACCACTCTTGTAACTTTGAACACTGATTAATATAAAAAGAAATACCGAAAGGGGCGCTAGTCTTTGGGGCCAATATCTCTAGGCACGGAACTCCGCCGGGCAACTGTGAACTGTTTTGAAGTGGTTATTTGGTGCTGTCGCCATTGATTCTTGACTTGGAGTGTCCAAGTCTGTTACAGTGGTATGAGAGTACGGCGATTTCTCTTCTACGGGAAATCCGATCCCAATTTTTTTTTTCCGCGGCACCTATGGCTTCACCCAAGGATCAGTCGACTCCCTCTGCATCCAGAGATGCGGGAAGGGATCACAACGAAGATTTCGGCAGAGAGTATGGCCCGCCTCGGCCTACTCAGGCGAAGCAACGGGAGATGAAGCGTTGTCAATTGATCGGCGATGCAACAAAGATGATGCTCAGTTTTGCGAAGGACCCAAAATTGGCAAAATATATGAGCGAGACTTCTTTTTAGGAAGTGCACGAGCAGTGGTTGGCAGAAAACCACAACACCACCCCTGACACCCGCTCTCAAGAAACCTTCTGCTCACAAGAGATATTTAGAGAAGGAATTAGAAGAGGTGGTTGATGCACGGATTGCTCAGCTTTTTGACGCGCAGAACAAAGCTAAAAAGCACGGCAAAAAGCAAAAGAAAGGCACTGACTTCTCGGGTTATTTGAGTCGTTAGTCGACATTTGATAAGGCAAAGGAACAGAAGAAGCGTGTTTGATTTGAAGGGGTACCCAGTTCTTCTTCTTCTTCTGACAGTTCTTCTAGCTCTTCAGATTCAAGCAAAGAAGACAGAAAAGGCAAAAAGCCAAGCAAGAAACAACGCTTCAGAAAGGGCAAGAAAAAGGCAAAGAAGTCTAAATCTCGCCCAGTGAGTGACAGTTCTACAGAGGACTCGTCTACAGACAATTCAGACTCTGATGACGGCAACTTTTATGCGAACAAGAAGAATTTTTATAAAGCCAACCAGTATGACTTTTTGGAAGATAAAAGCAAGAAAGTCCGAGAGTTTAAGGAAGGTGGACAGTCGATCAAATTTGACACTTTTTCAAGATATAAAGATGCTTCGAAGGCTTTGTCTTTTATACAGCACTTTGACATCGCTTTCGTGGGAGGACGCTACTTTGAGCACTCCAAGATTCGGAGAGCTGCCTCTTATTTTAAGGGGAATGCTCGAACTTGGTGGTCCACGCTTCTTTTAAACAAGATGTGCCAGTTAAATGGCTGAAATTTAAGAAGCTTTTTATTTCTTCTTGGCTAACTCAAGAGTATGAACGCGATATACGAGCTGCTTGGAACCATCTTCGGATGACCAAGAGAGATACAGTGCATGCTTATTGCGAGAGATTCTGGAGCTCTTTTCTACCGGCCTCTTCATTCAAGAAGATCTCGTTCAGAGAACAGATTGAGCGGTTTACCTTGTGTCTACCTACAGAGATCTGAGATCACTGCTTGGAACAGAAGTTAGCTTCTATTCAGGAGTTGATGAGTCATGCGAAACGGGGCTTTGCCATTCACTCTGGCAGTCTGACCTACCCCACCGATGAGGTCATGACACAACGAGCCGAACAGACGTCAGCGAATGAAAGTAGAAAGAGAAAGAGCAACCCAGAAAAGAAGGATGCACGACCCAAGCTTACTCCTCAGGAGAGAGCTCGCTTCATCAGGGAGGGGAAGTGCTTTGGATGCGGGGAACATGGACATATTTCCGCGAAGTGCCCTAAAAAGGCACAGAACGAACATAATGACAAGGACGATGAAAGGCCTGAGAGTTTTCTAGAGCAGCCAAGGAACATGGAAGAAAAGGCAAGATGAAAACAGGAATGGTTCCAGATTGTGTGCGGAGCGATCCCAACACCATGGACGAGAGTACAGAACTTTGCCGAGCTTGGGACAAAGTGAAAGACCAAGAGGCCCTGATCTTCTTTGATGGAGGAGCCAAGGCCAACTTCATTTCACCATAATTGGCGGCGCTGCTCGAGATCACTCCCGATCGGATGGGACCACTTGCGGAGGCTGTTCTAGCGGCACCCGGCAGGGACGTAGCCATTACACCTGTCATTGGCAAACTTCGGTTGCATTGTCAGGGGTATTTGGGGCAGGAGGACTTTTTCATAATGCCTTTGGAAGGTTGTGATGTTCTGTTAGGGATTCCCTGGTACCACAAGAACAACGCCGTGGTCGATTATCGGGTGAGGAAAGCGACATTGACTACAGAGAAGGGCAGAACCATTGTACTTGACATTAAACTGAAGGGCGAGTCTGTCCCTATTGTATCGGCTACGGCTATTTCTAAATTAATGAAATCAAGTCTATTTGTTTACTCGATCTTTATGAAAGAACTGAGTGATAAGGATAGGACAAATATGTCTAAACTTGATAAAGAACGCCAAGATTTTCTCCACCCTCACGCCGATTGCTTCTCAGAGGGCCTACCAGGCGAGTTACCACCTGCTCGTCCTGAAGATCATACCATTGATCTGATACCTGAAAGCACACCACCGAACTGGCCACCTTACCGTGTGAGCCGAGCCCAGAATGAAGAGATTATGAGCCAAGTTCTTGGAAAAGGGTCTTGTCTAGCCTAGTACTTCACCATATTGCTCTCCTGTGTTGTTGGTTTTGAAGAAAGACGGATCTTGGAGAATGTGCATCGATTACAGAGCTCTCAAAAAAATCACCATCAAGAACAGATTTCCGATTCCTAGGATTGATGATCTACTCGACAGTTTACAGGGATCCTCATGCTTTAGCAAGATTGATTTGAAGAGTGGATATCATCAAATCAGAATCGTGCCGGGAGACGCCTACAAGACAGCTTTTTAGACGACTTTTGGGTTATTTGAGTTTTTGTTGATGCCTTTTGGCTTAACCAATGCTCCTGCGACATTTAACTGATTATGGACATGATTTTTAGAGAGTTCCGGGTATTTGTTGGCACTTTCTTTGACGATATCATTGTTTTCTCCAAGAATGAGGCAGAACACAAAGATCATCTGCTTCAGGTCTATGAGGCATTACGAGATCACAAGTTAGTGATTAATGCAAAGAAAAGTGAAATTTTCCTACCAGAGATACACTTTTTGGGACACATTGTCTCAGCACTGGGAGCGCAAATGAATCCGGCCAAGATAGAGACTATCCATGATTGGCCCGATTTGAAGAATGTCCATGAAGTCAGAAGCTTCTTGGGACTGTGTTCGTACTAGAGTCGGTTCATTCGAAAGTTTGCAGAGGTTGCTTCCCCTTTGCATATTTTGACACAGAAAGGAGTCCCTTTCTCGTGGGGACCCACAGAGGTGATTGCCTTTCAGACATTGAAAGAGAAATTGACTACAGGACCAGTTTTGACTTTGCCGGACTTGTAGAAGTCATTTGAAGTATATTGTGATGCTTGTGGTCCTAGTCTAGGTGCGGTCTTAATGCAGGAAGGCCATGTCATTGCTTACGAGAGCCGATTGTTCTCAACACCGGAAATGACAGCACTGATTTTTGAGAAAGAGCTTTTGGCGGTTATCCATGCTCTTACTTAGGGAGGGCATTACCTACTCGGAGCGGATTTTACTGTCTTTACAGACCATTAGAGTTTGCGCTACTTCTTGTCACAGAAGCAGATTTTGGAAAAGCAGATGCGGTGGGCGAACATCTTGTCACAGTTTCACTTCCAGATTGTCCATGTGCAGGTACAGAAGAATGTGGTGGCAGATGCTTTGTCTCGAAAGCCGTTGGTTCTGGCTATTTCCGCGATACATCATAGGAGCTTCGAGGATATGGTCGACCAGTATGCCACAGATACAAATTTTGCAAACGTTTTCACATGGATACGGGATGGGGAGACAATAGCAGGATATCCCATTTGGGATGGCTACTTGATGAGAAAAACCATGTTGTGCGTTACACAGCCGTTGAGGGAAAAGGTTATGACTGAATGCCAGTGTCCACCTTTGACGGGTCACCGCGGCATTGCTACCACCATGAAAGGGGTAGAGAAATCCTTTTTTTTTTCCGAGAAAAATATATTTCTATTAGTTACTGAAATTGCCCATAGGGCTACAACCACCTCTTCAAGAGAGGGCTCGAACAACCATGATGGGAGACTCTCCCAATGAAAAAACCAGCATATGTACAATGGGGCTAAATCAAGAAATGGGGGGAGGGAAAAGCCACACAGATGGTCGGTAGTGCCATCGGAGTACACCCTGGACCATGGTGTAAACAGGCCCAAGACGCCAGAGTCAAAGGAAAGCCCGTCTGCGCTCCCGCATGCAGTTGGAGCTGCCCTGTAGTCCCTCAATATGTCCTTTGAGAGTATGGATCAGCTCTAGCCAAAAATTGCGAACAGTCTCTGTTGGTGGCACATGGCAAAAGATGCGGAAGCAACGGGCCCGCCAGATGAACGAGAGTGTCGGGCCACTGATGAGCTCCCAACACTCCTCTCTCTCACTGCACCACTCCTGTGGAGTAAGCTCTGTAGCAGGCTGGAGTGTAGGTTGCCCCTCCTGCATCACTATCATCCTGCTGGTGTAAAATAGCTCAAACTGAAGTGCCGGGCCCGTAAGGGTGGACCAAGCCGTTGCTCCCCAAGTGTGCTGTCGAGCCGTGGAGAGAGCATGCATCAGGCGAAGAACTCGTAGCCACACCTGCTGGGCCGAGGGACAATCCCAAAGACAGTGATGCTGACTCTCCACAAGATGGGTCACAAGCTGTACAGACGGCCGAGAGATCACTATGCACTAGCCAGCTCCCAACTGCTGTAGCTCTGTGTGCGACCAGCCACTGAAACAAGGTCACTCGCCTCGGCTGTATGGAGTCCCACAACCTCTCCCAGAAGGCTGCCAAGAACTCAGCTGTGAGACCCTCCTCCTGCCAATGAGGTGCTGCAGCGGGGCGGGCCTCTCTCTGTGCTTCTAGTATATGACGTCCCAGTCGAACAGTGTAGTGAAAGAACGGGACACCTGGGTGGTCTGCAAAACAGAAAGGGTCCCTCCAGAGTCACTCACCAGGATCCCACTGTACTCGTGTCAGTGGACAGCACTCCCAAGCCCACAGCCTCCAGTGTCCAGTCTCAAGAGCTGCTGGGTCAGGATCTATGACACAAGTCCTCCCACAGATGCGCACTACTCGGATCCTCTGAAAACAGCACTTTGCCACCTACAGGGCCTCTACTGCACCTCGCTGTAGGCGTCCCCCACCTCGAAGCTCGAAAAAAGGGATGCAACAGTCTCTAAGCAGGCCTTGACCGAGATGAGAACCTCCAGTCGTGTGAAGGCTCCCATCCACCTGGGTGCTACTGGCACAAGAGGCGTGAACCACTCAGCTGGAACTGCCTTTCAGATGTCCTGGCACATGCTCTGCACCCCTCTCATGCCCTGTAGGTGGAAACCTTGCACCTTGTCACGTGACACATCCAACCCTATGTGTCCGTGGACAAGCTACATCATGATCAGGGTTCAGTAAGTCCAGTCAAGTCTAGATTAGCAGTGATCTGGCACTTTTGTGAGTCTATTCGTAGACCCTGCATGCCCAGTCACTGAGTGTAGATGCATATCCTCTGGTTGCACATAGCATGATCATCAGTATTCCCTTCAGAGTCCATCAGATTCAGTCAGGGGAATTTTCGAGTGCATTTAACCTATTTTCCCTATTTTTGGTATTTTCACTTATTATTTTTAAGTGACTTTCCAACAAAAGTAGGCAGGGCAATTTTGCTAAGTTAATATATAAGCAAACCCAAGTTAGCACTCTCTGGCAGAAGAGTCAGCAGGAGCTTCCCGCTCAACAGGCAACTTCTCAACAGTACACCCTCAAGCACCCCTAGCGTTTCCTAGCGCTAGGCCAATTTACCCAGTTCCTTGGCGTTTTTCGCCTTGCATGGTCGCCAGCCGCCCCCAGTCCCTAGCGTTTGTGGATGCTCTTCATCGCCAGCACTTCCACCTGCATAGTGTTTTCACTAACGCTAGGAACAGCATAAGTATCAGCGTTTTTGGATTTCCGGCCCAGATCAGCCTAGCGATTTTGGCTAGTAGCAAGAATGCATCAGCGTTTTTGTTTTGCAGCCCATCTGTAGCAGAATACACAGCGTTTTCAGCCTATGGTACAGTAGCAGATTCAGCCCCCATTGTTTGCAGAAGTTCCCCCATTTTCAGCCCATGAAAACACAGCCAAAACAGTCATTTTCAGCCACCGAAACAGTCCCGAAATTCAGCAGTTAGAAGATCTCAGATTTCAGCCATCAAGTCATCGTCGTCATCACCATTGTCGTCATCGGCATAGTCCAAGTTGCATCAGTCCATTGCATACGCATTGTACCACTTTGTGCAATCAAAAGTAGACCACTCTCGCCGACGAGAGTGGGGCCTTCGGAGGAGGGTTTTACAACGTCTCTGGTGTCGTATCTCTCTTCTCTCTCTCTTTCTCTCAGTTTCATACACTTGCGCGCACAGTGTCCATTCACTTTGTTTGTGATCATAGCACTTTTCACTACACGTAACATTGGAATCAGAGCTTGTTCTGTATCACTCAAGGGACGAACCACAAGAACCACAAGAATTTTTTTGCTTGTTGAGGTCGCACGAACCCAAGTTCGCTTGGGCGTGTCGATTCCTAATCGTGTTTGGTTGAAGAGTGACAGGAATCCCAAGAAAGAAGGGCTTGTTCAACCTCCCCTTGTGTCTCTTTTCACTCATTGAGAGCGGACCGTGCACTTAGCGGCCGGCCAATCGACGTTAGGTGGGAAAAAGCAGCCTTGGTGTGAGCGCAAGGCCGCCAAGGGGTGCGCCCGCAGAAAAGAGTAGAACTCGGGTTAAGAGAAGATCCTTCTCCAACGCGATTTGCAAGCGAAAGCAAACCTCAAGAACCTCAAGATCCTCAAGAACCCAAGAACCAAGACCCTCATGAACCGAAGTTCCTCGTGAACTTAAGAAGCAAAGATCATAGTGCATGGTCGTCACCCGAAGCGGAATGGATACTTCGCATACAGGTGATGAGCATGAGAGAGGCGGCGAAGATTTTTCCCCACTAGGAGACTTTTTCGACCCTCCCCCTTCGCCATCTACGCCACAAGTTGCACTCACTCCTATGGAGATCATGGTCAAGTCGATGTTGGACATGATGGCACAACAAGAAACGAATCGGGTTTCATTGGCATAACTCGTAAGCAAAGCAGAAGAACAAGCAGCAATGGACCGTGCACAAGAAGCCAAGGACCGCGAGCGCGACGAAAGAAACGCCAGCCCTTCCGCACAACAGGAAGACAAGCGCCTTGCTTTAGAACGCGAGCGCGACGCAAGAAAAGAACTAAGGAGGGAGGAAGCGGCAGCAAGAGCTGCGGCCTTGGAAGCCGAGCGTGAAGCTCGAAGGGAGCTACTCACTCAAGAATTGCTTGCCCAAGTCCTAGCCTTGAAGGCTGAACCACCCAAAGATCGTGGGAGTTCTTCGAGTGGTGCAAGCCACGATGCGGATTTCAACCATCCAGTAACCGAAAAGTTGACTTTCAGTAAGTCTGACGGTAAGATGGATGCTACGGTTATTCATTCTTGGTTGCATCAATTTAATGCTTATGTTGCGACAACTAAGAAGACAGGAAATAACAAAGTTTTGACGGCAGCTATGTACCTTGCCGGTGATGCCATCAATTGGTACCACACATGGCAAGAGGCACAGCTAGCCATGCACCTAGAGGCAGCTGACAGAGTCACGCCCGTTTCTTTCGATTGGGCTGATTTCCAAGACAAGCTCAAGGCGCGGTTTATGCCACCTCAGTACCTCGCACGGTTGAAGGACGATTGGCGCTCTCTCAAGAAAAATGGTATGCCAGTTATGTCTTTTTCTAATCGTGTTTTGCAGCTAGGCATTGAATTACGGAAATCAGATGATGAGCGCAAAGAGGCTTTTGTCTTTGGATTGGACGAGTATATCAAGTACGATGTCGAGGTACTCGATCCAATCGATCTCAACAAGGCGGTAGCAATTGCTCTCGCACAGGAGATGAAGCACAACAAGGGAAAGCCTAAGGAGAACAAGACTTCCACAAGTACCTCGTAGACTTCTCAGAATCCTCAGAACGGTAAGAATGGTAAGAATGATAACTCTTGTAACCAATCTTCCAACAGTCTCTCATTAAAGAATTCTTCCAATGAATCTAAGGGTAAGGCTAACACAATTGCTAAACCAAAGCTTACTCCAGATGAAAAGGTAGCACAAAGAATTGTAGGAGGATACATCACGTCGGAAGAACAAAGCACTTATTCTAAGGAAGGTCGTTGTTTTCATTGTCACATTAAGGGTCACATAAAAAGAACATGTCGTAAGGTTGAGTCGAATGAATCTAAAGAATCCACAACACCCACTTCCTGTGTCAATGCAATGAATGATAACACGAGTGTGCCCCAAGTTTCTCTGGACCCTCCCATTGATGATTCTCTCATTAAATGTTATGGTCGTACGTCGGGGCACCGTTTTGTCATATTGTTTGACCCAAGTAGTATGCATAATGTGATCAGTTCCTCTCTTGTTGAGAGAGCCCGTCTTGAAGTTAGTCCGAGATCTCCTATCGAGGTCTCTTGCTTTTGTCCCGGTATGGACGCTCTCATCACGGAGGAGTGCCTTGATGTGTTGTTTGCAATTCAACAGACTGCCTTCACTAGAAGATTTGTTGTTTCTCCTCTCTCAGGATGTGATGATTTTGGGCATTCGATGGTTTCGTGATAATGAGGCTCTCATGAAATTTGCTGCTAACACTATAACTCTCAATGCCGACAGTGATTCGCCTATTGTCATTCATGGAGAGGACATTGCTCATTCTCCATCTCTCATTGCTAATACGTAGGACAAGGTTGAAACGATTCGGGAGCAGGAGACTCTCTCAGTCTCTTTTTCTCCACAGCATGACACACAGGATTTGCATGATTATGAGAAGCATGATGATTGGAAGGATAATGATTTGCATGATGATTTGGATGATAATGACAAGCATGATGCTTTGCATGATCGAGATGTGATATCTCACAAGCATGATGAGTTGCATGAAGATGATGTGATTGTTCACAAGGATGATGTGTTAGTGGATGCTTTTCCTAGCGAAGCTAACCTCGTTGTAGATTCAATCAATCATGAAGATCCGATCTTGGCTTTCGAGTCGAGGTCCAAAGAACCCCCACAGGAGGATTCGCTCATTCAGGACGAACCGATCTTGGCTCTCGAGCCTTGGTCCAAAGAACCCTCACAGGGAGTTTTATGTGTTCGCATGATTAGTACGCACGCATTGCACCAGTGTTTCGTTCGTGATCGTTTCCTGTATTTTAGTCAACATCTTTATGTGATCCCTTTTCCTATGCAAGACATATTGTATGTTGAGCACGTTTCTCTCATGAATGAGCACGAATGTAAGCGGATTTTTCATGAAAAGCTGAAAAGTATGTATGTAAGGAAGTCACATTCCATGTCTCTTCTTTGGCATGACACATTCGTAGAACGAGCACATGAAAGTATGAGCACCAAGCATGGGAATTTCCGTTGTGAATTGCCACAATCGATTGCTCTAGATCAAAAGAGAGATTCGGTCTCATTGTTTGCATGTGTTTGATGAACGGGTTGTCACTCCGTCTCTATGTTCATCTACATTGCATAGACAGTCTTTCGCGAAGGCAAGATTTTTTCCACTCACTTTAGATGGAATAGGTATGTTCATGGTTTTGTGTTGGAAGTGGTTTCAAGATTTTTCAGCCATGGAGATTCTTGAAGATGGAAGAAGCAGGTCTCTAGACGAAGTTGAAGCATCCAAGGAGCCACAGAAGACTTTGTGTCGCTTTCGGCGCGGCCCAAAGAAGCAAGCGTTGCAGACCTTTATGAAGTTCAAGTACCGCACGACCCACACATCAAAAGTAGACCACTCTCGCCGACGAGTGGGGCCTTCGGAGGAGGGTTTTACAATGTCTCTGGTGTCGTATCTCTCTTCTCTCTCTTTCTCTCAGTTTCATACACTTGCACGCACAGTGTCCATTTACTTTGTTCGTGATCATAGCACTTTCCACGAAGAACGGAAGGCTCTCCCTTCCATAAGAACTAAAAGGAACCTTGAGCACAGTTCGGAGCACTCATCTTGAGCAAAGCGCAAACAATCATTCCGCTGCATCTAACACACCTCCTCTGACAAGCCTGTGAACTCTAACCAGTCAGCTAAAGAGCGCGCTGGACCCGTTGCCATGGGACCCCAGGAAACATGAGGTTGACTACCAACCAAGTGGCCTCTCTGAGTGCTAACCATGGGATTCCAGACAAGGGGCTGCTGTAGGCGCTCCTCCTTGCAAGTAGGCTGTCTCTGCTCCAGGCCTCACCGCAAGAGCTCCCAGGATCGAAGCAAACTCCCAGCAAAGCGGTCCTCTAGTCTCCTGCTCAAACCAACTTTGCGCATCTGTGTGAAGATCCATCTAGTCGAAGGTTGCCAGGGGGCCTCCTGCCTAAGGCACCCTAGCACGAAGCCGCTGTTGCAAGAACTCCTTCGAGGGCTCCTCACCTGGAAGAAGTCCTCTGACGATGAACTTCCCAAGAAGGGCTCTGCTCTGTTGTGCTGGGTCAATGATCCTCAGCCCTCCCTGTGAACAAAAAAGAGTGATGACCTGCCAAGCCACTTTGGCTCGGGCTATCTGAGTGTCATGTCTTGACCAAAGGAAGTTCCTGATCAGCCTCTCTACCTGGCTGATACAAGAACTCGAGAAGATCCAGCAAGAAGTGATGTACCACATAGTCGCCAACAACACCTGGTTGGCC
This sequence comes from Adiantum capillus-veneris, assembly GCF_014529385.1. Lineage (NCBI taxonomy): Eukaryota > Viridiplantae > Streptophyta > Polypodiopsida > Polypodiales > Pteridaceae > Adiantum > Adiantum capillus-veneris. Next base: position 11,925,563 of record NC_140945.1, read on the forward strand.
ACTACTACTCTGCCAGCCAAAGAAAGTCGTGCTGAGCTCCAATGTAACAACTTCCTCCTAATAGACGGGAGAAGGGGAGCGATCTGTTGCTCGGGAGACAAGTCCAAACCAACCTGACAGCCCAAGTACCGAACTGCAGTCCCTGGGAGAATCCACCTAAAACCCTCTCTTGGCATCCATTCGGGCACAGGAGCACTACCAACCGAGACAGCCACTGTCTTTCTCCAGTTGATCAGTGCGTCCGATGCACAACAGAAGGTCTCCAGAGCTTGCTAACACCTGTGAAGGTTGGGCTCCTTGCCATCTAGGTACAAGGCTGAGTCGTCGGCAAACTCAGCGTCCAGTAGCTCATCTCCCCGAATAGGGAGTGCTAAGCCCCGTAGACCAACCTGCTGCGACACCAAAAACTTGCGCATCGCCTCCGTATAGAATAGAAAGAGGAAGGGGGCTAGAGGACAGCCCTGTCTGACCGAACGTGTGAGCATGAAGCCATCACCTCTACCTCCTGCCAAAAGTACCTGACTGTGAGCCTGTTTGTACAAAGCTGACACCCCTCTAATCCAAGCATCTGAGAAGCCCATCCTGCGGAGAGTGCCCTCTAGAAAATCCCAGTCAACTCTGTCGTATGCCTTCTCAAAATTGAGAAGAAGAATCACTAGGTCCTCACCACGGAGCCGTGCTAGGGCAGAAGCCTCCCAAAAAGTAAAGATGTTGTCAAGGATACTGCGTTCCTTGACAAAACTTGTTTGAGCCTTGACAAGACTTTGTAGGTTGAGTTGAGGATGGTGATGGGGCGCCAGTGTCGAATCTCATCCAAGGAGCCACCCTCCTTGGGAATGAGGTAGATCAGGCCCTCACTCATGGTGTCAGGCATCACTCCTGTGTGCAAAATGTACTGAAAAGCACTACAGAGATCTGGGCCAAGCAGGTCCCAGTACTCCAAGAAAAAAATGGGAGTCATCCCATCCTTACCTGGACAACTACCACGGGGGAGGGCCCTAAGAGCCGTGTGCAGCTCCTCAAGCTGAAGTGGCAGCTCAAGCCTTTGACGCATGTCCTCAGTCACAAGACAAGGTATCTGTGCCCAAACCTGCTCCCTGCATGCATCCTGACGCTTTGACTGGGACTCTGCAGACATTAACTCATGGTAAAAGTCATTAGCAACTGCACGCATATCCTCGGACTTAGAAGCAATTGACCCGTCGGGCCTCCTCAACTGACTGACCTTGGCATGCGAATGCCGAGGTCCCATTGCCTCAAAGAAAGCACTAGTCACTCTGTCGCCCACCCGGGTCCACTGAGATGCCTGTCGATGGAAAGCAAACCTACGTCGCCTCTCCTCTGTGCTAACAAGCTCCTGTCGAGCCTGCTGTAGCTGCTCCCTCAACCAATGATTGTCTAGATGCTGCTCCTGCATCCTCCGTAAGGAAGCAATGCCTCGTCTGAGACGCTACTTCTCCTCTCTCGTTGCAGCTCGGCGAGCCAGAGACTCCTGGAGAAAGAAACGGCTAATCTGAGCTAGGCCTGAGGCCACTCTGTCAGTAGGAGAATCCTGCCTGTCCAAGCTCTCTGTCCAGAGAGTCTCTACCTGCTCTCTGAGTGCTGAGTCCAACAAGACCCTCTCTGGGATGCGAAGCATCGTGCTCCCACTCCTCTGCCTGTCTACCACTGTGAGGATCACTGGTGCATGATCCGAGAAGAAAGTCCCTGCCAGAATGCCCACTGTCCCTCCCAAGTCACTGAAATGGTCACTAGTACAGAAGCGATCTATTCGCGATAGATTCACTCCTTCCACTCTGCGGTCCGAATGAGAGAAGGCAAGGCTGTATGGGGGCCTCACAAAACGAGAGTGCTGCCAAACATCCGAGACCGTCAGAGTCATACAAAACCTCTCCCAAGCTGCCAGCTCAACTCCATCCACAGTAGCATGGCTACCACCAATCCTGTCAGAAGGGTGCTCCAACATGTTGAACTCCCCTCCTATGCACCAGTGTTCTGCCTGCGGCAGAGACTCAACTATCTGTGACCAAAACTCTGCTCGAGCACTCGCCACGTTCGGCACATAGATGTTCAGGAAGCCCACTAGGCAACCCTGAACCTGCATAGTAATCCATTGAGCCCTGCGTGGCACGATAATCCTTCTGCCCACAATAGCCTGCTGTAAAGAGTCCGCAATAGTCATACATACCCCACCTTGGATGCCTCCTGGTCCAAAAGCAGTTGACCAAAAAGTATCATATCGTCCACGCAAGAGCTGACCACAACGTCTAATGCGGCTCTGAGTCAGATGGTACTCTTGATGCATAAGGAGATCAATCTCTCCTCCCACAAGGCAGCGCTGAAGCTCCTGACGCAGTCGGCCCCGTTGACGCTGAAACTAGGGCCCACCTAGTCCCTGCACCTTCCATGAGACGATCCTCATGGGGAGCGAGAGAGAAGAGATGCTGCCGCAGCAGCTAGACGGGCTATCTTCGAGGCTGGCTTGGATGGGGAGTAATCCGCATTCGAGCGTCCTCTAGATAGGCGTGACTACAACAAGTGCCTGGCCCAAGCCCAAGCCCAAGCAGAGCGAGCCGTACGTAAAGCAACCTCCTCCGTCCAGGAGTCCTCATGAATGTATACATAGGATGGTAAGCACTGTAAAGAAGTAAACCACATTGTGTCTACATCCTGCTGAATCTGGAGGTGTCATCGCAAACTTGGCCAATGGCCACAAAGTCTGAAGCATGTCTGTAACTCCTAGTTCTCCCATGTGGTGAGAGAACTCTAGGACCTGTGTGTGCAACCATCCCAACACTGAGACTGGATCTAGATGCGATTGCTAGCTACATTGCCGATAAATCATAGTCTAAGATCCGAATGAATGTTGAGTGTTATGTGATGTCTTGTGATGTCGTCTGATGTGACTGTCGATTGGTACATGTGCTAGGTGTGTGTTCCTAGTACGTAAGTACTAACATTCAGTGTCTGCTAAGACGGTTTATGGCCTCTGTCTGTTTTGCAGGCGTAATCGAGGGCGATTACATTGCTTTCAAGAGGGGGGTATGTCACAAAGTGATGATGTGGCTGCCCGAGAGCTGAAACCCTAATTCTGGAAACCCTAACCCTAAAACGTGCAAACCCTAAAATCTGCCAAAAATTCTAAAAACCGCATAAACCCTAACCCTAACCCTAACCCTAAAAGGGCAGCAGGGAAATCCCGTAAAATGCGCAAACATGCTGATGTAGCACCGTACGACAAGGTTCGAAAAAAGCGGCGGAAATTGTGCAAAATTGTTGATGTTTTTTTTCTACGCAAAGAGAGAGAGAGAGAGAGAGAGAGAGAGAGAGAGAGAGAGAGAGAGAGAGAGAGAGAGAGAGAGAGAGAGAGAGAGAGAGAATCTTTTTGCTTTAAAAAGTTTGACAAGTTCAAGAGAGCTTGGGAGAGAGAAAGAGCCTCTGCTTTATTTTTTAGGCTTTTGGATTTTGAGCTTTTGGGGCTCTGCTTTTGGCATCCCTTGTAAACAAAATAAATAAGTGGATTGGGCTCCCACTCTATAGAGCATCTGGACGCAGAGTCTGAGAGTGAGACCCAACCACTCTTTTACTTTGAACACTGATTAATATAAAAGGAAATACCGAAAGGGGCGCCACTCTCTGGGGCCAATATATCTAGGCACAGAACTCCGCCGGGCCAGTGCAAATCTATTGTGAACTGTGAACTGTTTTGAAGTGGTTATTTGGTGCTGTCGTGATTGATTCTTGACTTGGAGTGTCCAAGTTTGTTACATGCTCCTCCATCCAAGGACTATCGGGATGGCGCACCTACATCTGCTGTAGGGAAACAACGCCTCGTCGAAGCCGTTTCTCGTCCTCATTGGCTGTAGCCAAACGAGCTGCACTACTGGAGGAAGAAATGACTAAGCTCAGCAAGTCTAGTGCCCACTCTACTAGCTAGGGTGCCGTGTGTGCTCGAACTCTCTGTCCAAAGCGCCACCACCTGCTCTCTGAGCTTTGTATCCAGTAAAATCCTCTCAGGGATGTGTAGTAAGGTCACTGGCACAGAATCAATCTATTCGAGATAGATTCACACCCCCTACTCTACGGTTAGAACAAGAGAAAGAAAGATTGTCAGGGGGTCACACAAAGCCTGTATGCTGCGAGACATCCGAAATCCGCAAGGTCATACATAAGCGCTCCCAGGCTGCCAACTTAGCGTCGTGCACAGTAGCACGGCTGCCTCCAATCCTATTCTAGGTGTTCTCCAACATGTTGAAGCCCCCCCCAAGACACAGTCACTGCTTGGCAAGGGGCAAAGACTCCACAATGTGTGACCAAAACTTGGCCCGCGCACTTGCATGGTTAGGCACATGGACGTTTAGGAACCCCATGAGGCTACTGTGAACCTGCATAGTAATCCACTAGGCCCTACCTGGCACAATGATACCTCTGTCGACAATGGCCTGCTGCCATGAGTCTGCAATAGTCATACATACACCTCCCTGGATGCTTCCAGGCCCAAAAGCAACTGACCAAAAGGACTCATAGCGATCATGCAAAATTTGACCACAACGCAGAATGCAGCTTTCACAAAGATGATGCTCGTGCAGCATAAGTATATCAATGATACCACCCACTAGGCATCTCTGAAGCTCCCGACGCAAGCGACCTCTCTGACGCTGAAACTGGAGTCCACTTATTACGTGCACATTCCATGAGACAATATTCATGGAGTCAGCGAGAAAAATCCGATGCTGCAACAGGAGCCAACTGTGCTATCTTCGAGGCCGGCTTGGATAAGGAGTAGTCCGCAACTGAGCGACCCCGAGATAGGCGTGACTGTCCAACCTAGGCCCATGAAGAACGTGCAGTCCGTAAGGCTACCTCCTCTGTCTAGGAGTCCTCATGTACATATGCATAGCAGGGTGTACTCTGCATGTCAGCAAAAAAGTGTACCACAATGTGCCTACATCTTGTTGTATCTGGCGGTGTCACAGAAAACTTGGCCAGCGGTCACAGAGTTTGTATCAAATCCGTCACTCTTAAGTCTCCCGTGTGGTGACTCCTGAACCTGGAGCCAGTCCATCACTGAGTCCAAGGTCCACTTAGTCTGACCCCTACCACACAGTGGGAAGGAGAAACCAACCGTTGTGTCTACCCCTGTAGCTACTAGAAAAAGTACGTGAACTCTGAAGCAAGCAGCCTCAAGGTCGGGAGAAGAGTCACCAAGGAAACGTGTGAAATCATAAGTGAAGAAGTCCCACCAACGACAAATGTTGAAACTAGTCAGCCCACGAGGGATTGCTACAAAAGGTGACATCTGCATTGCTAGAGGCTTCTGCAGAAAAGGTTGCTCCTCCCACGCTAGGCGGCTCGTGGCAAAACCACTGCCAAGAGACATCCTAGCTGTCGATGGAGGTCCAGTTTTGTGGGCTTGCCCTGAAGTAGGAGAGGGAGTAGATGACGGAGCAGGGGGGCTAGAGGGTGGGATGGGGCGAGAATGGAGGGGATGGGGGGAGGTGGTGGTGATGGAGGGGGGGGGGGGGGGGGGGGGGGGGGGTAGGGATGGTAGGCGGAGCGGGAAGAGGGGGGGCTGTTGGTGGCGAAGCTCAGGTGGAAGGGGTATCCGTGGGCTTGTCTTATTGTAAGGGGTTGAAACGGTACCCAAGTGGAATCCACTGCTATTGGCTTGGTGCAAGGTGACCCCCAAGGGTGCTGAAGCCTGAACAGGCAAGGTGATCCTTGGCGACGCCGACCACGAACCTAATGCAAGCCCTCCTCCGCCTGCACCAGTCTCGAAGGAAACCTTCCTGAGCATCCTGTGTCTGTGCATGCTTGGCTTGGCCAGCCTTAGAGCATCGGTAGCCGGATCGAAGCGATGGTGCCATTGTAAAATATGAGCTCTGGCTGCTCGGATGGCCAAAGGGCTCATCGCAATGACCTTGGAGGCCATCTCAGAAGTCTCAAACTCAATTTGATAGTAGCCGCGCCCGAGAAGCTGAACGTCGATGATCTTTCCCACCTCTGCTAAAAGGTGGTCTTGAAGGAGATCACACACCTCCCCTCTGCTAGGTCGGGTGCCGATGATCTTGCAGATAATAGAGGTGGCCTGAAGACGCGCTACCTTTGCCTCTAAGCTCGCTTGCTCTGTTGGCGAAAGAGCAAGTCGGATGGTGGGTTCTGCAGGGTCGAGGGAGGTGGCGTCAGTTGAGTCCCTCTGTGGCGGAGCAGAATCCTCCATCTGTGTTTGCTGCTGTGACAACGAACGAAGGGGAGGCGAAGCTGACGAAGACGAAGGTGAAATCGCTGCCCACAGGGACCAGGGAATTGGGGGGGGGGGGGGGGAGGGGGGACAGCGAGGGAGTTGCGTTAGCTGCAGTCTCATTCATAGCACAACTGGGCTAAAAGCTATCTGGTACTTTCAGTGCGTTTAGCTGACGATCCAGGTATGTATTCAAACCCTATGCAAACAATGTGACCACAAGCCAACATATCACCTGAGTCAAAAACCCGTGGACTCCCATTGCCATTGAGGTCTAGAATAACACTACGTATATGATTTCAAGATGCCAGAATCAAGTTTAACTCACATTGCGAATATTTCTGAAGTATTCATCACCCCAGAAACAATTGATTAATAAAAATCTGTGTGAAACACATTATCCAAAGGACCCATGTCTCAAACAAGATGGTGATCTCCATAATGAAACATAAAATAAGTTTTCAACAAAATTCTTGTGACTACCAAGCATTGTAAGCATTGCAGTCAAATATTGCACAAGGACCGCCATCTGCTCTCAAAAAAAACAAATAGTCAGTGCCTTATCACCCATCTCATAGACAACCAAAAACTATCAGTCAAATATACTTACCACATGTAATCACTTGTAAGATTATTAATGCAGCATGTTACATATCAATCATAGATTTTAGAGGGATCAAGATGTCGTCACCTGTTTCAAGATGGCTGCAAACCCAAATAGATCTTATCTTATCTTCAATCAAGCATTCATGGATCAGTAGGTTAGAAAGCAACCAAGTTCTCTTCCATTGTTTTCATGCAAACACAACATTAGCTGAATTAATTAGACTAAGAGTAAGCCCATTAAAAATATTGAATCAGCAGTGTGTTCTAGGTTCTACCTGTGAACTTTACGCAGCAACAACAAGATTGTCTTGTTTGGGACTCCTCACACAAACTAGGCATGAGCATATGGAACTAAAAGAAAACCCAAAACTAAGTGAGATGGAAATTTCTTCTCACCTAGTGCTGAGTTTAAATGGTGGTCTCAATGCAGTGAATATCTGATAATGGGTGAATGTTTGTCTTGTAATGCCTCCAACACTGCATGCAGCATCCGGCACAGAGCTTGCATGCATTAAGGTGGAGTCTTAAAAAGACTTTTCCAAGTTAGTAGTCCACCAAGTTACCAACTTTTAAGCAACCAAGGGCTACAACCCAACCTGGTTATTTTCAAAGTATGAATTAGTAAGAGACCGAGGCAAAAACCGAGCTTAATTGGCACAGGTAGTCAAAGCTATCTTGCTTTTCTTTTGAGGGTCAGGAGGGGGGGGCCTCTCGTATACATTGCCAATCTTCCTGGATCTTAAAGTGCACGTTCTAGGGGATCAGGGTTCTTACAACGGCAGAGCATCAATGGATTCTCGACTTGAATTCAGAGGAAGCAGTCAGAGCAGGCTGGCGGCTGTGGCCTTTTGGCGCACAGCCTCTAGCACAGCTACAATGGTCCCTCGGGGCTGAAAGAAAGTCACCCTGTTTTTACATGCGTTTGTGTCTATGTATCCATGGGGCACACTCTGTTTGGTTCCACCTTGACGTTACAGCACATTCACCTTATAGAAAGAAGACAAAAGATTAGGTTGGATGTCTCCAAAATTTCGTTTAATTTTCTTGTTGGCATTGTGTGAAGGTTTACTGGCTTCACTTTATTTCTATGCATTGATTTTGTAACTTTGGAAAATTCACGAACTTTGGTGGCATGCTTTGCTAGTCTTGTGCAGAGTATCTTGGTTGCACTCCTGATATTGGATGCTATTCAAAGCTGTTGACTGGGGGAGTTGTTCCTTTAGCTGTAACGCTGGCTTCATCAGCTGTCTTTGACTCATTCAAAGGAGATTCCAAGGTGAGTGGTTTTTTCTAATTTGGGATAGTGAGTAGATGAGAAACAACAGACCTCAGTTCTGCAATGTTCTCAAAGGTTTTTGATGTATTTTTGCGTGCTCAAGACACCTGTTAGCTTTTCTTGGCAAAGAAAATCGTCTCTTCTTTCTACTTTGTCTATCAGAACATATTCCATATTCGCCATTTTCTTGTTGTAAATAGTTTGTGTACTTGTCTGTTCGTGCATTTATCAATGCCTGGGTCTACATCCACTAAGATGTCAGTGGTGTTGACTTCATATATATTCACGAGATGGCTTGTGGCATTAATAGTTATATTGACTTATTAATAATCACGAGTATGGAACTTGCACTTTCCTTGAAACTTGAAACTCGTCCTTCTTGCATTTGTCTAAATCTTAACCTTCCACAGATGGGTGTAAACACTGTCCTACCCCTTTTTCTTGGTTTAGTGATACCTTTGTCTAGATGTCACTGTGTAACATCTGTCACCGAACACATTTTTGGAGTATGTTAGGTACATATGGCAAGATTTATGTTTGTCTTTCAACCTTTTTCTTGCACACATTAAATCGCAAAAGAAAGTTTGTACGTCTTTAGCATCTCTTGTTCTTCTAGTAATTAATTGCCTCCAAAGTGAAAGACTCAAATGGGGGTTGTGACTCATTTTATCTTTAGTATCTCTTGCTCTACTAGTAATGCCAATAAATGCCTCAAAAGTGAAACACTCAAATGGTGGTTGTGACTCGTTTCATAGAGTTTCCTTTACTCGCTGTTGATAGGTGGTTCATTTAGTTCAATAGATGCTTATTTTCGGTCTGAAACAATGAATTTGTTGTCTATGAAGGTAGGGCTTTTTAATCATCATAGAGCTTGCATTTCCTAAGGCTTGTATGTTGTGTTAGTATGATACATGAAGTGAGAGGCCATAGAGCCGATACACTGACCTTGATGAAAGCATATTTGTGTCTGGCTGGTGTGGCAATGGTGGTAGATATAAAGAGGTGGAGAGAACTTTAAAATAGAGATGACATATATAGCAGAAAAATATAGATTTGGTGTGGATAGAAAATAGAAAGAAAGAGTATCTGCCGCTTCTTCTTCGACTGCAACACCATGGACAGCTGACAACAACATTACATGAACTTAAACTAGAGCACTTCCTCTACACTGTCATGCATGTTGGTTTCCTATGATCTCTGCAACAATGCTCTTAGGGCTAATCATATGGTCACTTGTAGATTCTCGTCGATATTCACTTGTAGATTCTTGTCGATATACAAATGCACGCTACAAATCAATGAGGTTCATCTGAAATGGGTACTCAGAAGTGGCTTGGTGCTTTGCAGCTTTTGGCTCTCCTTCATGGACACTCCTATTCTGGTCATGCTATTGGATGCCAGGCTGCAGTAACTTCATTGCAATGGCTGAGCGATCCAAAAACAAATCCCAATTTGGTGCCATCCACCAATCGCCTGGTTGAGGTGAAAACTAGTGGAGGATTACTTTAGTGACAAATCAGGTTGAATTTCATTGCATAATGATGCTCTTTTTTTTGCAGTTTTGGGATCCAAAGCTTGTTGCAGAACTCTCTGCACATCTAGAAGTGCAGAGAGTTATTGCATTGGGCACTGTCTTTGCGTTTGAGCTGCGAACGAATGCTTCAGAGAGCGGGTAAGGCTTCCTATAATGGCATGTGTACATCATATAATGAAGCCATGCCTCCGCATGCGGCCCCATATACATTTGTTTTTCCTTGTTTTGCTTTGCAGCTATGCGTCGATGCTTTCACGGAGCATTGTTCAAGCCCTAAGAGAGAAAGGAATCTACAACCGACCGATCGGTAATGTCGTGTATTTCATGTGTGGACCTACAACCCCTCCATCAGTTTGTTCTAGACTGTTGCTTCAATTATCTCATCAACTTGATGACTTTGCTGCAAAAAAGCAAGCCGCAGCAATTCATGCATGTGCCTGAAGCCTCACCATGGAGACAACTTTCCCAGCATAGGTAAACATTAGAGACTGCTAAATAGCTTGTCAATTGAGTGGTGTTAAGGCAATGGCTTTGTCAAGCCGTCATAGTGTGTACGATACTTCATTATAAGAAGGTTAAATTAAATCTAGCCGTTGGTTTTAGTTACTCTCTCTCTCTCTCTCTCTCTCTCTCTCTCTCTCTCTCTCTCAGACATGGTGCTAGCACTGTGGATTATGTTTTGGCTCCCACATAACTTATACCACGCATTCAGGACTTATCAGTGTCACCCAGACCTGTTGGAGTGGCTGTAGATCATGCTCAAATATCTTTTGCAGTAGATCTTACTTACACTATTGGTGGCTTTCATCATGTAGCACATTGTCATCCGTGATACCACTTTTGCAGAGAGATAGATGGAGTGTATATAGAAGAGCTGTATAGTCTTCTAGTAGGCGAGAACCCCCATAGACTCTTGTTAGAGCTCACCCAGATATTGATAGAGATGATACACAGAGCAGTAGTCACAGCTTTTCCCCACTCTCAGCCTACTAGGAGACCACGGTTTGGGAGCACGCCTCAGAATAGTTGGTATGATGATGAGTGCTGAGAGACGAGAGCCCGACTACAGAGAGAGGTGGCTTTGGGAGAGATCACACATAGGCAGTCACATATACTCTTCCGCCGCCTTGTAGGGTGAAAGAAGAGACCTTTCTTCTTAGCTTGAGAGATATATTTATGAGATACTCTTGAGCCAGGACTCTAGGGAGGCTTGGCGACACTTTAGAGAGCAACACCCTCTCCAGTCATTACTTCTACAGAGTCATTGACACAATATGCATCGTCTCTATACACAATAGCAGAGCAGTTATCATTGCGAGACCTGCGGAGCCATGTCCTCCCACTTCTACTTTCTTCACAGCAAAGATGGTGAGGGGAGCCATTGACAGATTGCACACAGGGAGGGCACAAGATCATGATGGTATAGTGGCACTTACTAGAGATCATATTGATGGTTTGTTTGGCCTTCATGTTCAACAGGGCCATGTGTGAGGGGTTTCATGAAACTTCGAGTACGTCTACAATTGTACCATTACTCAAGTTTGGAGATCCAACCCCGCCAACTAACTATTGCACTATCACTCATTGGCCAAGCTATATGCATCTATACTTGAGCATGAGTTGAGCAGATGATGGGCAGAGCGAGAGGGTGTACGAGCTTCAGGGCAAGCTGGATTCAGGAGGGATTCTCTACACTTGATCATATCTTCACGCTTAGAGCGATCATTGAGGAGGACAGAGCACATGCGAGAAGGATTTATTTTAGCTTTGTGTATTTCTGCAAAGCCTTTGACTCAGTCCCAAGAGCCAGGAGCACCTGGGAGTCCCACGAGAGCTTGTATGGGGTATTATGGCACTGTATAAGACAGTTATAGGGAGAGTACGGACAGCAGAGTCTTTCAAACCCTGTTTACTCTTCTATTAGGGTGAAGTAGGGATGCCCACTTTCTCGGACTTTGTTGGGACTGTATATTGATGAGATTTTTGACTATATTGAGACTTCAAGGAATAGAGGAGCACAGTTGTCAGGTGCATGGATACCTCTATTGCTTAATGTCGATGATATTGTGCTTATTTCAGACTCTCCAAAGGGTATGCAGAGACATCTAGATGCGTTAAATGCTTATGCACATGACATTGGGCTCCCCATCAGGTGATGGTATTCAATACTACAACACTGTGGGGCAATAGATCAACACCTATCTTTACATATGGACAAGAGGTAGTGGAGTATGTAAACTCTTATACATATCTAGGTGTTGTATTCATTAGACCTACTTTCTCTATGAGAGGTGATCTAGAAGCGAGACTGATGAGGGGATATGCAGCATTAGGAGGACTAGAGAGGATATGTTCACAGGCGTAGTTTCAAGAGCCACGTACTAAGCTGTGGCTATTTGATACATTGGTCACTTTCACCATGCTTTATGGATTGCAGATATGGGGTCCTAGCGTGGATCATCATAGTAGATAAGGGTGCACATATGATGGATGGAGATCCATGGAGAGACCAGTTGTATCCATGATCCCAGGCTGATCCGGCGGGTGAAAGCCTCAATGCCGCATGAGATCATCAAAGCTGAGATGAGTGCACCATTGATTGTAGTGGAGGCTCTTGCTAGATCAATGTCTTTCATTCATAGCACATGGGAGCTACGACGCGACAAGTATGCACGACTAGCGCTTGAGTCATTATGACAACTGGCCAGTGAGGGTGGTACTTCATGTTGGTTTCATAGATATCATCTTGGTTTGAGCTACATGGATTTAGTATGTAGAGGCTGCCCCCTTTTCAGTGTTCCTTGGATGCACCATCCCTATTGCATGAGGGAGTTCATGGGATGATCACTATTGTCTACTTTCCCCACTGAGTACCTCATTAGCCCTCATGTGGTTGTACCCCTCCCCGTATGTTTTGAGTTGATGTATTATGTGATGAGGATGTAGGTTAGGCTTACATACCTACACTCTCTAGGTCCCCTCACTTATTTTTATCTTTATGTTTCCGTGAGACTGTACTAGAGTCACACATGGATGTAACCTTTTGGTCTCATAGCCTATAGGTCATTTTGGCCTTTTGAAAACGTTAATATAACATTTGATTACATTTCATCTCCCTCCCTCTCTCTCTCTCTCTCTCTCTCTCTCTCTCTCTCTCTCTCTCTGTGTGTGTGTGTGTGTTTGCCTTGCTTAAGCAGGACCACGAGCTCCAGTCAACCACACACATCCACCCACACACTCCCACCCACATTGCCTTACACCTCTCTCTCTCTCTCTCTCTCTCTCTCTCTCTCTCTCTCTCTGTGTCCATCGAGAGTGCAGATGAGGATGGATTCTAGTAGTAGTATCTTTGTTCTAGTTCTTTTGTACCCAGACATAGTATTAGATTCACTATTTTGTAACAGATTGGTCTCATAGGTTATTTTGGCCTTTGGAAGACGCTAATATAACATTTCATTTCATTTCTCTCTCTCTCTCTCTCTCTCTCTCTCTCTCTCTCTCTCTCTCTTTCGGTCTCTTGGGATAGTTTCCCACGAAGTTAAATTCCTCTTCTCTTTCCTCTGTGTGTGTGTGTGTGTGTGTGTGTGTGTGTGTGTGTGTGTGTGTGTGGATAGTTTCTTATGATGTTAAAATTCTCTTCTTCTCGTGTGTGTTTGCGTGCATGCGCGTGCACTAATAAGAAGAGGAAAATGGTATAACCTTGCTATCACCCAATTGTGGTAGATTGATTATGCCATTTCCCTCTTGAATAATAGGTCTTCAGTTCAGCTCTCTTCGTCGGATAGATCTTTAAGGTCCCTTGGGATTGTTTCCTATGGTGTTAAAATTCTCTTCTTCTTCTTCTTCTCCCTCTCTCTCTCACATATGTTTCCCATTGCGTATGAAAGAGGGAGGTCACCTTAATCCAAGACTCCCATGAAATTCAGCAAGAAGATGGCAAAGAAAGATAGGATGATGAGGGATGAGGTGGAGACCATTAAGCAAGCCGTTTTGGCACACAAGAAAGAGACATATAGTGCGCTCAACATAGTGAATAGGCCTCTATCAGAGATGATCACGGCTCCACAGGTGGAGTGTGCCTCCATTAGCAAAGTGGAGGCACGAGATGGAGAAATCAAAATTGAAGGAAGAGTTAGAGGACATGTGCTCCCAGGCACCCACTCCCACCTCTATCATCAACATGACAATTGGGGAAGAGCAAAGGAGGAAAGCACGCACTCTACATGTACCAGTCATGGGTGTGAAGCACACCAACAATTGGAAGAGGAAGTGGAAAGCCTCTATGCCCGTATGGGAATCATGGAGCCAAAACACACCGGAGTATAGACATTGTAGGAACATCTAAAGAGACCTCCATCTTTCTAATGGGTCTTGAACGAGAGAGAGAGAGAGAGAGAGAGAGAGAGAGAGAGAGAGAGAGAGAGAGAGAGAGAGAGAGAGAGAGAGAGAGAGAGATGAAATGAAATGATATATTAACGTCTTCAAAAGGCCAAAATGACCTATGACACCAAGTTGTTACAACATGGTGATTCCAATACCATGTCCGGAATTAAAAGAACTGAAACAAAAGATACAACTACTACAAGCTGGACTATATGGATGTGCCAGCTAATACAAAAGGTGCCCAGTATAGTGTGGAGTACAATGAGAGAAGGGGGGGGGGGGGGGGGGGGGGGGGGGGATATGGTAGAGATCCATCCTCATTTGCACTCCGGACGTCGAGAAAGTATGGCTCGAATCCTCTGATGTAGTCTCTATCGATATTGTGGTCGTCTAGATCGCCCTAGCTCCAATCTCGGTCTATGAAAATGCCAAAAGTGGTAGTATACTATAAAGAAATATGTAATCTGTCTCTGGGACTCTCTCTCTCCAGCTCTCCTTAGTAAAGTGTCTCTATACCTCTGTAACTCAAGTGGATACAGTCCAAGACATCTCTGATCCTCATAACTCATGACCCTAGATAGAGGACCAAAACTCTCTCTGAATAGACAATGAGAACGGCCTCGTATCTCATAGTACACCGTGCAATGACATATGTAATGTAACTCTGTCTCTGGCTCTAGATGACATAAGCGCGTATCCTGCTATCTGTTGGTATCCCTCTGAATGTGCGAGTCTCAATCTCGAGCTGATGTGAGGATGTGCGTATGTGGCCAATGGCACAACACAAACCATGAGAAAGATGCGTGTCCATATAGCTAGGTCGAATCACAAACCCATCCCCTGTGAGGTGGAGAAGATGCTCTCTATAGAAAGCGATCTTTGTGCCCAACTCTTGTACCGGCTCTATCCATGTCCTCCTCGTGTCCAGCTGGATCAGATCCTGACAAATGAGTCTAGTAATCTCCACCCGTGTCAGACACATCAAGGGTGCCTATAGAGAGTACTGAAAAGGAGGCAAGAGAGAGAGAGAGAGGAAGGACTTCCTAAAAAAGAGGCCTATATTATAACAAACATGGATTCTCTCTTGTCTCAACTAACCGACCTAAAAGAATGCATGCTGGAGATCATTGTTGACAGAGAGAAGGCAAAACATTAGTACTTAATAGATGCACCGCATGACGGTGCAAGACGTATGGGACCAACCTAAAGCTTATGGTATGGAACTGCATTGGCTCATTACATTGGATGTCGGAGCATTTGAGGAGTCGTTGAGCGGGAGGGACATCATTTTCTATTTAGAAACGCATCAAAGCTCAGAGAGCACTCTCTCGAGGGTGACTCGATATTATGGTTGATAGGTATGGTAATGTACATTGTACATGTACAATGATGTATGGTACTAGTCTTGGTAAAAAAAGTTTAGACATACGTTGACATGGCGTACAACAAAAAAGTAAAAAACATGCATCTTTTTGACTTAACATCTACAAGCAGCAATGCCCATGGCCTAGGGCTTAAGCCTTAAAGGTAAGAGTCTAGAGTCTAAATTAGCAAGACTTGGCCGCTTATGTGTGTCACTTGCGATACATCAAGATTCAAGGCCACATGAAGTTTGAACTTATGCCTTAGAAATAGGTTAATAGTCTGTCTATAATCTACAGTATCTATTATCAAGACTTAAGAGTTACAAGCGACAACCTACAAGACTACAAGTTTGAACGGAAGTAGAGATGTTACAAAAAGTAGAGAATGAACAAAATTGAGTCTTAAGTATATTTGACGGAAAAAAGGGTAGGTGCTCATGTCGGTCTCAAACCTGTAGTCCTGATCCGAGCTTGAGCTATGAGCGTCATCATCCTTATCACCACAAGAATCGGTAGCACTGGATGCAATGCCATAGTCTCCCTCATTGAGAACATTGCCCCCTCGTCAAACTCTGGCTCCCTAGGCTCTACGGGCCTAGAAAGAGGCGCATCCTTCGTAGTGGTGGCCAAAGTAAGAGCCGCTACTTGAGCCACATAGATCCGCAGTGCCCAAGCCAATGTTCTTCCACTACCATGAGCCGCAGATGTTGAAGCTCCTCTACATCTAGTAGTCGAAGCTTGCACAACGACCTTCCTACGAGATCAGGTGTGAGAGACGCATCAATCTATCTCCTTGAGCTCCATGTAGAGCTCGCGATATATTTGCTCTTCTTTGGGATCACGGTCTTTGTTGAGACTTTTAATAGTCTCAACCAAGTGCGTGCACTCGTCCACATTAACCTATTTGTACCACAAATTACAATGAAAGGGGTTAGCAAATCGGAGTAGCCAGATGTTTCGTTTTCTTATGAATGAGAATGTAAAGACTAACATGTAGAAAGCAATATAGTTACCTGTCGAGCCATTGGAATCTCATGCATAGAGCGCAACATACATAGATTGGAGTGACAATAGATTTGTCACTCCAAACGCCTTGTAGATAGCTTATTCCGGATCTTTGTGTGAATTAAAGAATATGCGGATCAATTCCGCTCGGATGCACCGGAGGAGCAATCCTAAGAAAAGGGATGAGAAATTCAAATAAGGAAGAGGAAAAGAGACATTTAGAGTTAGATTTTTCATAACCAAAATATACCTGTCCAAGGACTCTCAATGCCACCCTTTGAGCATGGGGCAATTGATCCCCAAAACTCTCACACCAAAAGAGAGGCTTCACCAAGCACTCCCTCTTCCAACAAAAAGAGGAAGCAAACGAGGTGCCCCTTTGGTCTCCATAATTGATAAGCTCTTGGAGAAACTCTTCATGATACACCTCCAAGAGAATTTTTGGAAGATATATGGTACGCTCCTCTTTAAGCTTTTGATTAGAGAAGAGGGATGGCTTCTTATAAGGTGGATGCAAAAGAGCGGCAAAATGTGGATTGGTCTTTTCATCCAATCCTACCTCTGTTGGACAAAATAAAGGATGTCTCCCTTGGGCTTGTCCTTAAGCACATCCCTATAAGGATAGATAGGTAGATAGGTCGAGAGTTAGAAAGATGGAGAGATTAATTAGAGGTAGATCTCTAATATCTATGACTTCAGAAAAGGATTATAAGGTATTAAGTACCAAGTAGAGGATAGAGATCAAATCTTAGTATCTTATCGTGATCCATCAATTGGACCATCAAAAATGGTTGACTTCTCTACCTCCTTGTAAGCGTCCTCAAAGTAGCGGCAATGCTTTTTGAAGACTTCATGAAGAGCGGGCGGCATTGTGATTACAATGTAGAGTGTAGTATTTGGGACTTGAAGGAGATGAGGAGTAATGGAGAGAGAGTGCTAGGCTTCATTATGGTTGAGTCTGCCCTTGATCTCCGGAGTCATGACAAAAAGTCAACACGATGAACTTTGTGTTGATGTATGCTCATGTGTGTGCGCGTGTGGTGTGTTGTGTTTGGGAGCATATGTTAGTACCTAGTTCTACACCCACTATTGGGCATTGCCGACGTTAGTGGGGATGTCGTGGTATTTAGTCAATACTATGCATGATGGAGCTGATGGTTATATTGTCTTGTGGATATCTACCATGGTTCTATACCTTGCTATTTCCTTTAAGGGTGAATCTGGGCTTATCTTGGAATCATCTAGGTATATTTTTTAGTTGTAAAGCGGACATGCAGACTTCAATTGTGAAATTTTTGTCTGAGTTATGAGCAATTGATATTGTGCTAATTCTTTCTATCTTTTGTCGTGCATATGCCCTATCAACTACCTCATTTTTGTGCTAATTTTTTCTATTTAATGCTTCTTTTATTGCGAGGCTTCACTATGGCTGAGTCCGCCCTTGATCTCCGGAGTCATGAGAGAAACTTAATAAGCTGAACTTTGTGTTGATGTATGCTCATGTGTGTGTGCGTGTGGTGTGTATTGTGTTTGGGAACATATGTTAGTACCTAGTTCTACACCCACTATTGGGCACTGACGACATTAGTGGGGATGTCGTGGTATTGAGTCAATACTATGCATGATAGAGCTGATGGTTATATTGTTTTATGGGTGACTACCATGGGTCTATACCTTGCACTTTCGTTCAGGGGTGAACCTGGGATTATCCTGGACTCATCTAGGTATATATATAGAGATTTATAGAGTCAGTGTTTACTGAGTTAATTCTTGTCTTATGGCTATTTTTGTAGACGTAATTGAGGGCGATTACAATTCTTTCAAGAGGGGGCTATGTCACAAAGTGATGATGCAAACTTAAAAATGTTTGGCCGAGAGGACAATTGAGGTTAGGGAATTAAAAACCTAACCCAAACAAACTTGCAGATTGTAGGTGAGTGGCCCAGAAATGGTTAGGGTTAAAAACCTAACCCTACCAACTTACCAGAACCGGGTCGAGGGGCTTAAACCCTTAAAATTAAAGCAAGGAACCAATTTGCATAAACCATACTGATGCGGTAGGTTGTAGAGCCCATCCCAGATTTTGCATTGGCCGTTGACGTGGCACTGTACTGATTCCCGCGATTTACGGAAAGAGCCTAGAGGGTGCTTTTGGTACAAAGCTTTTGGGAGTCTGTGCTTTTTGAACATAGCTTTTGATGTAACTACTTTTGGCCAAGTGCCTTTACGAGTGTGACAAGGCCTCTCTTCTTAGTAGATTAGCTTGGGAGCACTATGAGAGAGAGAGAGAGAGAGAGAGAGAGAGAGAGAGAGAGAGAGAGAGAGCCCTCTACCCTTGGACATTGTATTCTTGCAACGTAATAATAAAGAAATATCGGAAGGGGCGCTAATGTTTGGGGCTAGTGCATCTTGGCTAGGAACTTCACCATGTCATGTCGACTCTGCTATTCTCTCTCCCCTTTATTCAAGTTTATTCAGTTGTTTGCAGCGTTTGTCATAGTCCCAAGAGCCGGATTCATATGGAGACTACATGACACTATATGATGGCACTCTATGGGACAATTACAAGAATAGAACGGACAGCATTAGGAGGAGTAGAGAGGAAGCTGGGGCCATTTAACTCTTTGGACACTTCTACCATGCTCTATGGAGTGGATATATGGGGGCCTAGCCTAGATCATCGTAGTAGACCAAGGCGCACATATGATGGATGGAGATCCATGGAGAGACCACTTGTATCCATGAACTCAAGGTTGATGCGTGCGAAAGGCCCAATGCCACATGAATTATCAGAGCTGAGATAATCGAACCACCGATTGTAGGGGAAGCTCTTGCTAGATCAGTGTTGTTCATCCAGAGCAGATGAGAGCTCCCACGCGACAGATCTACATGACTAGCTCTTGAGTCGTCACGACAACTGGCAGTGAAGGTTGTACTTCATGTTGGTTTCTAGATATCTTCTTGGTTTGAGCTAAATGGATTTGGTATGGACAGGCTACCCCCTTTTTAGTATTTCCGTGATGACACACATTCGAAGATTAGCAAGATTATCAGATACGATCTCATTCAGCTAGATACTCGGAGATACCTTGAGATCCGTAGGCGTTTTCAGTGCTTATACAGAGAGGGTTTGGCCCCTTATGCCACATCATGGTTTACTATGATCAGAGGTGCCTAGGTCTCTTCTTGTTGGAGATCCGTAGACTTAGGTAGAATATTCTTAGGAGGAGAGAACGTACACATAGAGGATCCACACAGATGCATATCACTACTTTTTACAAGGGGACTACCCAGAAAGGTATCCTAGTCATACCCTCGTTTGGGCATCCTTCTTGATCAAGCCATCCAGCTTGGCCGCTCATGACGCCCGAGGATGCGAGGATCTTCACACCGTAGACGAGGTCTACATCAGAGGCTACAGAGCATTGTTGAGAGCCCCCCCCCCCCCCCCCCCGAGAGCTTACTATGTAGGACATTGAGGCTATAGTGCAGCGACCCATGAGAGAGCTCATGGGCTGATCACCATTTTATTTCTCCATTGTACACCTCTTTAGCCCCCATGTGATTGTATCCCTCATATATTTTGCAATGGTGTATTATGTGATGCTCATGATGAGAATGATAACGTTGATGATCATGATGGTGATGAGGACGAGGATGTAGGTTAGTAGGCTTACATACTTGCCCACTCTAGGTTCTTTCATTTATTTTTATTTTTATGTTCCTTAGACATTGTACTAGAGTCACATGGATGTAACCTTTTGGTCTTATAGGTCATTTTGGCCTTTTTAAGACGTTAATATTTCATTTAATCTCTCTCTCTCTCTCTCTCTCTCTCTCTCTCTCTCTCTCTCTCGCGTTTCTACTAAAACAAAGCTCACATATCTGGGTGTTCATTGTAAATAACTTGCATGAAAATGAAACTAAAATTCTATGGGAGTAATTTCATTGGACCTACGTTTTCAAGATTAAAAATATGGCACTTCAGTTGTAAACTTTGGTAGTACTTTGAATTTAGGCACTAATCCCGGTTGTTTTGTACTCGAAAACAAGATAAATAATTTATGTGTCCTTTTTTTCCCTCATGAATCTCATGCAATACCCTAGAAGTATCACATTTTGTTACCTCGCAAAATTCCATACATTAAACGTTTCATTTTTCGAGTGAGACATTACCTATAAAAATAGTCATAACTTCAAAACTTTTATCTCTACATAAGTAAACCAAAGCCAGTTAATCAACAAAAACATGTGTATAGTCATTCTGCTCTTGTTCATTGACAAGTATATATTGTCCTATGAATTATGGGTTACAAAAGTTGAAAATGTGCCTTGATTTAAATGATGTATTCAAGATTGCATTTTCTTGGTTATTAACATATGAAATCAATTTAGATCATAGCTTTACACCAAGATAGTATTAGTTCTTTGATATGAGCTTTGAAAGACCTTACTTTACCTCCCACGAAGTTTATAATTTGTGCTAGGCATAAAAACTAGACGTCTTAATAAACTTTTAATGAAACAAGTGAGAATTTTAACTTAAACCTTTTCATGAATATTTAAGGTAGTCGTCCTTATCACCAAAAAGAGAAATAAATAGTCATGAACAGTCTTGTGTTAAACTATCTACACAACAAGAAAAACTATCCCCTTTTGGAATTACTTGTGGGTGGAGACGGACTTGCAAAAATACACCAAGGGATTAGATTTCTCCTACCTACCCTCGGTTATTGACAAGCTCATTGATGATGGAACATGTATTAAATGTCTCCCACAAGCTTGTTTCTTATGTGGCGTTTCTAGTCATTTTGTAAGACGATGCCTTGTTAAGTTTCCCCCAACCATGGAAGCTCCTACCCTCTCCCCTCAACCCTTTGGTGTTGCTCGAGGTCCCCTAGCTACTACTGACAAGAACCTTGAGAAGGTTGTCCCCCTAGCGGCCATACCACATCAATAAGGAAATCAGAACCACAGAATAGTAACCCCAAAAAGTGCAAGCTATTGGCCACGTGGAATGAGAAGGAAGAGTTGGATGAGCAAGCACATGCCAATTTATTCAAGTTTATTCAAGCAACAGTTATGGGGGCCTCAATGAGGAAAATCAACTGGTGGACCCTTCTCTGAAGATTTGGCAACCCATGGCTTCCCCAGCACCTATGAAGGTTTTCAAGTACAAGGGGACACATGACAAGTCTTGAGACGCCCTTGAGAATCGATAAAAGGGTCCAAAGATATAACGTTAGCTAGATGTAGAACATTGAAGGTTTCATGGACCCTCACAAAGACAAAAAGTCCGGTACCTGGCTTAAGTTTAACAAGTCGGATATCATCCTACAACAAGAATTGACGTGTACACGTAAAGTTCAGGATATGCTAGCCACCATCTCCAAGGATCACTAATGGGTATGTTGGAACCACCCTCGGGGTTCTACAGGTACTACTATTGGGTTCCCTCCCCAATGGCAAGGAGGAAATTTGAGGGGCAATAATTGGTGTACCATCCCCCAATGTGTCATAAAATCTAATATCTAACTAACCCAAATGATTTTCTCATATTGAATTGATCATTTAATGTGGGAGAATAAACGGGTACAAGAGTTAGAATATAAACATGTGCTTTAAGATTTATCTCAACACGGGACCAAACTAGAGATGGTCTAGCAAAGAGCATTGCTAGCTAATAGAGCTTAAAAGACCTTAGGGTTAGCTTCATTAAAGACCTGCAAAGGTTAATATTAAAAGCCGTTAGACTTACGAATTTAGGCAAGCTAGGACTCAGATTGAGCTAGGGACCCAGACCAAGCTTGAGGTGCTTGTCGTGCTTGCTGACTAAGGTGCTTGTCATGCTTGATGATTAAGGTGCTTGATGTGATTAAGGTACTTGGGGGCCAAGAAGCTTGAGGTGCTTGAAGTCAAACCATGGACACCTGTTGGTCAAAGAGGCAAATAGGACACATGTCAATCCCCTAGCTAGGTTGCCCCCATAGTGTGCCTAAAGACACTTGGATGGATTTGAGAGAGGTCCAATGAGAATGTAGTTGAATTAATTCATTGTCTAGGTATTATCAAGCCCTCTCTCTCAAAGGGGTTATGGTCCACCCATTTTTTCAGCCCCTGTAAAAATTATATCCCAAAGTCTTTCTCTATATAATTCAAAGTGTGCTTATGGCACGCGCATGTGCGTGCCATGTTTTCAGGTAGGAAATCCCTTTCATAAAGGAATAATAGAAATATGAATAAAGTTAGCCTTTTTTCAAGGCCCAAATCAACATCCAAAAGTGCAGGAATCAACTCACGTTCACATACATTGATGGGATTAAAGATTGTCTAAACCATATTGTTTGTTTTTTTGGTTTTTTTTAATGGTAGGATGTTGGCTTCTTATAGCAAAGGGTGTTTTGATATCTTGTATAATGCCTTAAATTTATTGTGGTTGAGGATTCTGGAACCCATGCATAACCAGAGTAGTGTTGCTTGATATTGTCGTTTTCGGACATTAAAAAATTGGGGGATCATTTGATACATGTTACTAACGTTTGTCTGGTCGGTCATAATAATACGCAGCGTAAAGTTGTGGCTCTTTTACTCTGTATCTGGCGCGTGGAAAAATCTGCATACTACTGTGTGGTGTTATGGGGTTTTGCTTCCCTTGTGCCATTTTTGGGATTGTTATACTTGCTAATGATCTCGGTTATTGTCTTATATAGCATGACATTGACAGAACCGTAAACAAATATGGGGTTTTTCTTTTAGACAAGCTAAAAGTAGGTTCTTTTCATTAAACTTTCTGGCTTTGGCTCATCTAGTATGTTTTCTTGTCATTTGGCATGCAAACTGAGGTAAGATGATTTCCGTAAGCCCAAATGGGCATGAGAAATTTGAATTGGCATGATAACATAGCCGAGTTTTGATACCTTTAAAACGGAATATTTTTTTGTTGAGAGATATCTGTAGTCGTTGTTTTGGATATTTTGTGGCTTCATGATACTTAAAAAGGCTAGAGAAATGGGAACCTGACAAAGTAATTCTGGTGTTGAAAGAATGATCTAAGAGATGTTATGGGGATTAAGACACTTGCTTCAGGAGGGATGGTGGCCTTTCTGATCAAAATGATGTATATGCTATTTAAAGTTTAAATTTAAAGAAGGGATATATAAATATCATACTTATAAGTACTTTTAAAATCTTTGGGGTAGCAAAAACCAAAGGACGAAAAGACACGAACACTTTGCACAATAGTTTTAAGTTTTTTTTTTAAAGTTGTAAGTTGGACATGGATAACAACTAATATAGTCCATTGACACTTGTAAAACACATCCAAGAATAACATATTTGTTGTCTTGTTTGGATAGATGCAGGTGAGGACTCTATCTTTTCTTGGAATTTTTTTTGGCTTAAAGCTATTGTCTGTCCGATAGTACACTTGCTCTTACCACTTGGGAAGTAATTCTTTCTTGGATCACTATCATTGTATACTAAAAAATGGCTTCATTCTCATATGCTATGTACAAAGAAAGTTCTAAGGTTGAGTTTTTTTTGTAATATTTTTTGTTTTTTCTCTAAAGCTAGCTGTCTTTTGAATGTAAAAGTTCATTTATGTCTTATTATATAAGTGAAAACAGCTACACACACGTCTTCTACATAAGGTTTTTTCATTGTATATTTGAAAAAACGGGGACGCTACCTTTATTAAATTTCTTGAATCTTGGTTTTATGTTTGGAACCACTGTCTTCAAATCCTTGATTGGTTAGTTGGTGTTAGGTGGTCCTACATAAGCTAAGATTCTGGTTTCCTGCTCACGGCTTTCATGGTCTCTGACCTTGCCAGTTTAAGGATTGCATGCCCAAACTACTGGTCTAATCATATATATACTTTCTTTCAGGAGCACAAACATTTTAAGTTGATAGCTCGCATGTGGGTAAACCACGACCCAGAGAAACATACAAGGATTTTAGAACAAATTAGATTTTACCTAAAGGACCAGTCTCCTAAAAATGCCATAGCTGTTAGAACTAGACATTTGTTTGGCTAGACGGGCCAAACCTTGTGTTACTTATTACCACAAGTAATCCATGACTTACTAACTAATTTTGTCTATTGTAGACCCTTTCTCTCTTGCAAGGCCTAGAACTACCTTATGAGCCTCTCTGTGTGGCCATTGGCTACCTCTCTTTCCTAAGATGTATTGGCAGTTTGGATGCCTCTGAATTAATATATGACTCGACTCTATCTCTAATAAAAAGCTGTCTTATCTTACACACGTTTTCGTTTAATGATTGGGTCAAGATTCTGGCTACCTTGGACAAGGATTCCAAAGATGGATACGATTTCGTAGTATACATAGACCAATTGCCTATGCTTTCTATACAGTATCAGCAAGAGGTTGCCTTATTTTCTTCTTCTGGAGCAGAATTATGCAACTTTTTGAAAAAATTATGTGGGTTCAATCCATCTTTTGTCAGTGTCCTTGTTGCCCCATCTATTCCTCAAACTGGTGGAATATTTTGCAGAGATAGTGCAACACTTGAGGCTGTCAAGGAATTGCAAAACAATCTTTGCTTCCTAAGTGACTGTAGCCTTTTAGAAATGGTACCCAAGGTATCCAAGGGTTTTTCTTTCCTTCCTGTTACACATATTGAAATTGAATCCTTTGGTGTGGACCATCAGCTTTGGGTTCTTCGTAACAAAGCTTTTGTGGTACCTAATCTTAGTGAAGCTTGGGTATATCTGGCTAACCTCCCGGCTGCCACTATCGAGGATTGTAGACTCAAAAATTTGAAAGAAGGCCAGTTCTTGAACAAAGGAGAACTCATTAAACCCCCCTTCAATCTCAACTTGCCATAGACCACTCCAAATGCTCCTCTAATATAGGTCTATACATACGGACAAAAGGGAACATGGAGTTTGCTTAAAGTAATCCTGACTTCTACACAGAATCCATTTGGAATGGTTTTCAACTTTATGTTAAATGGGCTTGTAAATTTCTTGACCCTAAAGCTTCATACGAATCCAGCATTATGTGGTTTGACCATGCTATCTGGTTTATCCTCAATCATTTGGACCAGCTCTTTCTTGAAAAACCGATGGACTTTCATCTATCTCTCATCTGCTCTTGGCTTGGTGGCCATGCTAGTTATTTCTCAAATTGCTTTCAACATTTTTCGTGGGCTTATGCTAGATATCCTCAAAGAATTGAACCAGGGACTTATTTAACTTCCTATGCAAATTACAAGGGTGTTACGAGAATCACCAGTGTTCTCAAGCCTTGTATTGATGATGATGATTTCCCCTCACTGAAAAGACCCAACTCTCTTGCCACCCCCAATTCTTTCACTTCATTCCTGACACCGAGCTCCTCCTCTAATTTTACTAGAGGAAAATCTCGTAGCCTCACTAGGGGAAGAGGAAGGAACACTTCTATCAGACACCTTCTTGACTTATGATCACTTGTGATTGTGCAAGTTGCTGTTGGCCCTTGTGGAAGATTGTCTCTCAA
Source organism: Adiantum capillus-veneris (assembly GCF_014529385.1). Classification (NCBI taxonomy): domain Eukaryota; kingdom Viridiplantae; phylum Streptophyta; class Polypodiopsida; order Polypodiales; family Pteridaceae; genus Adiantum; species Adiantum capillus-veneris. The sequence continues at coordinate 11,951,472 of NC_140945.1, forward strand.
CAAAAAGACATCTAGCAAAGAATATATTTACGAACATTGTCTTTTTCAAAATGTACTTCTATATTGGGTACACCCTGAAACACTTTTTTGTGAATGTTTTGACGTATTGTTTGGAAACTATGAGATACTTGATAATGTTCTTATTGGTTGGAAATATCAACAACCTATGAAGAATTCGGTCTACAGTCATGATTTCTTATGACACAACATTGTGTCTGGTTGTGATTGTGATAAATTTATCCCATACTGTAAAGATTTTGATACTTGGGGCTTACATGTCTGCACTTGTGATCTCATTGAAAATACCACAATCCGAAAAATCCATGCTAAGGGACTTAATCACATATCCACTTTTCCTTAAAACCCATATCTCGCTTTAACAGCTTTGCTTAGTTGTTTAATTGACCTTGTCAGTACTCTCCAACTGGAGAAGACAGTCCTACTGGGCTTAGTTAAATTGGTAGAAAAATGTTTCTTTCAAAAGATCTCACACATACCTTTTCAATGGCTGTCTACTAACAGCTCTTGGATCACACCACAACTAGCTAGCAATTTTCAAAAGCTTTCACATAATTGGTTTATTGTAGGACTTGATAAAAGCTCCAATGCCCCACTCTTATATGCAAAAACTTGGCTTGGAATGCATCTCACTCTAGGATTTCTGGGAAGGATTCACACCAGTTAATACTTTGTCACCTATAATATTTCAAAACATCTAGAAAATATAGGGTATTTCATTCAAAACAGCTACACACAGGCCAATCATGAAGAAATAGTGGTTGCCCTTGGAGCAGTTTTGAAATTCCTTCAACAATGTTGCATCAAATTGCAACTTCACTTCTAGTGCTTTTGCAAAAATCAACCCAATTATTGCACTCTTCTCCTCGATATGGACAAAGGGGATGACAAGGACATGCAAGCCATAGTGATTCCAAATTTTCTTGAAGCATATGGGAACCTCTTTTTGCAAGCCACCCAAACTCCATGGGCTGATATTTACCCACGTATGTGGTATGTGAAACCAAAGTCCTTACATTGGTGACCTAATGACAATTGTTGGTGCATGCTTGGTAACGAGTGTTTCTAGTCCTAATTTTGATTGTTGAAAATGCTAATCAGCCAAATAGCTACCCTTTTGCACGATGACCTAGTGCAGGGAGATATTACAATGTCGCTCCTTATGATATAGGGTCGATACTTTTCAATGGAGAGGAAGGCTACAATAGCACTCATGCGGCTTCCTACAAGGGCCTCCATACATATTTTTTCTGAGTAGTTTGGTTGTGGCGTATCGATAGTGTAAGAGAATGTAGATGCATTTGTGAATTATTTATACCATTGATTGCATGAGTTCATGAGGTGGTCAGGCACCTTGCTTGATACGCAGGCAGTGATGACCGAACTGGAGGCCGCATCGGGACTACCTAATTGTTGCAAGATAATCAACTCTACACACAATCAGCTTGAGGCACCGCCACACGAGTTGTCAACCAACTAGTATGATAGGAAAAGTAACTACTCTATGACACTAAAGGCAGTGTAGATTCCATCATGATATATTTTGGTTTTTCGAGGCCTGCAAATGATAAACGATTCCTACAAGATTTCATTATAGGTGATGGGAGGGTACTACCAACTTCCTTGGCTGCTTATACCCTATCATGCACCACTCTCCCATCCCAAGCATGATACAACACTTGCCACATAGAGTTTGGGAGTTGTGGTGGTAAGTTTGTCACATGAGGAATGCTGCTAGATTTTTGAGCCACACTTTCATTTGAGACTTGTTGTGGCCTCATGAAAGAGGGTGAATCTCTTGTGAGACGGGGCATCGGAGCTTGTAAGCTAGCAAAGGCTGATGTTGAGGCCACAACATAGAAAGATAGAGTGACTGTTGGTGTGGTTGGAAGGCAACCATGACTAGTTTTCATTGAATGTGTACCACTTGATGGCAATTGCCTTGATAGCACTTATCATATGGTGCTCCAACTCATGGCGTCAAGATCATATTCTTTGGAATCAAAGGAGTTGACGGCAATTTCCTTCATAACACTTGTGATATGGTGCTCCAAGTCACAATGTCAAGATCATATTTTTGGGAATCAAAGGACAACGAGTTGAGGTCAAATCCTTGTTCTATTCTGTTGGTGATGACACACACACACACACACACACACACACACACACACACACACACACAAAGTAAATTAATTCAATGAATCATATTCAAATGACAAGAGATTTGATTTTTTGGTGGTAGAAACCAGGCATGATTATTGGTGCTCTTTAAGAGAGAGAGAGAGAGAGAGAGAGAGAGAGAGAGAGAGAGAGAGAGAGAGAGAGAGAGAGAGTGAGAGCACAATGACTAGATATACACAGTCAATGACTATTTGAGAGATTGGTGGATGGTCAACGCATGATTGCAATATTTCTAGCAGAGGTTGAGAGAGAGAGAGAGAGAGAGAGAGAGAGAGAGAGAGAGAGAGAGAGAGAGAGAGAGAGAGAGAGAGAGAGAGAAATGACTAGATATGCACAATCAATGACTATTTGAGAGCTTGGTGGATGGTCGATGCATGATTGCAATATTTCTAGCAGAGGTTGAGAGAGAGAGAGAGAGAGAGAGAGAGAGAGAGAGAGAGAGAGAGAGAGAGAGAGAGAGAGTTGGTATGCTCAGATTCACAATATGCAACATCGTATTAAGGAGACATGAGCAATGAAAAGAAACACACAGCTGCAACGTACAAAAGTACAATAGTCGGTTTTTATACCTTAGCCAAGGTTTAAAGAATGAATTTCTAGCTATTTGGGCTCAATAACAAGACTTAGGAACTGAATTTAGTTACGAATATGGAAGCCCTTGGCCCCTTTACATTCTTTAACACTCAATGATAATACAATGGCTTTGGACTTTTATGGGATTTTGCATTAATACATGAAGTCGTGATACAATTAATGAGGGTAAATAAAAAGGATGTCCTTTTGTTAGCTGAGCAACTAACACCTGCTAAAAGTATTTTCCAGCTTAAATTGGACACTTAAGTCGAGGAAAAATAAAAAGAGAACAAGTGAAATTCATCAAGTGCTATGGACCAACCAGTTAAGGCTTGGGACCAAAAGGGGGAAGTCCATAAAAGAGTAAGGATAATTGCTAATTAATTATCTCAGTCATAGGTATAGGTCAAGGAAAGATAAATGTATCCCAAGAATCTAAAAATAGAAAGTGATTGTGCTAAGCTTAAGTCAATAGAATAACTCTTTAGACTTTAGTATGAAGTCTAGTACGCCTTAGGGTGAAATTCTAACTTGCCCCAAAATGTCTAAACTTAATAAATCTATATTTAGCAAGTTTTGGGAGCAGTTTGGTAGCACCTCCAAAATACTGTGCTAAGGTTTTGCACAGGAGATGAAAGTTCTAAATCTCAAAGGGTGAGTTTTATTTTTTCCAAAGCTTATCCTAATTTAGCAGGTAGGTTGTAATCCTAATTTAGCAGGTAGGTTGTAGCCCCGGATCAGCTTCGTAAGCCTTCAAGGTTTGTGCAAATGTCTTGCACGTCGGAGCTAATTTGTTAAAAGGCAAGTTTATGGTTTTTATTAAATGAAAGGAAAAATCTAAATACTTATGTTAGATCATCCATTCGTCATTTATTAAGTTGACTCGAGTCTATGTTTACTAAGCTTAGTTAGGCCACATGCCTAAATTAGCACCAAGGTTATAAGGTACATAGTATTCGGTATGTGTTTGATACGTACTGTATGTTGTGCCGTATGGATTGGGCCATAAGGTACGTAAAATTCATAGTATATTTTTTAAAAGCTAAAAATACAAAGAATTTTAAATTTATATACAACCTATCTAGTTTAAAAACACTGCACAATACTTAAACATAGCCACAACTTTCAAAAAACACTTAAAATCACCCCACAAGTTAAGTAACCGCTAGAATCGAGTCCATACCACATGGCATAGTGTAGGTCAAAAGTACATAACTGAATGCTGAATCCTGTTACAAAAATACATAGTCACTCAATAAAGAGTCTTGGTGGCTCAAGCAACAAAATAAAAAGCATAAATGAGTCATGACAAATGTCCAAGTCCCAAGACCCAAAGCACTGGGCAATCACTAGTAACTACTACTCAAAATCATCATCAGAGGCTGATTAAGACTCAGAGAGCATGTCTCCATCTGTCAAGACATTGCCCTCATCATAATAATCGGGCTCTCTCTCCTCTGGCACAGATGCTAGGGGTGCATCACCCTCATCTGGATCATCTGCCTCTGAACTCTGGGTGTGGATGAGTCCATCTGCCTCATTGGCTCGTCTACGAGCAGGTGAACGATTAACTTTCCTCTGCGAATGCTCTCTCTGTGTGGAACCTCTGGATCTGCAGCAACAATGCGAAGAGGAATACTGTAAGCTCGAGAGCGAGATCTAGTGACCCGGCGATCCACGCTCTCTAGCTCCCTGTGAAACTCTCGAAGAGTCTCCTCCTGCTCATCTCTAATCCATGCATCGACCTCCTCCGCAGTAGGACGTGCCACCATCTTCAACTCTGTGGGATCCACCTACAATGACAAGACAAAACATAGTCCATGATTCAACACTGACTTTTGATCATTGTCAATTGACTTGTTTTCATAAAGATGCATGTAAATCTCATTTGCTTCGGTGTTCCCAAGGCATGAAAGTTGCGCACAAGCCGCATGTTAGCATGGAAATAAACCAATCTCTAACTGCTTGGTGCTAAGACGATTGCGAATCTTTGTGTGAATAAGAGAGTATGCACTCCAGTTGCGCTCGCATGCCCAAGATGAGCAATCCTACAACAATTCGAATAGCGAACACTCATGGGTCACAAGTGTCATGTGTGACAATATAGATTCATCATTCAATAATTATAAATTATAATTCAGACTTCAGTATTCACTTGAGAAAGGATGCGTAATGCAAGGTGGCACAACTTGGGAAGGCCCTGGCGTCCATAGTTCTGCACCATGTGAAAGAAAGCGTGGTAGCTTCCTTTCTCAATGCTACGGACCCCACAAAGGTGGGTCCTAAACTGTTCATGTAGCTACTCATCTCTGAATCCAGAATCAATTGCTCATCGTCATCATATATAATGCTCAGATATCCAGAGCGTAGTGTGAGCAATGAAGCCTCCTCAAACAATTCTTGGCTCTTGTAGAGAGGATGGAGAACTGCAGCCATACCATGGATGGGACGACGCATGAACTGCCATCGAGTCTCTACAATGGCCAAAATATCATCACGACTGCAAACAAAATATTCATAGTAAGTACTAAGTATGTGTTTTGAAAAATTATAAATAGACATGTCACATGAGCATCAGGGGAATTTTGAGGTCATTTTTGTGCCTTTTAGCGTGTAGAGAGAGAGTGGTCTCAACCAATGGTTGAAGAGCTTCCGTTACGGAACCTCTATTTTTGAAAACTCACAAAAAAAGCAAATATTCTATCTTTACCGCAACTTTGAGCTGGTAAATAGCAATGTAAACAAGTAAAAGTGCAAAGGCATTCAATAGCTGTCGCTTTCAGAAAGACGTACTTCTCATATTATATTGTTTTCATTTTGCACGTCGTCATCATAAAACAACGTTTGGATTCTATCTCATGATCTTTTCCAGATTTGAACCGTTTTTTGCACATTCTACTTATTCTTCTCTTGAACTCAGACTAGACTTCTCACCTCATTTATTTTTTCACCATGGAATCTTCATCACGATCAAAACGACCAAGAACTTCCATTGAAGCCATTGTCACTTACAACACGACTGATCAAAATGGAGAATGGATTCCAATAACTATACACAAAGGAACGTGGATACTGATGCAACAGAACAAGAGAATAAAGTCTTCCACCAAAAACTCTTTCTTGGCGGGATGGAAGGGCATTGTTAAAGATTTCAGCTTTGGCGACAACAAAAAATCAATCAAAGAGGTGCTGGTGCAGCATGTGTACATGCATAAAGATCTGCATATTAACTCAGAGAGTTCTGCTTTGCCATTACATAGAACAAACTATAAGTCTCTTAACTTAAATTCTTATTTGTAATGCATGTTGTATAAGGTTATTTGTTGTACAGATTTGTATCCTTCAAACATTATGGAATGGCAGCCAGTAGAATGTGTTATAAATATTTTGGATGTGTGTCATGGATCAATTGGTGAAGAAATATACAAGGGAAGGACTAAGGGTTCATTCGCAGAGAATGGAATATTCTTCTTTGACCATTATTATGTTCCACCTAGAAGGACTGGAGAACTTGGAGCCACAACTAAGCTAGACTTGCCTGATTTCAAAAGTGGAGAATGGTCACTCCCTAGCTCAAATACAAGTGAGGGCTACAGGTGCAAACTGTTTTGTGAGATTCAAAAGTGTTTGAAAGCAAACATAGCAAGCAAACAGAGTAGAATTTCTATATTCACGCCCATTACAGTTTTTGTAGACTTCTTCTCTAATGCTGAAGTCAGAAAATCTAGAACAATGTTTTCAGTGAAGGCTTTAGACTCAGCAAATGTACTTGAATTTGTGGATGAGGGTTGGAACACCAAAACAGTGAATGGAATCACTTGTAATGTGCAAGCTGGCTCAATTGCTTGCAAATACATGATAGGGACACAAAACTTCATTATGTCATTTTATTACAGAAGATGGCACTATGTTGGTGGTCAGCTAACTCCACTTGATCAAGACATGGAGGACTTCATTGACAGCCCAATAGAAGACATTGATATTTGGGTAAACAATGAGCATCTGTCAATTGTAAAGATAAGAGGCATGTGTAGCTTACATCAATTGAGATTGGACCTGCAAAATTATGAAATTGAACTGCCCACAACATTCTGCTTTCAAATAAATGGTGGAAAGGTAACTGTTATCACTAAAAGTCTCTTGTTCTCTTATTGGTTCTTTATTTAACTTGGGCTGTTTTTGTAGGTATCAAAAAGGAATGAAAAGAGGCTACAGTGCAAGGACATCTTGGATGGCATTGTACATTTGGTGCCTTGAACATCCTTTAAGGCAATTTTGTAACACATGACCTGCAAGGATCTTGTTTTGTATCACATGACCTGCAAGGATCTTGTTTTGTATCACATGACCTGCAAGGATCTTATTGAAATAAAGATCTAAAAGGATCTTTATTTTGTTATTGAAATGCAACTTTTTCAAACATCAATGATTTTACTTCAATGATTTGATTTTGTAACAGAGTCTTAAAACAAGGTGATCAAAATGTATTCAATTTCAAATATTTGCAATTACATAGACAATTGGATACAAGTGGGCTATAGAATAGACAATTGGATACAAGTGGGAAGCTTGATACAAGTGGGCTACAATTAGATACAAGTGGGAAGCTTGATACAAGTGGGCTGTAAAAAGCTTGATACAAGCTTGATACAAAAAGCTTGATACAAGCTTGATACAAAGGGCTATAGAATAGACAATTGGATACAAGTGGGAAGCTTGATACAAGTGGGCTACAAAAAGCTAGAATAGTTTTCTGCCAGGAGTTTTCCTGTCCCTAGGGGTTGGTGCTTTTGCAGTGGGCTCTTTTGTCCTGGGAGATTTTCTTGTGGGCTCTTTGGCAGGAGGGCTTGAGGGCTGCTTCCTCTTTCTCTTATCATCCATCTCTTCACTTGCCTTTTCCTGCTCACCACTCTCTTCTCCCTCTTCACTTCCCTTTTCCTCTTCTAGTTTTCCTTTCCCCTTTGCCTTTTCTAGCTTTGCTTTCCCCTTTGCCTCTTCTAGTTTTGCTTTCCCCTTTGCCTTTTCTAGTTTTGCTTTCCCCTTTGCCTTTTCTAGCTCTTCAGCATCATCATCTTTAAATACCTCTTGCAGTCGTCCATTTGCTTCAATCATATACTTGATAATCTTTGCTCTTGTCAACCATACATGGTTCTCACTATAGCACTCTCTGTTGATCTATACAAGGCAATAGAAAGCAAGTTTTAAGAACAATAAAATGAGAAAAAATACAGCTAGCAAATATGAAATATGCTATACTTCTATATTCTGATTGTCCTTGCAGTATATGAAGTCCAAGAGGAGCTTGGCATTTGTCACTACCCTCCATCCACATGAATGGCTTTCAGGCTGGATTGGAACCTGCAACTCATTACATGTATTTATGGGAAAAAATATTTGAGGATAATCCATTGAAGTGAACAAAGCATAAAGAATTCCAACCTTCACAACTGAAAATTGGATTTCAGTCAGCATCTTTGGCATGGGTGGACAATTCTCTAGTGTCTCTATAAATCTTGTAGCAACACTGTCCAAAATTCTTTATTAAAAGTATGTGCTTGAGGTTCTGCTTGTGGTTTACAAAATGTGTCTGCTACTATACTTACAATTTTGCTTGACCATGTACTCCAGCAAGAGAATTGACAAAGTAGCATTTTCTTTTCACAATATCAATTGCAATTAAACTCCAATGTGAGCTATAAAAACAAGCTTCAGTTAGCCTTCTAACATGAATTAGTAAATTCTCTTCACAAGGTGTAGGTAGGAAACTTACCTCTCATGATAGGGAATCAAGAAAATTTCACAGATTTCCAAGTCCACATGAATCAACCACTTTGTGAGCTCTCTAATATTTGTCTCTGTCCTGAGAAAGTGGGAGATAGAAGGGTCTAAAAATTCCACCTTTTTTTGAAGGTCTGGCTCATATGTATGCATCATTAACCTGGTACAAGATATTGTTATATAAAGAGTTCTTGCTATAAACAAAAATACATAGGAAAACAAAAGCAACCTGAGGCATGTGATAAGGAGTGGAGAATTGATCTCCTTGGTCCAGTCCTTGAGAATTTCCAAGGTCTCAGAGTCAAGTGAATTGTAATCCTCCCTAGGATCCTCCTCACTGAATAGAGCGACAACAAAACCAGTAGGATTGACACTCCTCAAGAGGGGCACTAGTTGAGGTTCCAACAAGTCAAGCTCCTTTCTCTCTGCAATTTCCTTGTCTTCCTTTGCTCTCTTTTTCCTTTCCTTTTCCTCTTCTTCAGTAATATCAACTACTCCTACTTCAGGCTCCTTGGGCTTCCTCCATGGAGGAATGTTGAGAATATTAAAGGCCTTAATATCATGCATAGGGACAGGCTCCAACATTCTTGAAAACCTGTATCTCAGCCTCCTGAGGGTGATCATGTCTTTGTCCATCAAAGTAACCCTATGGGCATGAGCAACACAGATATAGGCATCTTGGAAAAGCTCAATAATAAAGTCCTCAGAAGCCTCTTGGATACATGCTAATGCAGTTCTAGTCCACCTCATGTCAATCTTGTACTCCTCTGCAACTTGTCTGCATAGTCTTTGGAAGGGCAGTTTGGGAATTGCAAGATTGATGGCCTTTATGGCCTTCCTTATCTCTCTTAGACATTTGACCCCCTGCTTGAACTTTCTCTTTGTAAGGAGAGGCTTAAACTGCACTGGCTTGAAAGCTTTCCTCTGATGTGTAGTCTTTCTTTTGCTTGGTTGAGGGTCAGGTGTACTTGGTTTAGGGTCCTTCCTCTGAGATGTGCTCTCCTTTGGTTTTGAAGTACCAGCTAAAGCTTTGCTAGGCTGAGCTTCTTCTTCATCTTCGGATAGAGGCTTATCAACCGGCTTATCAACCTTCCTTGCAATCTTCTTGGTCCTTGCCATCTTCAAAAGGGATTTCCGTACATAGTGGAACACAACAAACATTAGTAAAAAAAGTAAACGATGTATATTTAGTGGCACACATTTCCGTACATAGTGGAACACATTGCGGTGACAACCCGTAGGCGAAATCACAAAGGGACCAATGTCCTCACACTAACGGTGGTCGCGCACGGCGTGATGGAGCATTACAAAATATGGTGACACTTCGTACGCGAAATTGCGAAAGTAGCACAGTCTTTCCACTTACCAAATTCACGCACGGGGTGACGGGAGTCCCCAGCGGTGATAACCTCTTAAACATCTTGAGACACATGTTGTACGCGTGGTGAAAATAATGGCACATATGAGGTTCACATCGTAAACATGATCACATATGTGGACATAGTGGAACACATTGCCTTGAAACTCTGTAAGCGAAATGACAAAATGTCCTTCAAAATGTATATTTAGTGGCACACATTTCCGTACATAGTGGAACACATTGCGATGACACCCCGTACGCGAAATCACAAAGGGACCAAAGTCCTAACACTAACGGTGATCGCGCATGATGTGACGGAGCATTACACAGAAACGGTGACACTTCGTACGTGAAATTTCGAAGGGAGCAAAGTCCTCCCACTTACCAAATTCGCGCACGGGGTGACGGGAAAACCAAGCGGTGAAAACCTCTTGCGGTACACATTAAGGTACACATCGTAAACATGATCACATATGTGGACATAGTAGAAGACATTGCTTTGAAACTCGGTACGCGAAATGATAAAAGAGGCAAAGTCTTCTCACTTACGAATATCGCGCACGGTGTACGCTCAAAGCGCTCGAAATTTTGGGTTGTGGAACTCCTTCAAAACCTTATTCAAAATGAGCTTAGTTTGGGCTTTAAGGATGTTTATATAGGGTGCATGGCGCAAGTCCCTAGGCGCCTAAAAACTAGCCGTTGGACCAAACTTCGAGGCGGCAACAGATTTGCACACTTCCCGAGGCAGCGTTTTTGCCCATAAAAGGAACCTACCCAACCCGTTGATTCGCTTATTGTCATTCACGAATTTAAGCCTCCAACCCTCCAAGCGACACACCGCGACACCCGTGCGCGATTTTGGTGGACGTCAACCTCTTCCTAGCAATAGGAAAACGCGTACCAAGTGTCACATTGTGCGCGTTGTTAGTGAGTGACGAGTTTCTCTTAACTTCTCAAATTTCGCATAGCAAGTGACAAACATAGCATGTCACAATTTTATGTAATTCTTTTTTGCTTGCGCTTAATTTGTGCTCCTAATTTGCTTGACAATTTTATGCTTTTAATTTGTTTGTAGACTTGATATAAAGAAGGGTGGTTAATGTCTTGATAGACTTCTCTTTTCTCTTTTTCAGCTTAGCATTTGTGGATTGTCATAATGGATACAGAGGATATACAAGAGACCGCTGATGATAGGCTGATGTCTTTTCTTTACAAAGTTAATGAACTTACAAGATTTCAAAGTGCCAAACAGATTTTTAATGCTGCTTTTGATCTTCAAGCACTTGTGGATGGCTTCTCTACACAAATTAGTGACTTGAAAGAGATATATACAGAATTGATCAGAGATCACAGGCTTGACAATCTTGTTCATTTTGTTGATATATGCAAAGCAGGTAGCTTGTCAAGGACATGTATTGCAAAGAAGTGGTCAAGCCTTCATCCAGACTGGCAAAAGATCATAAAGCCTTGCAAATTTCATGGTAATATGCATTGCCAGTTGGTAGATTATGACCTTGGACTTATCATTTTCTTCAGTGTACTCCCAACACTAGAGGGAAAAGAGATTCCAAAGCAGATTTCCCAGGCTGAGGAGGACCAGGAGAAAGAGGAGATAGAGATGGAGTTCCATGAAGAGGAAGAGAAGCTACAAAGCACTGAGATGCTGGACATTGCAAAATTTAAAGCAGAAAACATCACTAAAGTGGAGAATGTTGACATTGAGGATGAAGATGTTGATCCTTTGCATTGCACAGCAACATTTCCCACATACAAAGTTAACAAAAAGGAATATGTTTTGCTGAATGACATTCAACATCTTTTTGATCTAAGGGAAGATTATGCTTTGGCAGTTTTGGTTGATTGGGGATCTAATGACATAGGATTTATTGATTACTCACCTTGCCCCTTAGCAGTCTTGGACACAGAGGCAGAAAATTTTATTGACAGCTGAAGTGTTGGAAAGCATGTGTAGGACATTGTTCTGAGATATGAGCAACAGGGTGTACCTTCTGAAGAGGAGTTCAATGAGATCCAGAAAAGGCTCAAAATAGAGCATATGGGAGAGGAAAAGACCAGAGATTATGAAGTAAGGCCAACTAGATCCATTGATATATGGGAACCTGCCTTGTTTGAGGAGGACGAGTCTCCTAAGGTATGTTAATGACCATTTTGCCCTGTCTTATTAATGTGTTGAACAATTAACCAAGACATATTTTTGCAGATTGAAATACTGGACACAGACAAATTCCTTGGCAGGGGGAAGGGTTCCAGACCCTTAAATTTAGGAAGGAACCAGAGCTTGGGACACTTTATTGGGAAGCTCAACAAAGAGACTGTAATTATATTCCATAACAAGTTTACAAGAGAACCATTGCTGCCAATGCTTGCAATTAAAGCACTTACAAAGGTTGTTGGTTCATATCAGCTTCCTCCAGGGTTAGAGAAGTTAATATTGGTGGAAAAGGAGGAAGCCATCAGAATTTTTGGATTCTTCCCTGGCCTTACTGGTTCTAGAGCTGGTTATTTTGCAACAATGGCATCCTATGTGCTTGCCCACTCTGGGGACCTCAAGAGACAAATGATAGGCTACAATAAGCAGAAGTTTCTGAAGTTTAGGGGTGAAGTTGATGTACCTTCATCAAAAGATTGACTTTGCTCATACCTGTACTTTGGCCCACTTTCTACCTTGTCTCTCTCTTGTAGCTAGCCATTGTAAGAATTTTTCATTTGCAGATGAACTATTATATGAATTTTGTCTTTTCTGCTTGTTCCTGTGTAAGGCATTTGCTAAATCTGAGTTCAGTAGTGCTTTCTTTGTCATTTTTGATCTGGTTCTATGCCATATTTGTCTATAGAACCATTGGAAAACCTCAAGCAAGTTGTTTGCCTTCACTGCACCTCCTCCATGTCTTGTATGCTTGAAAAACTTGGTTCTTGCTTGATAATGGGATTTCTCCATGCCTTGTGTAGACCATATGGACAGGGAGCCCCATCTCTTTACAAACCAGGGAGTGTGATTGTAAATTATATGCTGGCAAAGTAAAAGTGTGTCAATAATTAGTAAGTATGAGATTAATCATATGCTTCCAAACTAAAAGTATGTACATATTAAAAAGGAATAAAAAACTTACCATGTAATGTGTGAATTCCTGATCCCAAGCATCTTTTATTGCACTTCTGAAGTTATTGAGCACTTTCTTGAAATTTGGCATATCATTTTTTCCCCAGGATGTCTTATCACAGTAGGAAAATACTTTGTCTAGTGATTCCCATACCTCTGCCTTTTTGTTTCTTGATGTACCTTCAAGACCATGATCTTTGATGGCATTGTGGAGAGCTTTCCACTGGTTATACTTCACATTGGATGAACCCTTCTTGGCATTTACCTTTCCTAGTTTGCCATGAAACCCTAGGAAAGCTCTGGCCTTCACACCACCAACAGATACCTTTCTAGGCACATTGTCTCCATTTGAAGACCTCTTCAGGTCTGTTTCAATCTTAACCTTACCACTGTGAAGGCCAATTTCTGATAAAACCGTTTCAATACATTTGATTGCAGCATCTCTAGCTGCTTTTGGCTGTAACTTCCAAGCAAACCCCACATAGAGATGTACAATTTTCTCCACAATTCTGCAAAGAGCATGCAGAGTGCATATGTGGACATTAGCAAGTGGAATATTTAAAACTGCTTTGAAGTTTGGATCTTGAGTATGCCTATTGGGTGCTTTGTTCCAATTTGTAGGATTACATTCTTTTGTTGATGCCATACAATACAGACAAGGGCTCTTTGCCATAGCTCCTTTGGAGACATTGTACATACATTTAAGGGTTTTAAGGTCTCCTCCCATGTGCCATTCCACCCTGTAACTTCCAAACCCTTCAACTTCAAGCTCTTCCCCTAATTCTTGTGCATTAATGACTTCGGGTATTGTTGTTTGATGGAAAACCCAATCCAGAACATCAAAGTCTTCACTCTCTACTTCAAAAGCACCTAGCCACCAGACATTCTTCTCCGATTGCACGCTGAAGTACTTGGTATCCTTCGGTTTCAATGCTCTGTTCATTAAAGTTATGGAAATACTCTCAATTTTTCTGTTCTTAACAATCTCACATTCATCAAGCTTTATCACAAAACTGACAACACCATTTGCTTCTGTATGCTCCAGCTCATAGAATCTGATCATTTCCTTCTGAAGTGTCTTCAAGTCAAGGAAAATATTATTGAACTCGTCAAATTGAAGATCCCTCTTTTTACCATGATAGGTACCATGAATGTGGTGAGGCTCACCCAACATCTCCATTATCCTCTCATTGATCTTTTTCCTTGCCTGCTGCACAATGGATGGCTTTGGAAGCAAAGAGGACCTGACCTCACATTGCTTTAACCTTGACTTCATATTTCTGAACAGCTTGCTATAACCATCTCTGCTAATGCCTACCTTATCCATAGTATATTGCACATCCTCCTTGTCCAAGCAAGAGCTCTGCAAAAATCCCTCAATGCACTGCTCCTTTGCCTTTTTAAACTTCTTCTCTGTGAAAATCTTTTTGGCAACCTTGAGAGGTAAAACATCACAATAATGTTTAGCTGCCATTTCCATGTTTGATGCAGAGTTTGGTTGTAGCAAAGTCCTAAATCAAAAGGTACAAAATTAACTGATTATTGTCCAAATGACACCAACAAAATAAACAAACTAAATTAAAGTTAACTGAATATTAATCATTTAATAAAGAACAATAGCATAATAACAATAACATAAGTAGAATCACAATACAACTTAACAAAAAGATTAACACAATACAACTTAACAAAAAGATTAACAACCTAACATAAGAAGAATCACAATACAACTTAACAAAAAGAATCACAATACAACTTAACAAAAAGATTAACAACCTAACATAAGCACAATCATATAAAATAAGCATAACAACCTAACAAAAAGATTAACAACCTAACATAAGCAGAATCATATAAAATAACAATACCTTGCTGCTCTGATTCTCCTGCTGCAACCTCCTCCACCACGTCTCAAGGCTTCAATGTTCTTTAACTTCTTTTCTCTTTGTCTGTTTCCTAACATTGTATTCTTGCTTCTAGCTTGTTTGAGCTGAGTTTGTAGCTTTTCATTGCTCTCTTTACATTCCTCAAGTTGTTGTTTAAGAGTATTTATCATTTGTTTGGTCAAATGATCTTCTAACTTAAGAATATCTCTCTCTGCCGCAAGACTCTGTGTATAACCCAGCAACCCTCTTTGACCATCACCCACAAATTTTATCAAAGATGAACAATTTGAGAATGGGGGAGTGCTCTTTGTCATTGGGTCCACTGGATACAATCTTCCATCAGTCCAGAGATCAATGTGATTTTTTTGATCTTGCCGCATTGCTTCAAATATGGACGAGGACACCTCTGCACATTTGTTTCTCTTGCGCACTGGACAATATTCTTCATTTAGCTCAATGTGTAGATGGTATAAGCTTCTTCTCTTCCTCATGAAAGTCTGTTAACAGTATTTGTTAGAGATAGTACTATAGGAAAAAGCTGTGCAGATACGAGGAAGAAGACGACACAGAAAAAGTTTGTTTCAGCTTTTGGAAATTTTGAATTTTGGGCCAGAACTGACCTTTTCGTTAGTTTTGGAGGGAGTATTTTTTAGAATACGAAAGATCCTAGAAAGATTTGACAATGACATGTTTCGGTGGAGGTAAAAAGGACGCAAACTCACCTTTTTACAAACATTTCACTATTTTTAAAATAAAGTATATATTCTCTCTCTACATATTCTTACAGGGCACAAAAGTGACCTCAAAATTCCCCTAATGGACATTAGAGCACTTTGTAGTTTGTACTTCCGATTCTGTGTCAATGAGGTACATCCAGAAATGTGTGTCTTCATCTGCATAAACAGATGATACACAAACCCAAGTGTAGAGCCCTCCATGTCTGTGACCCGTAGTAGTACATACAATGGCTGTAGAGCCACTGCCAAGGACTGCACCTGTGTCCAGAAGGTCTCATCAAGAACCTTTCTTTGAATGTACTTGGTCGCCTCTGACTGAGCGTGGTACATCAATCTTCACTTTGGATCCACAACTGTCTGCAACAGTGGATCTCTCAATATGAACAGCCTCTGAAGCACCAGATACATGTATGCAAATCTGGTCTTAAAGGAACGCACCATGTCTACTGTGCTGTGGTCCTGAAGATTGCCAAGGCCTGGTGTTTTTTGCGGAAAAAAGTGGTAAGCTTGGACGCATCAGACACTGTAGGCTGCACCCAGGGAAGTTTGCCTATGTCCTCCATGAGAAGGTCTAGGCAATGTGCAGCGCATGGTGTCCACACAATGTGCTTGAACTCAGCCTCCACCATATCCCCCATGGTCTTGCAATTGGAGGCATTAGCAGTGACCACCTACAATGAGTCATGACAAGATATTAAATGAAGTGTGGACATTATTACGTTGGACAATGTATGCAAAATTCAAATGTGCATGCCACATGGTCAGGAATCAACATCTACCTGCACGAAGTTCTTCTCCCCAACCTCCTTGATGGCCTGGCGAATATTATTGAAGATGAACTCCGCAGAAATACATTCTCCAGCTTTCCCTGCATCCACGGCTCGTAAGAAGTATGTTCCCAAGCAAGAGGAAACAAGGATATTGATAATGTGGCGCCTCCGCGTGTCACTCCACCCATCAGAAAGAATAGTGCATGCAAATTGTTGCCATCCAACCTTCATTGGAGTCAATGCTTGGTCTATGATCTCTTTTTGGTCGTCAAGCATGGTAGTGCGCATCTTTTGGTAGTCAAGACCATTCCAGGAATCTGTAGCACCAACCTGTGAAATAGCTCTCACCATCCTCTTCCATTGATCAGTCTTCAAGCATGGTAGTGCGCATCTTTTGGTAGTCAAGACCATTCCAGGAATCTGTAGCACCAACCTGTGAAATAGCTCTCACCATCCTCTTCCATTGATCAGTCTTCAACACATTGAATGCAATGTTGCAGTCTATGAGAGTCCGCACAATCTCCATCTCTGCAACTTTCTGTCGCTCTTTTACCCATGGATCACTGTGTACACGTGATGGCAATGTGGTTTGCCTTGGGCCACGTACACCCTCAACCCCACCTGCACTTGCTACTGAAGCACTAGCACCCTCATCCTCAGCCTGTGAAGCTCTCTTTCTACTAGTGCTTGCAAATGATGGCGCTGCAGACGCAGAGCCGCCAATATCTCCAAGTAATGCATCCTGCAAGGCATCCTCTATTGCTGCTGCTGCTGCTTCACGTGCTCCCCCTGATTGTGACGATTGAGTAGATCCTGGAGGAAAATGCTCCAAAATCAAGGCATCCCTCAATGCTGGCGGGATAGCCTCGCAACATCCACATTGTCCAGTGGTGCCAATTCCAGTGAGGTGCTTCAAAACCCTGGTAATTGTACTCGTCATCTGCTCTCCGCAGTACTTGCCCACCCAAGTGTGAGTCCCTGAACTTGCTTGGTCTCCTGTGTTGACAACTCTCAGGACATTGGTGTGCTCGGCCCAAAGCGGATTAGGTCGACGAGGCATGATAGCTCTGCAACACAATTAACGCACACTTCAAAGTTGAATATAAAACTTATAATCTTTCGCGAGGTCAGGACTCTAGAGTGTCTCCTTGCAGACTCCAAACACAAAGGGAGGGAGGGAGGGAGAAAGAACCTTATTGGTGGCGGAAAATCCTTCCTTGGTCTTTGTGCAGACACTGTGCAGAGACTCTGTTCACAGTTCTACTCTCTGGTTCTCTGTTGTAACTTGTGATAATAGCCAGTATAGGATAGCTGGACTTATTAAAGGCCTCGCCCAACCAGTCTGACCAAGGCGTATTAGGCACCGTCGGTGGATTTTTTTTTAACACCTGGCACATACGGATATCGTATGGACGTACCGTACAATACGGAATCAGTCCGTACGTACGTACAGAAACAACCTTGATTAGCACATACTTGCTTTGTGTGAAGAAGTGTGTGTGAGTGCATGTGGTGTATGCACTTGCCAAGAAGAGTCCAAGAGAAATGGATGCAAGTTCTAGCATGCAAGGCAAGAGGGGACAAGTGTTGGGCATGCTTGAGTTGCGCTAGGAGGTGTTCCCATCTTAATGGTCAAGATGAAGCATTCTAATTCAAGTTTAGTTGCACACTAGCATACACATAAAAGGGGGGGCTTGTGGAGATTTCTGGCCTCTTCTTACCCCTCTTACACACTCTCTCAAGTGCCCAAATCTTAATGGTCAAGAGTGAAGCATTCTAATTCAAGTCTAGTTGCACACTAGCATAAGCATACAAGGGGGCGCTTGTGGAGATTTCTGACCTCTTATTACCCCTCTTACACACTCTCTCAAGTGCCCAAGGTTGGCAAAGCAAGCTCTCTCTCTCTCTCTCTCTCTCCCCCCCCCCCCCCCCAATGAGAGCTATAGAGACAGACTCTATGCTCAAGCTCTTGGTTATCGATGCAAATCCAAGAAAATTAAAGTTTCTCCCTCTCCATCTCTACTATTCTATTATATTATGCTATGCTAAGAGCTTGACCATGAGCAAGCGTCAAAGAGTCCATTCTCTTTCTTGAAAAATAATTGTTTTCACCTTCATCTTCCTCTTTTCCTGCAGTTCCTTTCTCCCCGATGGGGTGTATAGTGTTTGGGAAGGAGGTTTATACCATGGAATTTTAAAGACACCAACTTCTTGATTCAATCAAGGTTCCACAAGAGCAGAAGCACGTGTTGTAACAAAGGGTTTTTTTGAGAGGATTATAATACAAGTCCTTTTGGAGGGGGAACCAACTCCAAGAAAATACGGTCCTTATCGAGTTGTCAATCTTAATTAGTTATTCTCTTTGAATTATATGCATGGTTAAAGTTTTTTAAATGTATGTTTTTGTAAATAAATCAGCCCGATACAATCTGTTTTCTTCTTGCTCTCTCGCTGTCTCTGTCTCTCTCTCTCTCAAAGGAATAGTCTCTCCTTTCATAGTGAAATTCCATTGATCTAAAAGTAAGTATTAGATTCTTTGACATTGGTATCAGAGATGAAGTTTCTCTTTTCTTGCCTAAGAAGAAAAGTCCTTTAGTAATATATGAAAGGGAGGAGTTGCTCATTGCAATAGGGTAAGTGGGACTGGGGTTTATTAACTTGGTTGGTATGTTTGTTTACAAGGAAAGTGGGACTGGGATTTATTAACTTGGTTGGTGTGCCTGTTTATAGGATATGGGGGACACCATCGAGAACTATGGTCTTAATAATGGATTCTTTCAAGATGTGCATATGGCTTAACCATTGAGCGATTATTAAGCTTGATAGGAACTGGTGCCAACTTTGCACTTTTAAACCCACTCCTCTACTCTTCACAATTAACAATATTCTAAACTACGGGTGTAGTTACTCGAGCGCTGATTTTCAAGGATAAGAGGAGTAATAGCCAAAGCTTTGGAAGTGCCAAGGAGAAAGTTAGCATACACATTAAAAAAAATTTAATCATGGCCCAACATAATCAAGAGAATGTACTTAATATTGACAACTTAGATTTGGCTCATGGTATAACCTGTGATGATGGTTGGAGAGTTGTCCACTACCTTGTTGACAAGTTACAAGAAGCAATGGGAAACCCTATTTTGCAAGTGGAGGTTCTAAGCTAAATTCAAGCTCTTCAAGCCCAAGTTCCCCCAAGTTCCAAAGAAGAGAGAATTCCTGTGAGGCCTCCAAGTGAGAACTCAAAAAGAGGAACTCTTTGGGTAATGAAAAGGAGATACCAAAAGGACCTCCAAGGCAAGTTGTTTGAGAAAAAAGAAGTGGGCCCTAAAATTTCAAGGGAGAGGTATGAAAGTGACACTCCACCTACCTCTAAAAGTGATGTTGCTTGAGGAAGACGGCGGGCACGGCGATCACCTACTCCTTCCAAAAAGAAGAGGAAGTCATCAAGCACTCTCTCCCATGCTAATTGAAATAAGGGAGAAAGAAATCTACGCAAGAGGAAGCAAAGGAAACGGTCACCATCTTCACCCTCTTCCTCCTCTTCTGCATCATCATCAACATCATCTTTTGGCTTGGAGGATAGCGACTTGTGTTAGCAAGTCACCACGATTGGACGCTTGTAACATAGCTCTCTAGCACTAACATAATGTCAATACTCAGGGAAGCGAGTCGGATGGGGCATGAAGACTCTTTGAGGGTATCAATCTCAAGAAGTGAACCTACAAAAATAAACTATCATTAGCAATGGAAAATCTATCACTCTCTACTTTGAAAAATTTGCCAATGTCCTGACTCATTACTCTAGGTCATCACGCCATTTCGTCAAGCAAACAAACTTGAAATGCAATGAAACTTTAGGAGTAGGTATAATAGGCCTATGGATACTATCCTACAAAGTCTGGTTGCAATACGAGAAGGTACCAAAATCACTATCCATCATGATCAAGGTCCTGAAAACTACAAGTGAACTATCCAGAGAGATCACTCAATGGTCTAGGAATACTCTTGTATGATTAAAATGTTAAAAAACAATCAGTTTTGCACTCAAAATTGTAGATTTAGCTCACGGAAAAGCAGTTACAAAGCACACCAAAATTGAGAATGATTACACTTAACTTAAAGAACAAGAGACAAGGAACACAATTGTACTTTTTGAAATTGAGTTTTAATTATGAGAAGGTGAGAAAAATGGATTAAAAAGTGCTACTAAGTAGCCCCTATCAGTCGTACATACAAAGCTCTCCAAAAATTTAGATAATGATACAAAAGGTGTGTTCCAACTTGAAAATTTTGAACCTTATACTCAGGGCTTCTCATTTGGTCAGTGGTTGTCTTACAAGGCTCTTTAGGTCAGGATAAAAAGATAACAACTTAAGAGTGTAAAATGATGCGGCTCAGTAATCATGACTCCTATTTTATACAAAGCTTTCCAAAAAATAATGTGATTACAAAAAATCATGGCTTTGTGATGGTGTAGTGGACTAGGAGGATGCCTGTTGGGTCATGCTGCTAACATTCCCCCCCTTCCTATTTATTGCACATCCTCGTGCAAGCTTTGTGGATGGCTTCCATAGTCAAATTGGCCTTTTTTGAGTGTCTATGTGATTGTTTTGAACTTCTCTACTCAAGCTACCATGTCTGCTTGAATGGTAGGTCTTTGAAGGGATTGTTGAGGACTGCACTCTGGTAAGCAATGTGGCGTGATTGTAGGCCCTTTATGAGAGGTTTGAAAATTGTAGAGTCAAGTTCAAAAAATCCAATCATGAATGCTTCCTCAAATGTTTGCATGTAGTGCAAGGGCAAACACACGAGTCTAGCATACGTTCCTATAATGATATTTCTTATGGGGATTTCTGTCTCCAGATTCCATACAATTTCTTGGGTGCCCTCTAAGAAGACTTGCCATGGATGCTCTGAAGCTTCAATGTTGTTGAAGGCATGTATGAAGGTGATGATTATTGTGGAGATTTTTGTTAGGATTTGACATGTTTTTTTTGGAACATCTTACATTTGAGTGATTATCGCCTTCATTGTGTGCACCACATAGGACTCTTTTGGCTTGTAATTGTTCATCGACTTTGAGAGCACTGGCATTAGGGCAAAAAACGCTTAAAAAAGGGTTGTGTAAGGAATTGGTTAGCTTGCTAACTAGCGGATCCGTTGACGGTCAAAACGGCTCCAAATTTGGTCGTTTTGGATATTTAAATCATATTCACGTGATTTAAAGCGTATCTAAGTACGTATCTCAACATATAAAAAAAGATGTCCTTTCCACACTACTCCTTCATGGTTTGCCTCAAAGTTTATCCTCATTCAAGTGGCTTGGTGGTAAACAGTTATTTCTCCCAATTTTCAATGACTTCATTCCCTCTCTCTCTCTCTCTCTCTCTCTCTCTCTCTCTCTCTCTCTCTCCCCCCCCCCCCCTCCCCCCCCGCCGCCCCCTCAATCTCTTCTCTCAGCTCTTCTGATGCTAATAGCTCGGCTAGTATTGTTAGCTCCATAATACCTTTAACTCTATATTTTTCCCTTCTTGCAATGAATAATACATCTTCCAAGAAGTTCAATCCGTATGACAAAAAGCTTTATTTTACAATAGCTTGAATAAAAAGAGATTTAGGGAGGAGTGATCAAAGTGAAAGTACCTTCTGCAATTCATCCTCAACATTAAATTTTTCCGATAGAAAGTTGCACGTGGAGCCAATGCGGTGAAGGGGGGTGTGAGAATGCTTAAAGTGCTCCTATTGCGTGGTGCATGACGTGGAAGAAATGCACTATGGGAGCCCAAAAAAAGCGATAGAAGGGGGTGTGAGAATGCTAAAACTACTCCTATCACATGATGCAGGATGTGGAGGAATCAAAAGCACTTTGGGGTTGAAACGTGCACATGGGGGTGGCATGTAGCTTATATCCATACTAAAAAAAAGGTCATTGTGCCACATGGAACCAATGGATGTATGCCACCTAACACCATCAATTATAACTTCTATGGACAATCTGCTATGTAAAACTTGAACACATGTTCATTATCCACCCACCACAAAACTCTTCCCTTGCTTTTCGAGCATTTCTCCAACCTCTCACCCTAGCCCTACATGATGCGATAGCAGTGTCTTGTACTTTCTTAAACCCCTATATTTGCTTCATTTGGGCCAAACAATTATGGCTTTTGAGGTAAAAGTTTTATCTTGTTTGTTAGTATATGATAATGGTTCTCACTTATCCCTTTGTCATTACATAAATAAGAAAGTCTTTAGATTTATATTTCTGAGTTGAAGTCCAAGTTGTTAGGAAATAAGACGTAGCTAAATAGATAATTGAGTAGATTACTTAATGGAGAGAGACAGATTTATATACACGAGATTATAGAGTAGAGAGAGAGAGAGAGAGTACACACGATATACGTGGTTCACCCAATGTGGGCTACGTCCACGGGAAAGTAGCCACTCAATGGCTTTAGTACTTCAAAACAAGAAGTAGTTTACAAAGGGATTATACCCTTAATGGAGCTCCCGCCTTGCTTCACTCTCACCACCTCACACTCACCTTGTTGCATCAACTTCACACTATGAAATGTGTGTAGAAATGGCCTCCTTTTATAGGCCAAAAGGGCTGCCCTCTCTTATGAGAGACAACCATGTGTAGCCGCCCTTATGCGAATAAGTCCAAATCGGACCCTCCAATCTGCCCATGTGTGGCCGCCCTTTAGAAGAGAAGTCCGCTTTTGAATTCGGCCACCAGCCACCGGCCATTGACTTCCGACCACCGGCCATCGGCCATTGACTACCGGCCACCGGCCAACTGACCGGTTGTTTTTCGACCACTTTTCGGCCGCCGTCCGGCCATAATATTCCGGCGAAAAAAAAGTCTCGGGGGCCTCCGCCCCCGAGGCCTTTAAAGTTGCCCCTGATTCTTGTCCGTGAAAATTTTGGTTTCCGGTGAGTGATTTTCCTTCACGCACGATGGCTTCTTCTCATAATGGGGGCCTTACAAATGTGCGCTTTTACCACAGAAAATTACAAGGGTAAATCAGGCTCCATACTTAACACAAGTCATCACTACCCTCGCTCATGAGCCCAATTAACCACAACTAGATCACCCAAACCAAAGAGGGAAAGGGTCTTTGATAATGTAGGATCCCCCTATGCAAAAATAAAAGGTAAGAGGATCCTCACCATTACCACCTTTACTTTGAATCATGAGGCGAAGTCACCACTACCCTCTCATGAGCCCATACCACCACCATTGGTCAACCCAAACCAAAGAGGCAAAGGGTCTTTGAGGATCCAAGATCCTCCTATGAAAAAAAAAGTGAATTTTCTTATCTGATTACCTTATGCCTCAAGAGTACATTTTTGTTCACTTTGTCCATATGAACATACATCCTCTGGGACTCTTTTTTTGTACTCAGTCATTTAATATCAACCATTTGATTCTTAAGTTTGTATCATGGTCTTGTTTAGATTTTAGGGTATATGAAATAGTTATCACATTAACAAGGTGGAAAAAACTTGTTTATAATTGCCAAATTTAATGATTACATCAAGGGATAAGTCCACTTTAGCTTAAGCCCTTAAGCCCTTTTTGCAAGTGGCTCAAATGTATCTCTTTTTGGGGAAAGACATGTGATGCATGAAGTTGGATTCTCCATACCTATTCAACTCTACTCACAATAGTGCCATTAACTCTGAATCTATACTAAGGGGATGTTTTATCAAGAAGCTTGAGGGTTTCTCTCATGTCCTATAGTCTCCATTTGTGGTTACTGTAGGGTTCCTAGGCTTAGTGAATGAATGGACTATTATTGCTAGTTCAAACTCGGACAATTCTCCTCATAGTCTAGGGAAGTCAACTACCTAGCTTTCTTCTCCACCTCCTATAGTCATTGCCCAAAATTGATAGATGATGAACTAGTTGGTATGATATATAGAGTTTGGGATTACTCTACAACAAATATTTCCACCAATGTAAAATTTCTCCTTGGTACCCCAATCCTCTTTGAGTACAATGTCTAGTTTAGTTGTAGGTATTCTTCTATAAAGCCACGATGTCCATGATTTCTGTAAATCCATTGTTTGAAACAAGTACAATGTCCAGTTTAGTTGTAGGTAGTCTTCTATAAAGCCGAGTGGTCCTTGATTTTTTCATATCCATAATTTGAAACACGCCATAAAGACATGTACATGCAAGAACCATTGAACCGTGATCTTCCTTGAGTCATTGCTTTCAGGATAACTTCTTTGATTTTGGATTTAAAGCTCGCTATGGTACATGCGTCACGACCATCCCATTCCATTGGTCTTATGGTGGGAACATGCAACTCATGTAGTTCCACATATGCACCTTCTCTCGATGGAACCTTGTATTTTGCAAAACAAACAAACAAACCCATTGTTTTGCAAAATGCAGGTGTCTTGTGAGCATACATAATATTTGCAATCCCCTCGTGAATTGCTTTGAATGTGCCACTTAGGCTCTCCACCTGCTGCTGCTGTCACTCCATAAATGTTGACTAAAAGATAAATGAAATTGGAGAGAAAAATGAATGAAATGAGAGAGAAAAATGGCTAAGTGTTAAGTTCATTGCATTGAATAGATAAGCTATTGTGTTACTTACAACAATAAGAATGGAGTAAGGGATGTTCATCCAGGACATGTTGAACTTTTGGTAGCGAGCCATTGCCAACTACTTTGAAAGAAAGGCTACCATTTCCAATGGTTTTTCACTTTATCTTGCCTAGCTTTCTTCACTCTGCGTGCACCTCTGCATGAAAGGGGTGTTATTATCTAGTCATTCACATGAAAAGACATGGGTTTCCAAAGTCCATTCTCTCTAATTTTATGAAATTCACAAGATGTTATGCTATGAGAAGGGCGACATGAAGAAGAGGACGCCATGCAAACTTAGAAATCAAAGAGAAAGAGTGTGAAAATGCAACAAAAAGAGACAAAGCTCTCACAAAATAGAGGGAAAGTGAAAAAAGTAGACGTTTGAGAAAAAAAGATTATTCATCATTAATGGCATTTGTTTTCAGAGCCTAGATTTTGTATCTTCTAACCCGATTTTGTGTAATATAAAATAGAGAAAAAGGCTTGTACTTTGGGTCCAAACTTTGATGTTAGACATAAAAAACATTTAAATATGGCGGTTTTGACCAAAGGACCCAAACATATAGCCATTCTCCATCAAAATAGGACCATATAAGCCCAAGATAGAGGAGACAAGAATGCTATACTTTTGTATACATGTCAAATGCTTATTGGGATATTCCTTAATCCATGGGTTAGCAAACAACCCTTTTTAAACCGTTTTTGGCCCTAATGGGTAGTTGAGCACTAACGATTGATAGTTCTTCATGTATAGTAGTTATCCCAGGTTGTTGTCTAGGAATTTGATAGAATGTCGGGTCAATCTTGAGATGCTGGGGAGCATTCTTGTAGGTTTTTTCATCCTGTGGTCTCTTATCAAACCACTTTTCTCTCCAAAGTGGTTGGTTCTCTAGTATGAGAGGTACTTGGTCTGATGTGATGGGCACATCTTTATAATCACCCTTCTGATTTGGCTCTACTGTTGGAAGAATCTTCTTTTTCCATAGCAATGCCTCATAAAGAGATCATCTCATGGCCAAAATTTCGGACCACTTCATCTGGTTTGATCATTAAGAGGGCGGCTGGCTCTAATACCTTGAGCTTGTAGAGCATATACTCCTTGTGACAGTGATTTGGAACAACTTCAATCCATTTTTTGAGATTCCCTCTTGCATTTGATTTAGTATCTTCTTCAAAATCATGTAGCCCACCCCTTGTCAATGTGTTCGGTATGTCCAATGGGGAAGGTCTACTCTTTCAAACTCTATTACTGGTGGTGCTACTTGCTATGCCGCCATCGATTCTTTAGCTTGCAAGTCTTTGATTGTCTGATCTTTACTTTTTATCTCCAAGGAATATTTCTCCACTTGGCTTCTAGATCAGCCTTTGCCTTGACCAGCTGTGATTGCAGTTCCTTGATTTCCCGATCTCTCGGGTTTTGGATGTCCATTTTCCCCGTTGCCATCATTTCTTTGGTACTTCTCTTATGTGAGCTCCACTTTCAAATCTTTGAGTTACTCTATGATAGCATTTGGTGTTTGACAGGTGGAGGTTACATCTGGTACATCTTGCATGGTGAGGAGAGTTGAGAGCGTATGTTTCACTACATCGTAAGAATCACTCAACTTTATGCACCTTTGTTGCTCTCCTTCTATCTTTTTTTCCAATGCTTGTTGTTCCACTTGAAGCTCACTACTATCCAAAATTTGGTCTTGTAGATCTTGAAAGAGACATTCTGCATCTTGTTTTTCCCGTTATGGTGCATCTTGCATGCATTTCTTGTCATCGTGGACACTGTTCATTTGTTACTGTAGCCTTGCATTTTCTTTGATTGCTACATTCATTTCCTCTTTAGCATCTAGAGCATCCAATTCTCTCAATTTTGGGACACTGCACTTTATGCATTCCACATGATCCTCTAGCTCAAATTCTTTGATAATCCTGTCGGCTTCTTCAATGGTAGCTCTTGAATGTGGTGGAAATAGACCTCCATCTTTAGCAGGTTGTTGCCAAGAGGTTTCTAGCATGGACTCTTTCCTCCCCTCTTCCTTCGCTTGTTGGTTTGTTATTGGCTCTTATTCTTTTTCTTCCTTGTTTTGGAATTGCTTGTGCAGAATCTCTTTGCTCTGTTTGAGTCTCTTTGTCTTTCTCTTCTTCTCTATTTCATCTGTAGTAGGAGGAGGTGTCATAGGTTTTGGAGAGACTTGTTGTTGCTCAGTCTCTACCTCAACCTCTTGCCATTGCTCCTCAACAATTTCATCTCTAGGTGGTTCTTCCCATGTAGAGTGATGGTTCCTTGATGAATCCACCTTGGATTCCAAATCATCAAGTTTTTTCCTTTTAAATTATTTCTCTTCTCTTTGCTCCACTTTCCTTTTGAGCACGCCATGTATATGTTGTCTGAAAGATCCAACTAGCTCAATGTCTTCTACAAATTTCCTTCATTGATATTTCTTGATTTTATCCATTTGTTCTGTTTGAATCTTGTTGAAATTCTTGTCAAGTTCAAGGTTACCATCTCCATTAGAATTTGATCTGGCTTCCTCTACTTTCTTCTCTTTGCTCTTATTTTTGCAAGCCATTCCTCTTGCAACCATTGAGCTTCCTCCAATGAGCTTTGAACTTGTGCTTTAGGAATTTACTTAGTTGGTTTGCGCCTGTCAGATTCTTTATCTTCTCTTGTTGACTAGTATTTTGAAGGGATGTCACCATTTCTAGGCTTTATCTCTCCAATGAGCTCAATATTCAACTCAATAGCTTCACTATCTGGGGTCTTTGCTTGTGATCTCTGTCCTCTAGTCCCTCTCTTGGTGGGTGTAGTAGAGGAGCTTCCCACTTAGAGAACAACATGCTTTGCCTTATGAAGTAGATATAGCTGATATTCTGATGGTGGTAGTTGGTCGATCATACTAAGAGCTTACCTAGGTGAGCACATGGCCTACATTCATGTACATTTTATTTCTGTCATTTCCCTTTAGATTGGCTTCTACCAGATTATCCAGGATGTAGTTGCCTAAATCACACCTGATTACTCTTTGTTTTGCTAGTCCCATGGCCATGAACACCGCTATATGCAGGCTTTGTGTATTGAGGTGGCCTTTGGAATTTGAGGTATTGAAATATCAACCTTAGTGGTAGCTCTGTCTTTGAGGTATTAAGATATCAACCTTAGCGGTAGCTCTATCTTTGAGTAAATCAAGTCTTTATAAGTGAATCTATGCATGTGCTACTTGATGAAGGCTTTATCATTATCAATGGCTTTAGTCTTGTGCAACAGATTGTGATTGCCAGTTGCAATATAAAGTGTTTGGTTTATCAGCTCATCTGTAATCCTCACCTTGACTAATTGACAATGTTTGTTGGCATTGAAATTGTAGCCGAATCATCTTTAGGTGGTCTTCTAAGTCAAATTCTTTGATGAATTTGTCAGCAGATTCATCTTCGGCTCCTCTTGAGAAAGACGGTACCTCCCTCTGCACTTGATGGAGCTCATGAGCTCATGGGCTTTTTGAAAGTCTGTGTCCCATGGAGGGAGTCTAAAGAAGCTATTGAGCTATAGAAACCTTGAACCTTCAATGACTTCCCTTTGTTGATGTAGTGTCCAAAGATCCCTTTGGCTCCTTTTGAGAAAGATGGTACCTCCCTCTGCACTTGATGGAGCTCATGAGCTCGTGGGCTCTTTGGAAGTCTGTGTCCCATGGAGGGAGTCTAAAGAAGCTATTGAGCTACAGACACGTTGAACGTTCAATGAATTCCCTTTGTTGATGTAGTGTCCACAGCTCCCTTGGGAAGATTCATTTTGTTCCATCTGCTCTCTGGAACTTCCCTATGAATACATTGGCTGGAATCTTTGATATCTCCTCATATGTTAGGTGGGATTTTTCATTTGAATATATATGTATCACTTCATATGGCACTCCTTCCCACTCTTTCTAAACTCTTCATCAAGGCATTTTGGTATCAAAAAACCAAATGATTAGCCCTAGAAATTGGTCTTTTTTTTTTTTTTGAGGAAGTCGAAAAAATGTATACTTGACCGTAAAATTTAAAATGATCATAACTTGATCAAAACAACTCCAAATTTGACCAAACTTCACCAGTGCATCTAGGACACCGATGGGCACTAGGTCATGTGGTTACATGTCAAATCTATGCTAGAGGTGCATGGATCGCGATCCATGTTGAAACACATATAGAAATTCTATTGATACCATATGGTAGAGTATGATATGGGGATGCTATGGTCCAAAACGTTTAGGATTTGGATCACTCATTTGTAAATGATGCCAATTCTTGGAAGATTTTCAAAGACTTAGAGAATTTTGGCATTTTAGCTAGGGTTTTGGTGTCTAAAAGACTTGATACTTCAGGGTTGGGTTATATTTGGCAATTAGGTTCTAATCGTTAGGTTTTGGCCTGAAAAGGTGTAAAAGGTACATGGATTTCGATCCATGTTTGGCAGTCTTTTGGGATGAAACTTGGCCAACATGTCCCTATAGCCTATCCTAGCACATTGGTGAAATCTTTTCAAATTTGGATAAGTTTTTCCTAAACTTACCCAATTTCCCAGTTTATGGCCCAATTTAGTCTGACTTTGCCATATTGAATTCTTTATGCCATCTTTGATAGCTGTATGTGGTTGTTTTGCTTGAGATTTTGTAGACATAATGATTTGAAGTTGAAGTTCAATCGCAATTCTATCTTTCTGTCCAATTTCAGAACATTTGGAGTTCATTTGACCATCCCAATCCTATTGACAAGTTTGGCGTATTTGGCAAACATTTTTTGATTTGCTTTGGGATACATCAAGCAAACCAACTCCTTAGATATACTAACTTCACTAAATACATAGAATTTAACATATGCACTCTAAAACTACTTGACCTTGAAATATGAACCAATTTGTGCAACAAAACATTGAGAAACTGCTACATGCTTCATACTTGACTTGTGCAATCACTTTTCAGTCAATTTTTGACAACTCTACCCTTAAGGTACATGGATTGCAGTTCAGTTTTGTGACAAATGTGACCAAATTTTGTGGGATGGGTCCTGGAATGTTTCCCAAGCTGTTGATCATTATATTTTTGAATTTGGATCAATTTGCACTTCTTGGGTTAAAATGACCATTTGCAGACTGATTTTTTGTTTTGACAAGGTTTTGTGGTGAATCTTTGTTCATTTTCTCTCAAATTTGCAAGGCACTTTCTCTAAGGGGTTATCTAGATGTGGGCCCAATTTTGCACCTTATTGGTATTGTGGGGTACATGGACCGTGATCCATGTTTTGCAGCAGGCCAATTTTGTGATTGTGACACTGTAAAGGCGCTATTGAGAGGATGCTTTTGCCCAAAAAATCTTTGAATTTGGAAGTGGGCTATTTTTCCCACTAGTGAGATAGTTTTGGATTGGACTCATTTGATGCCCCAATGGGCCCTTGACTCTTTGTAGAATATGAACCAAGTATGAAAAAGTCTTTTTTACAAAGAAATTTTCTTGTTTGGACTCTAAGATTTCTTTGAAATGTTCATAAGTATTAAGTGTATGCATACCATGAATTATGCTTACGACAGCTTAGTCTCTCAAGCACCTAGGAGACCTTGCCAATCTACATGAAAGATGATTAGGGCTAAGTAAAGACACGCTTGCGATATCTCAGTCTTCCAAATGCCAAGTGGAGCTAGTCATTACCATGGTGGAAGAATGTCGATGGGTAAAAAGGAATCCTCTACCCAAAGCAACAGGACCAGCTATGAATTTATTTTCCCTACTTCATCGTTAAGGAAAACTATTTCAAGGAAAAGGTAACGTCACGAGAATTAATTTCTAAACTTCTATAAGAAATTTCCATCTTAACTCCGCCATTTAAGTACGACAAAAATAAAAGAGAACAAGTGAAGTTTATTTAAGTGCTTATGAACCAGCTCGGTCAAAGCCTTGGGACCAAATGAAGAGAAGTCCATAAAAGGGAAAGGATAATTATTTCTTAGTTATTGTAGTCATAAGTACAGGTCAAAGAAGGATCAACATATCGTGAGTAGCTTTGACCAAAGATACATGACCAAGGAGTGAAAAAGTCTTGCGCCCGAGCCAATTAAATTAAAAGATAAGCTTATGGTTTTTAATAAGTGGAAGGGAAAAGATAAAGTCTAAGGTTAGCTCAGCCCTTCCTTATTTAAAAAGTTGACTCTAATCTTTTTTTTATAAAAAGCTTGGCTAGACCACCTGTCGAAAGTAGCTCATATTTGGTTTATATAAAGTTAGCAAGTGTGTGTGGTGTGTGCACTTACCAAGAAAAGTTTGGGGGGGGGGGGGGGGGGGGGGGGGGGTGTTCCAAGCTTAACAAGTATGGACAAGTGTATGAGCATGGATTAGTTGCACTTTGGAATGTTCACTTGTCATTGGAAGGAGGGTTACACCATGGAATCTTGAAGAACACCATCTTGTTAGTTTGAGACTCTCCAAGATCAAAAGTTGTGTTGTAACTTGTGATTGAAGCTCTCTTTGAGAGAGAATTTTAATACATAGACCTTCTGGAGGGAAGACCACCTTCATGCAAACCTGGTCCATCAAGTTGTCAATATTAATTGTGGTATTCTCTTTGAGTTATGAGCATGCTTTCAATATTTCAATGTGTAAATGTGCAATGAAATCATCCCAGCACAACCTATAGTCTCCTCTAAAGAATTTTGTCAAGAAAAGCTCTCTCCTTTCATAAGCTAAACTCCACTAAATCTAAAGTAAGTATTAGATCCTCAGAAATTATGCTAGAAAGTTTTTCTATTCCTTAGGCTATAAAAATCTCCTCTATTTCTCAAACTACAAAAAAGTCCCTTCTTCTCAACATTCTCAACAAATTATATCAAACTTTTGGTATTTCTCAATTTATCACCTATATAGGAGACAAACATGGTAATAACTACAAATGGCAAAGATTAACAAGGAAAAGGGGTAGGTATTTTGTGCTATACTAGGATGCCCATACAAAACCGAATACGAAACAAGCATACTTGAAGTAATTAATAATTGTAGAAGACTTAGACAACATCAATTGCACCTCTTAAAAGACATTGAATAGTCTATTACTATAAAATAAAAAAACATTAAAATTTCAAAAGGAACTAATCTAAATGTAATGTAAGGGACCAACAGAATGGTAGCTACACTTAACATTTATAAGAAATAATACAAGGCAAAATTCAAAGTGATGACTTCAAGGAAAATATTTGACATAGTTCCTGGTCAAAAATTCATGACACAAAGCCAATGCTATAGAGGATCTATAACACTTTTTCTATCTCCTCTAGAGCTCAAAATCCAAGTAACTCGGTGGAAAAGTGCCACATAAGAAGTCAAATGTAGCAACTTTAGTTTCAAGGATTGATAAGGTCAACCCTTACTATTGTCTAGGTCACATATAAGATAAATGACAATCTAAAGTGGAGCCTTCCAAATCCTCTAGCTTCAACATCTCGTATGTGTCTACATTGACTGTATGTGTCTACATTGACTGAGCTAGCTTGAAACAAAAATTTAAAGATCTATCAACCAAAATATCTTTCCATTGGACCTTTGAAGTAGAAACAAGTGAAGAAAGTGTTTGTCAAGCTTGACAATTTGAGTTAATTTTGTAGGAATAAATGAGCAAAGCATTATTATAAAAGCTTCAAGTAATATTCTCTGTGATCTAAGAGTTCTAGCTAATCTAAGTACTACTCAAGTAATATTCTCTGTGATCTAAGAGTTCTAGCTAATCTAAGCTTCAAGTAATATTCTCTGTGATTTAAGAGTTCTAGCTAATCTAAGTACTACTCAAGCTAGCAAAGTTTAGCATATCTAAGTTTTTTCGCTCATGCTAGTATAGGGGAGCATAAGAGTCATAGTCTATGTATTTTAAGTCTAAGGGGGTGAATGAGAAAATTACAAAAGGTACTCACCCATTGAGCTCTATGGGATATGAGTGGAGGAGCTTCTACATCAGAGACCCTTCTAAAAAAAGTGAAAGATCAAGAAGTCTTTTGTATCTCATGTAATACATTTTTTTCTAGAAACACCTATCAATGAGTCCATTTTTGCATCGCATGATTTATTTGAAAATTATCTTGTATGCATATAAGTGTCCCATAATTGGCACTTTGGATCTTGGGGCAATCACTTTTTAAAATGTGTATCATATCACATGAGTTAACCAAAGAGGATTATTATTTATCCCAAAATGTATACAAAAGAAGGGGGTGAGGGTTTTTCAAAAAGGGCACCCGTAGCGTAAATATAGTATGTACATTCAGGTATTATTAATAACCTCTTGAACACACAAGATATAGAGAGATTTTGATAAGTCACTGTCCTAGGGCATGAACAAGTACTTAAATTTCAAGTGCTCAACTCGAATATGAGTGTATACCAAAGGCACTTTATTTGCCATGCTTTTTCCCTTTGATCATCCAAGTTTTAGACCCTTCTATTGAAGCAGGCATCACTATTCTCTTGTACATATAATCCTTCTACATTGTATAAAAATAATAAGGAGACTTGCTATAGGTTTTATATGGCAAAACAAATTAGAGTGAGAAAAAACAAGTTTGAGCTTATATATTTTGCCAAGAGCCCGGGATGGTCCCTTTTTAAGTATCATATCACGTGAGTTAACCAAAGAGGATTATTAAGAGTCCCAAATGTATTGATTTATGTATATATTAGAGGTAGTTGGGGGTTTTTCAAAGAGGCCCCTAGTATAAATATTACATGTATATTGGGGTATTATTAATAATCTCTTGAATGCATATGATATAGGAAGATTTTTTATGAGTGACCACCCCGAGGCCAAGAGCATATCTTTGCTTCAAGGGCATAAAAAATACTCTATTATCAAGGTGAATGGAAAACATATAAATAATTGTTGGGTAAGCAAGAGGAGGACTAAAGACACACTAGAATACCAAACAGTGCATAAAGTGCTAGAATGTATGCAATAGCTAGGAATGTTTGGCTCAATAGCTATACCAAGGTATAATAAAGCTATGAAAATGGTCAAAGCCAAATTTGGGTCAATGTGACAATAGTGGAATTGAGATGTGTATTTTAGAGTCCTCAAGCACAACAAGGCCTACACAAGTATCAAGAAGTTAACATCACTCTAGGATGACATCATAGTCTCTATGAACATCAAGCAATTTTTAACAACTTATTTAGATCCTTCTTGACCTAGTTTTCATAATTTTGATTCATGATGTACCTCTGTTGAATAATAGGCGTTGTAGCCTACTTCAAATTTATTTTATGTTGATAGAAGTAGAGATCTATACCTTTCATGTATAAATAGTTCCAAAAGAACACATCTCTGAATACCATCAAAATGTTCTTCAAAGCCCTAAATTTTTTTACATCCACATTCATTTTTATACTCTCACAATCTTGGGATTTTCCTTTATTCCAAAATTTAGTTCTTGTAGCTCTTCTTCTGATATCTTGAAAGATTTTGATATCTACTTCTCATATCTCCATTTTGCTGCTATTATGGCATATTCCCCTTCTGCCTATTTTTTATCCTCTTTCTTAATCACTTGCTTCTTTTCCAAAACTAAAAATTCATCTTTGGTGATTAGTGCTCCTGGTTAAATTTGATATTGCATAGAATCTTAGTTTCTTGTCTACAATCCCAACACTATCATAACATCTACGTCAAATACAGGCACAATATAAGGGTTAGCTAGCAAAAACTCCTATTTTTATAAATCCTCCACTTCAACTACTAAATTTATGGCTTATGCTTAGAAGGGTCTGTGTGATTGTTGAAGCTTCACTTCCTTGATCATTGGCAATTTGATTTTCTTCTTACCTTGTTTGATCAATACCACAATTAAACTTAGTCCAGCTTTAATTTGATGGTTCTGAACCAAGGCCTACCCAATAGAATTGGATATGAGTCATTGTGAAATTACATCTTTAGCACCACTAGTCCAACTTTGAAAGTTAAGGATGACCTTCAAGATCCCCATTGGTTGAAGTCTCCTCTAATCTGCTATTTTCACTTGAAATGGGTTAAATGTAACCTTGAGGGATCCTAACTTGTAATACATAGATGGAACCTTGAGGGATCCTAACCTAATCCCCCTTCAGGAATAACCTATTCAAAAATCTTACTTGATTCTACTTGAATTATGGGTACCTCGACTCCAATGTAAGCTACCTGCATCCCTTTACTTCCACCTCCTTTGGTTTCCATGTATCTCTCAGAAATGTGCTTCTTGAAATTGGCACTACCATATAATATCTAATCAACCCAAATGATTTTCTCATATTAAAATGATCATTTAATGTGGGAGAAAAAACGAGAACAAGGGTTAGGATATAGACATGTGCTTATGGATCTATCTCAACACGAGGCCAAGGTAAAAGGGTCCAAATGAGAGATGGTATGTCAAAGAGCAACGCTACCTAATAAATTAGGGTTAGCTTCATTAAAGACCTCCAAAGGTTAAGTTTTAAAAATACTTAGACCTTAAGCACGTTGGGGATGACCTTGAACCTTGCCTAAGCTTGAGGTGTTTGCCATGCTTAAATGACTAAGGTGCTTAAGGTGTTTGTGGGAACCTTCTCTAAGCTTGAGGTGGACCTTAAGCACGTTGGGGCTGACCTTGAGGTGGGAACCTTGCCCAAGCTTGACGTGCTTGTCATGCTTAAATGACTAAGGTGCTTAAGGTGTTTGTGGGAACCTTGCCCAAGCTTGAGGTGCTTGTCATGCTTAAATGACTAAGGTGCTTGAAGTGTTCAATTCAAACATGATCTCTCAAAAGGCATAAAAGATTGTCATGCTTAAATAACTAAGGTGCTTGAAGCGTTCAATTCAAACATGATCTCTTAAAGAAGCATGAAAGACACATGTCAAGATCCTCCCCATTTTTCCCTCATGATGTGCTTGAATCCTATTGGATAGGCTTTAAAGGGGTCCAATGAGAATTTATATGCATTTAAATAAATAATTAAGCTCTTTCTCTCAAAGAGGAAAAAGAGAACACTTGTCCAAATGATATATTAAATAATAAGAGAGAGAGAGAGAGAGAGAGAGAGAGGTGGACCAAGCATGAGCCGGGGGCTGATTTGGGCATCCTTATACTCTCCCACACACAGGTGGACCAAGCATGAGATGGGGGTTGATTTGGGCATCCTTACTCTCTCTCTCTCTCTCTCTCTCTCATTGTGTGAGGTGCACAGTGCAAGAGCTTCATCTCGTTCTCCAAGCTTGTTGAGAAGCCTACACCAACACTCTTGGCTATGGAATGTAAATCCAACCAAGAGCCATGCTTCACTTCTTAAGCTTGCCATCTTCTTCATCTTCATTACTATGCTATTATGCTAAGCTAAGCAAGAAGAGTGATGATAAGTGAGGAACTATTTCTTTCTCCTATTGAATGCTTCTTCTTCCTCTTCCCTACCCTCATTCCCCTCTAGCTTTCTCCACCTTTGAAGGTGTTTGGGACTGAGGCCGGGGATTGTTAATGCTTTTACAAAGTTTATGTTATCCTCGTGATGCATGAAGCTTTCCAACTTCATTGCATCACTTAGGTCACAAGAAACACAAAGATTGTATTGTACCAAGTCTCTCTTGATGGGAGAATCTATAATACAAAATCCTATTGGAGGGGGGACCACCTCAACATAAATCTGGTCCTCAATTGTTGTCAAGGTCTCTAAACTCTCTCTCTCTCTCTCTCTCTCTCTCTCTCTCTCTCTCTCTCGCAAAGGTATTGTTCATGCCAAGTTAATTAAGTATTATGGTAATGTTGCTACCACTAATCACGTCACCCTCCTCTATGTTCTCCAAGTAGTCTCACAAAAATGCTCAGTACTCTAATTCTCTTAATTCCGCTATTCTCAAAGTTCATAGGTCATTTTCATTACATTGGTATCAGAGCTATTGGTTTCTCTTTTCTTACTTAAGAAGAGAGGTCCTTGAGTTGTCCATGAAATGTTGGACCTGTTCATTACAATAGGGTAAGTGGGACATGGATCTATTATCTTGGCTGAGAAGGACTTAGTTTGTGGTACATCGTTGGGAACTATAGTCTTAATAATGGAGTCTCTCGGGCTTGCCTTTGGCTTAATCATTATTGAGCTACGGGCAAGCTCAACAGGAACCATAATCAATCGAGAAATGATAGACCCTCTCCACTAGTCTTTATTGATGTGTGCGCGTGTGCGTGTACGGAGTGTGTGCAACAGAGAGAAGAAGAGAAATGGGGAAGGGGGAGATGCACAGGCAGCCACTGTCTTGGGTTAGTGGAGAAGAAAGAGAAGAAGCAACTCTTCCTCTTTCTCTCCCTATATTGAATAGGGAAAATCAAGTGTACAAGGGTGGTTTCCCACAGCCACCTGGCCTACACCCCAACAACCTCCCACTTGAAGGTCATGGTGGCCAATAGTGGCATTAGTATAGTTAGTCTATACAAAATTGATGAAACATTTACGAGGCTTCATCCTACACCCATAAATTCTATACAATGTGTAAATCGCTCCAAGGCTAGGCTCTTTGTGAGAGCATCTGCGGGGTTGTCGTCAGTGTGAACCTTGACAAGCTCGATACGCTTGCCAGCCAATGCATCTTGTATGACATGGTATCTGACCTCTATGTGTTTCAAATTTGAGTGAAACACTGGATTCTTTGCCAAAGCAATGGCACTCTGACTATCACAATGTAGTACTAGAACCTCGTGAATGCCCAAATCTCCCACTAGACGAGCCAACCATATGGCTTCCTTGCTGGCGTCAGACGCAGCAACATATTCTGCCTCAGTGGTAGATGAAGACGTGCAATCTTGGAGACACGATCTCCAAGAGATAGCTGCTCCAGCAAACATGAACACATATCCAGATGTGGATCTTCTACGATCCACGCAGCCCGCATAATCCGCATCCGTGTAACCTACAATAGATGCATCACTGTTTCCGAAGCGTAAACACTTGCTAGCTGTACCTTTCAAATATCTGAGGATTTTTTTCACTGCTTCCCAATGCTTCTTGCCAGGGTTTGCCATGTACCTACTAACCACTCCCACTGCATGTGCAATGTCTGGTCTTGTGGCTACCATAGCGTACATCAAACTGCCAACTGCTGAAGAATATGGTACTTTCGCCATTTCCTCTTTCTTAGCCACTGTCTTGGGAGAGTCTTCCTTGCTAAGTTTGGAGTATTCTTGCATTGGGGTACTCAATGACTTCCCCCCCTGCATACTAAAACGTTGCAAGACTTTGTGAATGTACTTTTCTTGAGATAATTCAAGAATTCCACGTTGCCTGTCTCTCTTGATGTGCATACCAAGAAAGTGATTGGCATCTCCCAAATCCTTCATGGAAAACTGAGTGCTTAGCATCTTTTTTAGCTGATTGATTTCATCAATTGATTTGCCTGCGATAAGCATATCATCTACATACAAGATCAAGATGATTAAAGAACCATCGTTCAAACTTTTTGTGTATAAGTAGTGATCCTCTTGACTTCTAATGTAACCCTGAGACTGCATGAATTTGTCGAATTTTTGATACCATTGCCTTGAACTTTGCTTGAGGCCATAGAGTGCCTTTTTAAGTCTACAAACCAATTCTGACCTCGTTGGTTTTTGGGTTTCACATACGAATCCTTCTGGTTGTTTCATGTAGACATCTTCATCTAGATCCCCGTGAAGAAATGCTATGTTCACATCCATTTGGACAAGTTCCATGTCCTGGATAGCAACCAAGCCAAGCACGGTGCGAAGTGTAGTCATCTTGACGACTGGAGAGAAAATCTCATCAAAATCCACA
Source organism: Adiantum capillus-veneris (assembly GCF_014529385.1). Lineage (NCBI taxonomy): Eukaryota > Viridiplantae > Streptophyta > Polypodiopsida > Polypodiales > Pteridaceae > Adiantum > Adiantum capillus-veneris. The sequence continues at coordinate 11,990,279 of NC_140945.1, forward strand.
CCTTTTTGCTGCTTGAAACCCTTCGCAACTAGACGAGCCTTGTATCTAGGCTCGGGATCTTCCGCTGTATACTTCTTCTTGTATACCCACTTGCAAGGTAAATCATTTTTGCCTTTTGGTAATTCAACCAAATCCCATGTCTCATTAGCCACAATCGAATTGTATTCTGATTGCATAGCCTGCTCCCACTTAACGCTATCCTCCATTTGTATAGCTTCTTTGTAGCAGGTTGGCTCTCCACTGTCAGTGACCAAAATGTGGTGTATACCCGGCTCAAACCGCTCGGGCGCACGTGATACTCTCTCAGAGCGTCTCAGTGCCTGACTGGTGGACTCCGCTCTCTCCGGAGCAATAGTAGTATCTTGCACTTGAGGAGTGGGTGCAACACTACTGAACTGAGTTGGTTCGGAGGCTACATCCTCAAAACGAACACGTCTGTACTCAACATCTTTGATGGGCTTCTTGTGCATTTTTGATTCATTTGCCAGAGACGATATCCCATCTCTCCATTTGCACCATAGCCAATAAAGATGCATTTGTGTGATCTGGGATCTAACTTCCAACGAATTTCTTTGGGCACATGTGCATATGCCTCACATCCAAATACACGTAGATGCTCATAGCTTGGCCTTTTGCGAGTCCATAATTCCTCTGGAATTTTGAAATTCAAAGGAGAACTAGGCGACCTGTTGATGATGTGCACTGCTGTCAGAACAGTATCCCCCCAAAATTCGGGAGTAAGTTTTGCCATAGACATCATAGAGACAACTCGCTCTTGAATCGTACGATTCATTCTTTCAGCTATCCCATTTTGTGCAGGTGTGTATGGACCACACAAATCACTGTGCACCAAGTCTAGAGGTTCGCCTAGTTTCTTATTCAATGGCGAAGATGTCAATCTAGTATGTTTTCCATACAGACAATGCTCACACAATGGAAAGTCTGTGTAATCTAACACAGGTAAGTAGCCAAAACGCTGAGTGTTTTCATTCCCTTTTGGCTAATATGCCCTAGCCGGCAATGCCACAATTCAGGAGACGACAGCTCGGCAACATAGATAGAGTGTTTGTCGACACTCAAAACAAACAAAGAGTACAAGGATCCGTTTTTATTGCCTTTCATCATGATAAGGTTGTTCTTGCGGATCATCCAAGAACGATTACCAAAAAGTGTAGTGTAGCCAAGATCATCCAATTGCCCTATAGAAAGTAAGCTTTTCGTAAGTTTGGGCACATGTCTGACATTCTGCAGCACAAAAGTAGTGCCATTATGCATCCGAAGTTTCACGTCACCAATGCCAATAATGTCAAGCTCATAGGAATCACCAAGCTTGACTATTCCATGCATGGATGCATAAGAGGAAAACCACTCTCTATGCGGTGTGACATGAAAACTTGCACCAGAATCAAGGATCCAATTTTGTGCATAACACTCATCCTGTGCAACCAAAGCATCTAGAGTGAGATCTGAAGTGAAAATGAGAACATCTGAGGCATCTGTTGTCACCTCTGCATGAATCTCTGTGGGCATAATGAGCATTACTGGAGGAGGAGCATCCTCTACTGCAGTGGTAGGCATGGGAGACTCAACAATATTGAGCTCCTCAATCTTTACTGTACTTTTGCCTTTGCCAGAATTATCCTTTTGCATGTTTTTTTGATCTCTTAGGAAACTGCGACAATCCTTTTTGTAACGACCCTTCTTGTGGCAATAGTAACACTCAACATTTTTGGCATTGCGGTCTCTACTTTGGTTCCTGTGTCTGCTAGGACTACGAGGATTTCGCTCTCTACTTTTGATTTTGTATTTGTTCCTGTCACGGCCTCTTGGCTTTGTTGAACTGCCAGCCATATATGCATCTCCATGACTAGCATTATCGAGAGATTTACGACGAATCTCTTCAGTGAGCAACGTATCTGTGACAACATTGAATTCTAACTTGCCATTCGGAGCCGAATTGCTAATGGCTGTGCAAAAGATATCCCATGAACTGGGTATAGAGCATAATAAGAAGATAGACTTGAGTTCATCGTCAAACTCCTTAAAGCCATGAGATGTCAGCTGACTGAACAAGGAGTTGAACTCATTTAAATGACTAGAAACTGTGCTACCTTCTTTCATGTTGAGCTTCATAAGCTTTTTCATGAGAAAAACTTTGTTGGATGCACTTTTGCTCTCCCATGCTGAACATAAGCTATCCCAAAGTTCCTTGGTTGTTTTCTTCCCTATGATAGTGAAGAAGACTGACTCGGATAGATGTAGACGTATCCTAGCCATGGCTTTTGCATCCAAAAGCTCCCATTGAGCTTGTGTATAATCATCATCCTCTGCGCGCTCTTTCAACGGTTCTGAGAGGCGTTTGTTTATCAAAACATCTTTCATGCGCTCTTTCCACATGGTGAAGTTGCTGCCATCGAACTTCCGAATGAAATACTCCTCCTTTTATGAAGAAGAAGCCATCGCTGATAAGAGGGTTTGAGAGGTGCCAAACTATGGCGAGACGCTGTAGAAATTTGGGCAGAGTAACCTTTGTATCGGGAGTAAAATCTCAACCGAAATAGACTCAAAAGTGCCAACTATGGAAGGCACGACTCGCGGGAAGTAAATCCGGCAGAGTCTCCTTTGTATGAGGAGTCAAAACTCAACTCAAAATGCATATAAATGTGCCAACTACACTAACTGGGCATCTGCTGCACAAAACAATTGCTATGTGAGTGCCAACTCAGTGTCAAAAGCATAAATAACCGTCCAGATACATATCCTATGGCGAGGGTACCGTAAAGGGAAACTCCAGCTACTTGTATCACCGAAGGTGTCTCAACATTCGAGCACACCCCAGCTCAAAGAAAACCTCATGCTATCGACCCTCTAAAAGGCTAATGCAGACACAAATGGACTAGCCACAGTCTCAGAAAGGGCTCTTCCGGTCCGAGTCTCAGAAACGGCCGAGAAAAACTGCCAAAATAGCCAAAAATGGCTCCACATGTAGTACAGTGGGCAGTGTCCACAACTCAACGTACATGAGTAAAACCGCGCTCAAACAGGCGCCAAGAACTACTGCATGCAGTGAAAGTGATCCCTGCGGGGATATCTACTGTCGAAATGACTGCCAAATCGCCTGTGACAGCGCTGTGTCTGGTAACCTGGAGAATTTGTGAGTGAATGGGTTGAAAAACCCCCCCTGTAGCCTGTAACCTGCGTGTCGGTGTCGCTATGTGCCGATTTCTGCCGCCGGGCAGAAATATGCTAGTCGAATAGCCGCAAAAGGTGTCGTATCCGTAAACTGTGTAGTACAGGGCGATCGGTGCGCTTGGTGCTGATGCCGGGTGTCACTCCTCTATGATAGAGGTACCTCACCCGCGCATGTCGCAAGCACGGTCGTCGATCGCGGGAACGCGCTCGTGTGGGGAAGCGCCCGGTGTCTGGGTCGGATGTCGGAGATCCGCCGAATGAGTAGTGTCGATGCCGGTGCGCATGAGCGGTGTCGATGCCGATGTCGCCTTCCGCCGCCGGGCGGAAGTGGCTAGCCAGGTAGCCGTAAAATGCTAATGTTCGTCGGACTCGGTGTGCGGACGTCGAAGTCGAGTGACGATGTCAAAATCAGAGAATCGTTGATGTCGACGATGAGACTCTGGTATCTCTCTCTCACTCGGTCATTCGCTCTGTGTGTTGCTTGGGCTCGCTCAGAAGCGCAGTGTCAAGCTTGCTTGTTTTTTTTTTGTTCAAGTTGTCTCTCGCTCTCACTCTCTCTCGATCTCGGGGTTAGATGTCAAGGATGTCGAAAGGGTAGTCGGGGTTTTCAAAGGCTTTTGGTGGTCTCATGGGAGCGATCCCCTGCACACACTTAAGTGTGCAAGTAAAGCAAAAAAAATCAATTGCAATCTCTGTCATTTTTTCTGCAGGTACTGACGAGCAGAGGCTGTGTGCAAGTGTGCTCGACCTACTTCTGCAAGGCAGCAACGCTTGAGATTGTGTGTGTGTGTGTAAGCTCTACCGGTTGACTGCTTTTGCTCCCCCCCAAGCTACTCAAGGCCTTCAATTCCCCAAGCCCTTTGCCAGCATTGTCCACCTTGCCTCGATGCACTGCAGTTTGCTCATGCTCGTCGATTCACAAGGCTTGTTGATTTTTGTCTGTAGCGCTGCACAGACCTGTGTGTGTGTGTACTACACCACAGAAGCAAAAGATGACGCCTTCACCTGCTTTGACTTCTTGTTTTGCTCCAATTTTCTCAAGCTTCTCCAAGTGTGTGCGTTATGCTGTCACTCGGTTGCTCCCTCTAAGCCTGAGATGCACCCAATTGCCCCACAATTCACTGCCCAATTACTTCTCTATGTGCCCTGCTCGCACTGCTCATTTCCCAAATTTTTCCAAGGTGTTCATAGCCCTGCTTCTTGGACTTGGCTGCCCGTTTATCTCTGCAATCCCGCTTGCTCAGAAATCTGTGAACTGGCAGCGCTCCCTATTGCACTCAGGTCCTTGAAGCTCCAATGCTGCAGCCGATTCCTTCTTTTCATCCGATTCACTGCCGCCCTTGATGCTGAGTGTGTGTGTGTGTGTGTGTGATCACACACACAAGCAAAAGAAAATTCTTTGCGGTATTGACCTACCCGGGCTCCAAGCTCATTTGTCTGCCTGCTGCCCGATGTTGCCGATTTCTATGCACTCAACTGAGGGTACTCACTGTCGATTTCTTGCTCCTTTGCCCGACTCTGCAGAGGTTGCCGAAAGCTCTCAGGCTTCTCAAAGATTCTGTTTGATTCTCTTGAGCCTCATCTTGATTGCTCACTTGCAAAGCCTTTGGGCTTGTGCTTTTTCTCGACCCTGGCTGCCCCAGCTTGCTCACATTCTCTCTCCTATGAGCTTCCTACTGCTTGAAGCTTCAAACCTCCAAGGCTTTTCTTCATACTCTGTTTTCCACAGAGATGTCGAGTCTCACTCAAAGATTCCCTCTTCTCCAAAGGAGGGCTGCGCGTGTTGGGTAGCCAGGAACCGTTGAGATCTCCCTCCGATCTTCTCCATTCAAGCCCCGATCCGTGTCCGATCTGCTGCCACCACAAAGCTCAAGCTTGAGCTCCGAGCTCCGCCATAGAAGGTGAGCTCCGTCGCTTCCGACTCGGCGGTCGTCAAAAGCAGTCGTGCACGCGATTCACCACCTTAGCTCTGATACCAATTGATGTGTGCGCGTGTGCGTGTACGGAGTGTGTGCAAGAGAGAGAAGAAGAGAAATGGGGAAGGGGGAGATGCACAGGCAGTCACTGTCTTGGGTTAGTGGAGAAGAAAGAGAAGAAGCAATTCTTCCTCTTTCTCTCCCTATATTGAATAGGGAAAATCAAGTGTACAAGGGTGGTTTTCCACGGCCACCTGGCCTACACCCCAACATTTACAATCAACAGACTCTAAACCACGGGTGTGGCTACTTGAGAACTAATTTTCAAAGGTAAAGAAGATTAGCGACTAAGGTTTTTGAGGGTACCAAAGCACAAAGTAATTCTATACATAAGCTTAATTGGCATGGGTAACAATAACCAAGAGAGTAGAATGAACATTGATAGCTTTGATTATTCACATGAAGGTGCTAATGATAATACCCCCATGTTTGTTAATTATCTTGTTACTAGGTTGCATCAAGCTATGGGAAGCCCTCATTTGCAAGCCGAAGTTACCCAACAACTTGGTGCTTATGGGATTTCCCTTTCTCTCCAAGAGGGGAGAGAGCTTAGGCGGCCTCTTGATGAGACTCCCAAAAGAAGACTCTCTCCCATAAGAGAGAAGGAATCCAAAGAACGAGAAAGAAGCGAATCTCTAAGTTCCTCTAAAGATGTGGCTCCACGAAGACGACGGTTTAGACGATCGCCAACTCCTCCCAAGAGGAAATGGTCAACCCATAGTTCCACGAAGACGGTGGTCTAAACGGTTGCCAACTCTTCCCAAGAGGAAATGGTCAACCCATAGTTCTTCTCCTCGTTGTTCCAAAAGGGAAGAGAGGAAACAAAGGAAGAGAAAGGCAAGAAAGAGGTCACCCTCTTCTCCTTCTTCTTCACCTTCCTCATATTCCGACGAAAGCAACAACTATTCTCCTAGAGAATACAAGAGGAGAGAGCATCGTAAAACTTACCCTGCATGGTGAAGGTCCCAAAAGCTCAAGAAATTTAAAAAGGGAGAAAAGAGTATCTCTTTTCTCACCTATGATGGGACCTTTGGTGCCACCAACAAAGTACTGGCCTTCATCCAACAATTTGATGCGGCCTTTGGAGATGAGAGCTTCACAAAGTCCTCCAAGATACACCATGTAGCTATGCACTTCCATAAATTTGCTCATCAATGGTAGGCTAGCCTCATGGCAAGGGTGAAGCCCCAAAGACATGGAAAACTCTACAAGTTTCCATCATGAAGCTATTCCTTGCAAGCGATGCAAAGGACAAAGTGCTTACTGAATGGTAGAGTTTGAAGCTTATCTCCAGCAAGTCTATCCACAAATATGTGGACAAGTTTTGGAATTTACATCTCAAGGCTACTGTCTTTCAAAAGATAGACTTCGCCGAGAAAAAGCAACAATTCTGTGCGGGATTACCTGAAGAAATGTCAGAGTATGTCAACTCTCAATGGCCTGGTTCTATCACCAAAGTAATCCACTACACTATGGTTGCTTCTCACATGAATTTCCAACAAGGGGCTAGAAGAAATCCCAAGCCCATGGAAAGCAAAGACAAAAGTGATGCAAAGGGGAAAAACAATGCCCAAAATTCTTCCCAAGGCAATTCCAACAACAACAACAACAATCGGTCCAAGGTAAAAAGACTTTACAAAGGTAAAAATAAACTCTCTTCTGAAGAGCTAGAAGCTTTTCGTAAAGACCACAAATGCTTCAAGTGTGGGGAGCAAGGACATGGCTACCGTTCTTTCCTCAAAAGAAATGCCCACAATGAGACTCTTAGAGCTTCAAAGATCGAAGCTCTGAAAGAGGATGCTCATTGCAAAGGATCATCTCTTTCCTATGCTTGGGAAAAGGTAAGGAAGAATGATTCCTTCATCTTATTTGACCTGGCTCTACTCACAACTTCATATCAACGGAGTTGGCCACCAAGTTGGGCATTCAAGCTTTTGAGATGGAAGATACTGTAACGGTGGATGGAGCTTTTAAGGGACATCAAGCCTCCGTTACTCTCTTAACTGGGAAATTGAGGCTTCATGTCCAAAGGCACGTCGACAAAGAAGAGTTTTTTATCTCTCCTCACCATGGTTCAACCGCATGGCTACCAACATGAAGTTCCCTGAAAGGAGAATCTACTTCACCTACAGGGAAAAGAGTATGTATATAGATGCTAGTGAGTCTGGTCCTACTATAACACTTGTAAATTCACCTACTTTTGATAAGTCAATGAAAAGCTTAGTTTTTGCATACATGACTTTTGTCAAATAATCCAATAATGATGCTAATGTTTTATCAAATGAAAATGGTAAGAACCAAAAAGAGTTAGACTTGTCTACTTTTGCAAATTGATTCCAAGATGTTTTAATCGATGATATCCCTATGGACTTACCTCCAAACCGAGGGGATGATGACCATCAAATTGAGCTCCTACCAGGAAGCTCACTACCTAACAAGACTACCTTACCGAATGGATCCATCAAAGTTGGAGATAATAAAAGCATGGCCTAATCGAAGGAATCTACATGAGCTAAGAAGCTTTATTGGTATGTGTGCATACTATAGATGCTTCATAACCAAATTCTCCCAAATAGAAGAACCATTACATGACTTAACAAAGAAGAACGTTAAGTACTCATGGACTGCTAAAGAGAAAAATTATTTTGATAAGCTTAAAGAAAAGCTTATCTCTTAACTTGTGCTTACACATCCGGACCTCTCAAAACAATTTGAGGTTCAATGTGATGCTTGTTGAAATTTCCTTGGATGCTTCAAGAAGGGCATGACATAGCATATGAGAGTCGAAGACTCAATTCCAATGAGCGTGTCTTGGGAATCTATGAAAAGGAGCTACTAGTTGTCCTACATGCCCTTGATACATGGAAGCACTACCTTTTGGGGACTGCATTCATCCTACGAATGGATCACCAAAGTCTCAAGTACTTCATGACACAAACCAAGCTCTCCAACAAACAAATGAAGTGGGAAAATTTTCTTTCGCATTTTTATTTTCATATCGCTCACATTGTTGGTAAGCACAATCTAGTGATTGATGCACTTTCACAACCAAGAGTCAATGCAGTGTCTATAGCAACTCACAATGATCTATCTTCTATGATAGATGAGTATGCTACTGACCCTGAATTTAGAGACATAATGTCAGTCCTTTCTTTGGGGAAGAAAGAAAAGGGTGAAAGCATGTTAACCTGTCGCGCTTTTTGTGCTAGTTAGCAGTTTCAAGTTAGCACATCTTCGAAAAGTTGGGCGTCCGGTAAATTTTTTACAAATAACATCAAAATTTGTCGGAGGTTGTACATTTGGATTCCTTGTTTCAAGTGCTTTCTATTGATATATCATATGTCATAGATCTTGGAGATGTAGCTCAAGTTATTGTACTAGTTAGCATATGTCAAAATTGTGCTAGTTAGCATTGTCCCGGACATGAAAAATCATGACAGGTTAACATGCTTTCACCCAAGAAGAAGAACCATTCACCTTGCAGGATGGTTATCTTTTCCATGGCAACATGCTATGTGTTACTCACTCCCTTCGTGAGAAATCATGTATGAATCCCATGCTCCTCCCTATGCGGGGCATAGAGGCATTCAACCTACTCTTCAAGAAGTAGAGACGTACTTCTATTGGCCTATAATGAAAGTGGACATACAAGAATATGTTTCAAAACGAGTGGTATGCCAAAAGACTAAGTATGATAGAGGGAAGTAACTTGGATTACTCCAGTCATTGCCAATCCCCAATTCACCATGGGAGAGTATATCCATGGATTTTATCTGTGGATTACCTAAGTCTATCCATGGGAATATGGGAATATGAACAATAGTCGACAGGTATAGCAAGCAGGCACACTTTATTCCTATTAAAAAGACTATTAAGGAACACCAAATGGAAACTCTCTTCATATTTGAAGTTTTTAAACACCATGGATTGCCAACATCCATCGTGTTAGATAGAGATCCTAGAATGACTAATAGTTTTTGGAAAGGTCTCTTTGAACATCTAGGTACAAGATTGAATTTCTCTTTAACATATTACCCATAAACGGATGGTCAAACTGAGATAGCCAATCTTATGATTCTTGATCTACTAAAGACATATGTTACAGAAGTAGATCAACGCTCAAAATGGGAGAAGTATTTACCCCTTGTAGGGTATGCGTACAATAATATTGTCCATACTACTATGGACAAAGCATCTTTTGAGATCATAGAGGGAAGACCTAAAAGTCCTTACCTACTTAAAGTACATGGGAAGATCTTCATTGTCGATGAGTATAGCCGTGACCTACAATAACCTTTTCAAAAGATTAAGAGGCTATATCCATCTCTCCACAAAGGCAAAGAGCTGATGCTGACAAGCATAGATCAAGGGCCTTAACGTTCAAAGAAAATGATTGGGTATTACTTAAGTTTCCCAAGGCTCGATTGAGGCAAACAACGGGCAAAAATCCTACGGGCCATCAAAATTATTATGCTAAACTAGCAAAAAGATACTATGGTCCTTTTCAAATCTTGAATCTAATCAATGAGATGGCCTATCAACTCAAGTTACCCAACTATTGGCTCACACACAATGCTTTTCATGTGAGCCTACTTAAGCCCTACCAAGGAGAGCCACCAAGTGAACCAATTATTGCAGACCCTCCAAAATTCGAAGAACAAGAAGAGGTGCTACAACCCGAAACTAATCTTTGGCATGAAGACAAGGTACTACGACATGGTAAGATTATCCGATGGTATCTTATTAAGTTCAAAAATTATTCTTTTAAAGATGCTAGATGGATGCAAGAAATACAACTTAAGGATAGTATGAATGTTGTCAATGCTTACAATGCTACATTAGGGTAAGCAAATGTACATGTTTCTTTTAAATGACCAATGTTTTTGTCTTATAAGACTAATTCTCTTTTTATTGTGCAAAAATTTAAATAGTATGCACGCTTAGAATTGTGTTTGTGATGACAACGTACACCAAGTAAAATATGTCACTCTACTTTGGGATAATGAAATGGACTAAAGAGCAAACATGCTTGTGGAAGCTAAGTCTCCCAAGCACCACCTAGACTATTCATCCATTCTGGAATGATTTTGTAGGGTAACAATGGATCCTCTACCCGCTAAGAAACGTAGACTAATGACTAAGACTTCATCTCTTCTACCTCATAGTCGAGGACGACTATGATTTCAAGAGAGAGACACTACAACATAACATGAAGATATCGACGCATCATATATCGACGGCCATGCCTTTCCACGCGTATATCGACCCCGTGGGAATATGCGTCGATATACGCGTCGCAATGCGTGTCAATATACGCGTGGAAAGGCATTATTTGCCATGCGTATATCGACGCAAATTCCCACGGATATATCGATGCAGTTTGCGACGCAAAAAAATTTGGGGAAAAAAAGGGAGACTCGGGCGCGTAGGGGCCATTTTTGCTTGCTCAAATCTTGGCCAAAACCTGCTGCGTAGGTATTATGTCACTCTCCCCCCCACCCCTCTCTCTCTCTCTCTCTCTCTCTACATCGTGTGTGTGTGTAGGAAAGAGAGAGAGAGCGGTGTGTGTGTGTGTAGGAAAGAGAGAGAGAGAGAGAGAGAGAGAGAGAGAGAGAGAGAGAGAGAGAGAGAGAGAGATAGGAAAATAGAGAGAGAGAAAGAGAGTTATATATATATATATATATATATATATATATATATATATATATATATATATATATATATATATATATAGAGAGAGAGAGAGAGAGAGAGATAGGGAAGTGGAGAGCGATACAGAGAGAGAGATAGGGAAATAGAGAAATAGAGAGAGAGAAAGAGAGTTCTATATATATATATATATATATATATATATATATATATATATATATATATATATAGAGAGAGAGAGAGAGAGAGAGAGAGATAGGGAAGTGGAGAGCGATACAGAGAGAGATAGGGAAATAGAGAAATAGAGAGAGAAAGAGAGATAGCGAGAGCGAGATCGAGAGAGAGAGAGAGAGAACGAGAGATAGGGTACGTAGACAGAGAGAGAAAAATAGAGAGATAGAGAGTGATATATATATATATATATATATATATATATATATATATATATATATAGAGAGAGAGAGAGAGAGAGAGAGACACTACTAGAGATCACTTGAATATCGACGCCAACTTACCGACGTCATTGGCGGGCGTCGGTATGTGCATCGGCAATATTGGAGGGAGCAATAAATTTTCAATTTCCGTCTCGTATACCGACGCAGATATCGACGCGTATACAACAGCATATACCGACGTGTATATAGCAGTGTATACCGACGCATATACAGCAGCGTATACCGACGTCGACTGGTAAAAACAAAACCGCGGGCTTATTTTCTGCGCGTTTCCAAAAACTCATTCTCTCTCTCTCTCTCTCTCTCTCTCTTCGCTCAACTCGCGGCCAGATCTGCACCTTTGGACTACTACGGGCTTGGGCAAACACCATCACATCTTCTCTACTTACTGCAGGTAAGCCTTTTGTCCTTGTTTTTTGGTTATTTGTGTGTGTGTGTGTGTGTAACACAATGTGTGTGTGTGTGTGTGTTTTTTTTGCAGATATGGAAGCTACTCCGGAAGCTTTGTGCACACATACGAGTGTATGTGAGTGCACAATCTCATTGCTCTCACACACACACACACATTAATTTTAATTTTATATTTAAATATGTTATTTAATTTTAAAATTCAAATTGTTATTGTTGTTTAATTTTAATTTGTTATTGTTATTTAATTTTATATTAGAATTTGTTATTGTTAATTGTATTTTAGGGTTTCTTGAAATTAATTTTAGAGTTAAAGTTAATTAGTTTTAGGGTTTTGTATATCCAAAAATAGAATAAAAAAGCTCATTAACAAAAAGTTTTCATATCCTTGCATGACCAACGGAAACGTTTGTATCTTACTGTCATCATTCGGCATTCTTAGTGACAGCATGGAAAGCACACACAATCTCTCTCTCTCTCTCTGCACACACAATCTCTCTCTCTCTCTCTCTCTCTCTCTCTCTCTCTCTCTCTCTCTCTCTCTCTCTCTCTCTCTCTCTCTGTGCAAAGAACCAACGGCCCGAGCGTACACACGCTCCGTCGGCGCCGCGGCTACTACGAGAGCAGAATAGAAGAAGAAAAGGGGAAGGGAGGAGCAACAAAACACAAAAGGCAAAGATGGTGGCTCATTGCTTGCTCAAAAAACCATCACAACGCTCCGAGAGCTTCTCCCTCACTCTCCTCTAGCATTTTTAATAACCGGTCGACATGTGGCACTCCTCTTGAGCTTCATTGACTTCATTTGACCAGCTCAAAATACATTCGAAGCTCAACTCTCACCTTTACACGTGAAAGTCCTCTACGGAGCAACAACAGCGCCGTCGTTGCTCTTAGAGACAAGCTTCCTCCTCAAAAAAGGTTGGGCGGGGACATATAATAAGCCGTAGGTCAAACAGATAGAAGAAATGCCCAAAATATAAGCCGTTTTTGAAGTCAGGTTGGGGTTTTCTACGGAAAAATGCAAACGGACTTCATAAACGGCTTCTACGCCGTAGGTCAAATCCGGTTGCGTTTTTCTATGAAAAAACGCAAACGGACTTCGGAAATGGCTTCTATGCCTACCGAAACCATCCGTAGTCCATTAGGTAGTCTTTACGCAATGTCAAGAACGCGTATGGCAAGCCGTAGGTCAAACGGATAGAAGAAACGCCAAATACACAAGCCGTAGGTCAAATCCGGTTGCGTTTTTCTATGGAAAAACGCAGACGGACTTCGGAAATGGCTTCTATGCCTACCGAAACCATCCATAGTCCATTAAGTAGTCTTAAAGCAATGTCAAGAGTGTGTATGGCAAGCCGTAGGTCAATGGGTTTGAATTAAACGTACGCCAAATACACAAGCCGTAGGTCAAATCCGGTTGCGTTTTTCTACGAAAAAACTCAAACGGATTTCGGAAATGGCTTCTATGCCTACTGAAACCATCCGTAGAAAATTAGATAGTCTTTAGGCAATGTCGAGAGTGCATATGGCAAGCCGTAGGTCAAAGGGATAGAAGAAACGCTAAATACACAAGCCGTAGGTCAAATCCGGTTGTGTTTTTCTACAGAAAAACGCAAACGGACTTCGGAAATGGCTTCTATGCCTACCGAAACCATCCGTAGTCCATTAGGTAGTCTTAAGGCAATTTCAAGAGAGTGTATGGCAAGCCGTAGGTCAAACGGATAGAAAAAACGTCAAATACACAAGCCGTAGGTCAAATCCGGTTGCGTTTTTCTACGAAAAAACGCAGACGGTCTTCGGAAACTGATTCTATGCCTACCAAAACCATCCCTAGTCCATTAGGTAGTCTTTAGGCAATGTCAAGAGCGCGTATGGAAAGCCGTAGGTCAAACGGATAGAAGAAACGCCAAATACACAAGCCGTATGTCAAATCTGATTGCGTTTTTCTACGAAAAAACGCAGACGGACTTTGGAAATGGCTTCTATGCCTACCGAAACCATCCGTAGTCTATTAATTAGTCTTAAAGCAATGTCAAGAGCGTGTATAAAAATCCGTAGGTCAATGGGTTTGAATTAACGCCAAATACACAAGCCGTAGGTCAAATCCAGTTGCCTTTTTCTATGGAAAAACGCAAACGGATTTCGAAAATGGCTTCCATGCCTACTGAAACCATCCGTAGACGATACGAGTGTCTTTAGGCAATGTCAAGAGCGCGTATGGCAAGCCGTAGGTCAAACGGATAGAAGAAACGCCAAATACACAAGCCGTATGTCAAATCCTATTGCGTTTTTCTACGGAAAAACGCACATGGACTTCGAAAATGGCTTCTATGCCTACCGAAACCATCCGTAGTCCATTAAGTAGTTTTAAATCAATGTCAAGATCATGTATGGCAAGCCGTAGGTCAATGGGTTTGAATTAACACCAAATACACAAGCCGTAGGTCAAATCCGGTTGCGTTTTTCTACGGAAAAATGCAAACGGATTTCGAAAATGACTTCTATGCCTACTGAAACCATCCGTAGACGATACGAGTGTCTTCAAGCAATGTCAAGAGCGCGTATGGCAAGCCGTAGGTCAAACGGATAGAAGAAACGCCAAATATACAAGCCGTAGGTCAAATCCGATTGCGTTTTTCTACGAAAAAACGTAGACGGACTTCGGGTGGCTTCTATGCCTATCGAAACCATCCGTAGTCCATTAAGTAGTCTTAAAGCAATGTCAAGAGCGTGTATGGCAAGCCGTAGGTCAATGGGTTTGAATTAAACGTACGCCAAATACACAAGCCGTAGGTCAAATCCGGTTGCGTTTTTCTACGAAAAAACGCAAACGGATTTCGGAAATGACTTCTATGCCTACTGAAACTATCCGTAGACGATACGAGTGTCTTTAGGCAATGTCAAGAGCGCGTATGGCAAGCCGTAGGTCAAACGGATAGAAGAAACGCCAAATACACAAGCCATAGATCAAATCCGGTTGCGTTTTTCTACGAAAAAACACAAACGGATTTCGGAAATGACTTCTATGCCTACTGAAATCATCCGTAGACCATTAGATAGTCTTTAGGCAATGTCAAGAGTGCGTATGGAAAGCCGTAGGTCAAACGGATAGAAGAAACGCCAAATACACAAGCCGTAGGTCAAATCCGGTTGTGTTTTTCTACGAAAAAACACAAACGGATTTCGGAAATGACTTCTATGCCTACTGAAATCATCCGTAGACCATTAGATAGTCTTTAGGCAATGTCAAGAGTGCGTATGGCAAGCCGTAGGTCAAACGGATAGAAGAAACGCCAAATACACAAGCCGTAGATCAAATCTAGTTGCGGTTTTCTATGGAAAAACACAAACGGACTTCGGAAATGGCTTCTATGCCTACCGAAACTATCCGTAGTCCATTAAGTAGTCTTAAAGCAATGTGGAGAGCGTGTATGGCAAGCCATAGGTCAATGGGTTTGAATTAACGCCAAATACACAAGCCGTAGGTCAAATCCGGTTGCGTTTTTCTACTGAAAAACGCAAACGGATTTTGGAAATGACTTCTATGTCTACTGAAACCATCCGTAGTCCATTAGGTAGTCTTAAAGAAATGTCAAGAGCATGTATGGCAAGCCGTAGGTCAAACGGACAGAAGAAACGCCAAATACACAAGGGATTGATTAGATCCGATTACGTTTTTCTACGAAAAAACGCAAACAGACTTCGGAAACTGATTCTACAGTTACCGAAACCATCCGTAGTCGATTAGGTAGTCTTTAGGAAATGTCAAGAGCACGTATGGAAAGCTGTAGGTCAAACGGACATTAAAAACGCCAAATACACAAGTCGTAGGTCAAATCCGGATCCGAAGATAAAACGAGAACTCTTGAGACCGTTTACATGGATTGTCTGAAGAGCACATCTCTGTGTGTGTACATATGTTGCACCCACAAATATAGGCTTTAGTTTGACCAATAAAGACATGATTTACCCGGTGGTCTTGATCTCCGTGAACCTCTAGAAAAAGTGGAGATTTTAACCCACCCGGCATGAAGAGATTGTCTATTTTTCACGAACTGCCGTACTGGAGTGATTTGCTTATTAATCATCTGCTCGATCCAATGCACATTTTTAAGAATGTGGGAGAGATCATATGGAAGAACATTACTGGAAAAAGGGAGAGCAAAGCTCAGAGAGATGACCTACAGGCTGTGGGTCGAATGCCAGAGATGTGGCCTCGACTAAAGTCCAATGGAGCGTATGCTATTCCAAAAGGTCCATGGGTTTTGAGTCGTGATAAAGGGAAAAAAGTGAAGAAGACCATATCTTCTTTCCAGACTCCTACTCGGCGCATGCGATGTTTGAAAACGGCCTTTACTAGAGATGAAAATCTTAGTGGTCTTAAGTCGCATGATTGGCACAAATTTTTACAGTTTATCTTACCAATTGCCATAAAATATTGTCTGGCAGATGACATCAGATGTACCATTAATAAAATTAGTGAGCTAGTGCGTTGGATCTCATCAAAAGAGATAAGAAAAGATAGCATAGATGCAGCTCGCTTGAATGCAATCGAAGTAGTGTGTATGGTGGAGAAGTATTTTCCAACGAACATTCTTACCATCCAAATGCATTTGCTTGTGCTTGTGGTCGATGAAGTTGCAGTTGCTGGAACCGTCAACAACAGATGGATGTTCTTCTTGGAGAGATTCATGAAGACTTAATTTAAAGGGGTTCGTTCGTCAAAGATCTCGTTCTGAGGGTAGCATGGCTGAAGGATGGCTTGTTTATGGTTATGTTTAACTTTCTGGTTATGCTTATGGTTATTGTTTTGTTTGTGGTTATGGTTATTTGCATTATGGTTTTGATCAATATGGTTATGGCCGGTTATGGTTTTAATTTGGTTATGGTTTTGCACAAATTAAATTCGTTATGGTTATGGTTTTAAGTTGGTACGGTTATGGTTTTGCACAAAGTTCATTTCATTTCTTTCATTGGCCTTAAATCTCATGTGAGATCCTACATGGATAGCATGTAGGAGGCGTATACATGATATGGTTTTTTTTGAAAAGTTTATGTAAAAACAAAGGGAACTCTGCCAAAATTTTTGCGCGTGGGAGCACGATTGATTTTGGTGCTGCTCGCTTTCTTGGGCAGAGGGCAGGAAGTCTGGCTGTGGCTGTGTCCATCTTTTCACTGGGCACAGGCCAGGCTACCTGCCCTCTGCCCAAGAATTTTTTTTTCCTGTTATGGTCGTCGATATATGCGTCTATATTTTCGTCCATATCTGCGTCGCTATCTGCGTTTATAACTGTGTCCATATCTGCATCGTTATCAGCGTCTATAACTGCGTCCATATCTGCGTCTCTATCTGCGTCTATAACTGCGTCCATATCTACGTCGCTATCAACGTCCATATCTGCGTCGCAAATAAAGCGTTTCCACGCAGATAGCGACACAAATAGCAACAGTTTCACAGGGACGCATATATCTACGCAGATATCGACGCAGTGCGTCGATATTTGCGTTGATGACACCTTTTTTTTGTAGTGAGGTAATGTCATAAAATCTAATATCTAACCAATCCAAAAAAAAAATCTCTTTTTAAACTGTTCATTTAATGTGGGAAAATAAAGGGGAACTAGGGTTAGGATATAGACATGTGCTTATGGATCTATCTCAACACGAGGCCAAGGTAAAAGGGTCCAAATGAGAGATAGTCTATCAAAGAGCAATGCTACCTAAGGGAGCTTAAAGACCTTAGGGTTAGCTTCATTAAAGACCTCCAAAGGTTAGTGTTAAAAGTCCTTAGACCTAGGACCTTAAGCAAGTTGGGGCTCACCTTTAGGTGGGAACCTTGCCCAAGCTTGAGGTGCTTGTCATGCTTAAATGACTAAGGTGCTTGAAGTGTTCAATTCAAACATGATCTCTCAAGAGGCATAACAGATTGTCATGCTTAAATGAATAACGTGCTTGAAGCGTTCAATTCAAACATGATCTCTTAAGAAGCATAAAAGACACATGTCAAGATCCTCCCCATGTTGCCTCATGATGTGCTTGAATCCTATTCGATAGGCTTTAAAGGGGTCCAATGAGAATCTAGATGCATTTAAATATATAATTAAGCTCTTTCTCTCAAAGAGGGAAAAGGGGACACGTCCAAATGATATAATTGAATAATACGTCCAATTGAATAATACAAATGAGAGAGAGAGAGAGGGATGGACCAAGCATGAGACGGGGGCACATTTGGGAATCCTTATACTCTCCCACACACACACACTCTCTCATTGTGTGAGGTTCAAAGTGCAAGAGCTCCATCTCCTTCTCCAAGCTTGTTGAGAAGTTGAGAGCCTACGCCAACATTCTTGGCTATGGAATGCAAATTCAACAAAGAGCCATGCTTCAATGCTTAAGCTTGCTATCTTCTTCATCTTCATTACTATGCTATTATGCTATGCTAAGCAAGAAGAGTGATGGTAAGTGAGGAACTATTTATTTCTCCTATTGAATGCTTCTTCTTCCTCTTCCCTACCCTCATTCCCCGCTAGCTCTCTCCACCTTTGAAGGTGTCTGATGCCTTGGGCTTGAGGCCGGGGATTGTTAATTCTTTTACAAAGTTTATGTTATGCTCGTGATGCATGAAGATTTCCATCTTCATTGCATCACCTAGGTCACAAGGAACAAAGATTGTATTGTACCAAGTCTCTCTTGATGGGAGAATCTATAATACAAAAGCCTATTGGAGGGGGGACCGGCTCCACATAAATCTGGTCCTCAACTGTTATCAAGTTCTCTAAACTTTCTCTCTCTTGTAAAAGTATTGTTCATGCCAAGTTAAATAAGTATTATGGTTATGTTGTTACCGCTAATTAAGTTCACCCTCTATATTCTCGAGGTAGTCTCACAAAAATGCTCACTCTAATTCTCTTAATTCTGCTATTCTCAAAGTTCATAGGTCATTTCGATTACAAGCAATGTATTCAACAACTGATACAATGAGATTTGCCGTTAGCCTACATCATGTCATCAAAAAATTTATACTAATGTTTATTTTCTAATACTACTACCTTTGCTTTTGTGTCCATGACTCTTCATGTGTCTAATTTGCTTCATCTAAGTTTGAATTGCAATTTTTTTAGCGACCGCCTGCCTAATGTCATGCTAATCTTTCTAATAGATAAGACCCTTTCTCTTGGATCTTTCTATAGCCATTACATGGGCTCTCATGGCTTTAATTTCTTGATCCTCCTCATTTTCAATAACTATGCAAATTTGAACAGTCACATTCAACACCCATTATTGAGTCCGTCATTGGGTATTTTTGCTTCTTTTCATTGTAGGGTTTCCATTCATTAAAGGTGACTGATCAATATCTATCAATACCACATTACCATAAGTTGAAAAGTTTAGAGGATGTTTCCAAATTCATTTTTGGATTTTTGATCTACCCTCCATATCTGGTTATAGGAAAAATACCCTTCTTCTCTATGCTGACATCACAATTCACAATGAGGTCTTACTTTGTGACCATATTTAGTGCAATAGTTATTTTATTATGATTGAACTAAACATAGATCCATGATCCTACCAAGGTGGTCTTGGCATATTTCTATTAAACCTGATGTTTATTCAGTAGGATAGGACCTAACCTTATACTACTCACTATTGTGAGTTTTGCAAAACAAAAAAGGATAGGACCTAACCAGCCTAAATCACTTCTTTACCCTGTCTATTTAGAGAATTAGTATTCCTCTGTTCTTGGTGTTATATCAGCAAAAGGAAGTTCATTATGAGGCTCACATGTCTACGTATTGGAAGGTGGTTAAGCCAATCAGTTGTTGCTTAAGTGTTCCTATACATCTTGGGTTGTGTTATCCCAAGGGGCAAAGGTGCAATATATTCCATTAAGAGGAACTATGACCCAAATACCTCACCTCCTATACCTCTTCAAGGGAAACTACTACCCCAAATTAGAATCAACCACCCAAGAAGCAAGAGAACTAGTCGATGCAAGAAATTGGGTGGTGAGTTGCATGAAAGGCTACACATTCTAGTGATATGAATGATGACCCAAGGACCGTACCTCCTACCCCGCTTCAAGGGAAGCTACTATCCATAATAAATCGCACTAGGATAGACCACCAAAGAAACAAAACACTATTATTTATACCAAATCAAAAGAAGTGACTATTTATAAAGAAAATCTAAATTAGATTTCAAAAAATTTGTCTTTAAAGCTAAGTTTTAGCTTTTAAATCATGTAAATTTTTTTGGATTAAGAGTAAGATAGAGAAAGAGTTTGATCTCTTGGAAAAGGCAAGCCTAGGGAAGTGGAAGGAGGTCCTCTTATATATCTCCCTTCAGAATGGGGAGAATTTTGCATCCCATTGTGGTCTGCCAAGTTGCCTACCTAAAAATCTCGTTTGGGAGCATTCATAAGCTGGTGGACTAACCTACATAGTAGGTTTCTCCAAGTTGTTTGTTATGAACATGTCCATTGGGATTTATTAAGCCATATTTACAGTGCACAACTTGCTCATCACAGAATTGAAATGCCTTAGGTTTAACTTATAATGACTATTTGATTGTATACAGATGCCCTAGCATGCACCTTTGTTGAATCACCTCGTAGAGTTTGTGATGCCAATTTCAAGCTACAAAGAGGAGAAAATGTTTGCTAGTAGCCAATGATGATTTGAAACAATGGGTGGGTTCAGATTGCGCACAAGAGCACGCGGTGAAAGTCTTTCCTTTTGCACACTCAATTCACACTCCCCATTAAAAACATATATTTAAATTGTGATGAAAGGTGCACCGCAAATTGGATGTGGCCTTGTGGGTAGGCCATTTGACGTCTTGTGTGAGGTGTCGATAGTTTAAAGCCCCACGTGCTCGAGATTGAAAAGTGGGTGGACATCATTTTGTTCCACGGGTATGAGGTTGCTTGCTAATGGGTAGGTCCGTAGATGCGACGTTTTTGCATTGCTCCAACTAGATCGTGCCACCAAGGACACGCGAACCTGCAAGGCATGTTACGGGAGGCAGTCTAAATGCTCTCTATGTGAGTGTCACTCTAGGGTTCCATGGGTGGACACGGCCAAATGGAAACACTCACAAGAGGGACAGCCTTCCTTGCCAGGCTTGGCCATGAATGGGCCCTCTTTTCATAGCGTGGGCCTAGCATGGGCCATCTTTTGAAAGGAAAGCACGAAGGCTAGAGATTACCGTTGGTGGCAATTGGGCAAAGGCAAAGGGGATGGGTACCCCATTGTGAACCTCTCGAGCTTCTCGTTGATGAAGCAGTGTTGTGTCCAGCTTAATGTAACTTGTGTTGTGCATGAGTTAGGACAAAAAGCTAGTCTATAGGGGGTACCCGGAATCACGAACAACCCATACTTCTTGCAAGTAACTCTTGATTCGAAGAGCCAACACCTGCTCATCCCTACAATAAGGCTTTTAGTAGTAAGATGTTTTCTCATGGTTCTTCTCAATGTATTGTTGCCTAAAGAAGTAGGCAGCCACATTCAATTTTGGCAAGATCCGTCTCTCTCTCTCTCTCTCTCTCTCTCTCTCTCTCTCTCTCTCTCTCTCTCTCTCTCTCTCTCTCTCTCTCTCTCTCTCTCTCTCTCTCTCTCTCTCTCTCTCTCTCTCTCTCTATATATATATATATATATATATATATATATATATATATATATATATATATATATATATATATATATATATATATATATATATATATATATATACACACACACACACACATATATATACACATATAGATATGTGTATATATATAAGGGCTCGAGAAAAGATACAAAATGGCTGACTCAAATTTGGCCAAGAAGGTTCTCAAGCCAGTTCAAATTATGGAATTTTTAGTTATAATATGAGATTTTTAGTGTGATTATCCCTCTCAAATTTAGTGTTAGCCTGCTCATATGTGTGTGAAAAGGTTCCTAAGCCATGTCCACAAAAAATGTTTTTCGAGCCCTACGAGTCTATATATATATATATATATATATGTATGTATGTATGTATGTGTGTGTGTATGTATGTATATAGGAAAAATTACCAAAATACCCCAATATTTTTTCATAAATTCCCAAAATACCCTTCAAATTTTCCAAAATTCACAAAATACCCTTGGTTGTGAGAGTAAATTTCTCCAAAACAAAAAAAAATTGCGGCTTTTCATAAACAGAATGATTGTCTATCATATAAGATGCTAAGACTAGAATTTTAGTTGGTTATGTGGGTTTTGGAGATGGATTGCTTCATTATTTTTAGACATAACTGCCTTTTTTTGCGAGGAAATTTTTGACAAATTATATGCTAAGGACTCAAAAACGGATTTCAATTTTTAAAAAGGAATAAAGATTAGAAATCTTGAACAATCCAACCAAAATAGATATAAGGGTATTTTGGGAATTTTTGAAATTTGAGGGGTACTTTGAGAATTTCCACAAATTCGAGGGGTATTTTGGTAATTTCACATGTATATATGAATGGCAGGCCATTGATGTGGAGCCAATCACACAGCCATGATGTTGCTCACATTCTTTTAAAATTATCGCAGCCGGCATACAGAGGGGCATTTGAAAGGTCTGCACAGAGCTAGAAGCCAGTATCAGCAGGCTCAAGTGACAAAATTCTACTACCCGTAAAAGTATAGGTGGGGCATGCACTCAATAGATGAGGTCGAGGTACAGGTGGAAAAGGCCAGCACCACGGAGCTAACGTGCCTGGCACCATCCAAGCCAATTGCCCCCAACCAAAATCAAACGGTCGTCTTGCCATAGTATCAATATAATATACTAGCATGCATCAATTCATAGCAACGTTAGAAAAGCAAAGCAACCACGATCTTGTCACTCACAATGTTGTCGGCTCTATCAATCACCTAAGACCTTGTTTTTTTTTTCAAATTTTTCTTTTTTCCAGAGAAATGCTTGTGAATTATATTAGAAGGGGCTATAAATTACATCTTTCGAAGGCATGGAAGCCTTGATTGGGTGAGTGTACAAACTGAACTCTGTTGTTTCCAAAAGGATTGGTGATCACCTCGCCTCAGTAATTGTAAGACCTTGTTTTTGGATCTGTCACTGCTCTTTCAGCCCATGACTACCCTTGATAACCACGCCGTCACTGCCACGGGCCTACCTGCATCTGCTCCGGGCTCCTCTTGTCACCTCAGATGCTATCTGCTACACCATACTCGTGGTGACTCCTCTGCAGGCCGTTGTATTTTTTGTTTGCTAAGCTGACTATAGAGTGCATAAGCAACACAACAAGCAAGCAACCCCCATAAATAACAGGCTCAACCATATTGGATGCACTATCCATCTACAGGCAAATTATACTCCCAAATTGTGGTGCCCTTCCCCTACGCTCACCATCATTGTGTTGTGCTTCATCCTAAAAGAAAGACTCTAGACAAGGGAAAAGTAAGTATTCACATTTACCACTTTTTAGTGTCCTTGTGATCACATCTATATGTATTCTATAACAGCAAGGCGAGTGCGATTTACATGTGTCAACAACTGCGAGATGAAGGCGAAAGTCCAAAACGAGAAGAAGAAGAAGAAGCTCCTTTGCGCACTATAAAGAGGGAGAGATAAAGAGAGAGAGAGAGAGGCCGCCGACGGCGGCCGGCCGTACTAGTATCATGAATAATCAAAGATCTGCAAATGGATCTTGAGCATGAGGCTAAGTTGGCTGAAGAGGAAGAACACAAAAGCAGTGATGGTGGACGACAATATGATAGCAGAAGTGAGAAGTAAACTATGCGATAGTCGAGAAAAAGTTGCAAAGGAGATAATGACGGAGATTGTAATAGACATGATCAATACGATGATGGAGATCATGGCAGACAACACCATGGAAGCAGTGGTGATGGTAGACATGACGGAAGAAGTGAACGTGACGATTGACATGATGGCAGAATTCGTGGAAGAGACGATGATGAAGATTAGACATGACCGACACCATGATGAAGGTCGACGTGAGACAAGGTAGGAAAGACAAAGAGACCATGCCAGAGAAGATGAATATAGAAGGAATCGTAGCCATAGGGATGGTGATTGAAGAATTCATAGAGAACATGATGATCGCACAGATAGATACAAAGGATATGTTGGCAGTGAGGATGCTGATAGATGCAAAGATCGGAGTAGGGGGAATTGAGATGATAGCTCTTCACACGAACTTGAGAAAGCTTTATTGATGGTTTGATAGTAACAACAACCTTTGGTCCCACTCCTACCTGTATCAGGCTCAACCATGGGTGCATTGCTTTCCTATTGACGACTCCATCTCGACAAAAGTGCAAGGTCCAGTATCTGCATTCAATTTTCCATGTCTATGCATTTGTTTGGTCCACACATAAATCCTATGGGACAGAGCACGGCTAATTCCGTTTCTTATAATTTTTGGAGAAACTCTCCACCATACTTTTGTATGTCACTTATGCATGACGTGCACTGCATACTTAGCATTTTCACTCTATAATGCTTCATTGCAAGACGAAACGTTTAACTATTCACATTGCTTTTATGTAGCTTGATTCAAACATTGTCCCCTAGCTTGCTCAATTGGACGACACCCATATACGATTACGAGGTCGGTAGTGCAGATTATAGTCTGTTGATGCTTTCTGTATTTTTTGAGTTTGTCAATGCTTCTTTAAGTTTAGTTTAGCTATATGTTTTTCTCACTAGTGCATGCTCAATCCTGATCATCGTATCTATTTGATATATCAAACGTTGGA
Organism: Adiantum capillus-veneris; assembly: GCF_014529385.1. Lineage (NCBI taxonomy): Eukaryota > Viridiplantae > Streptophyta > Polypodiopsida > Polypodiales > Pteridaceae > Adiantum > Adiantum capillus-veneris. Next base: position 12,014,710 of record NC_140945.1, read on the forward strand.
CATGCACTTCTTTTCTCACTGTTCGACAATTTAACTTATTATGTATTGCAGTACTCAATGCAATCTGTACATGTTTACTTTATTCTAGGTAGTTGATGTTAATCTATGAATGTCCTTTATATATTGCAGCCCCACCTTCTTCTCTACAAAACCGTTTTGTAGCATGAGGAAAACCCTTTATCCCAACTTTTTCCTCCTCAGATATGTTTTGCACCAGGTTCGATGATCGACAGCCAAGACTCCTTGCTCCCTCCTTGTGTGACAACACATATATACCATTTTCCTCTTTTTATTAGCGCACACACACACCCATACACACCCGCGAGAAAAAGAGAGTTTTAACGTCGTAGGAAAATATCCCAAGAGACCTTAAAGATCTAGCCGATGAGGAGTTATGAGAGAGAGAGAGAGAGAGAGAGAGAGAGAGAGAGAGAGAGAGAGAGAGAGAGAGAGAGAGAGAGAGAGAGAGAGAGAGAGAGAGAGAGTACCTTCTATTACCCAAGTGTGGTAGATTGGTTATGCCATTTCCCTTTGGAATAACAAGTCTTGAGTTCAAATCCTCGTTGGCTAGATCTTTAAGGTCTCTTGGGATAGTTTCTTGCGACGTTAAAACTCTCTTATTCTTCTTCTTCTTCTCTCTCTCTCTCTCTCTCTCTCTCTCTCTCTCTCTCTCTCTCTCTCTCTCTCTCTCTCTCTCTCTCTCATCAGCTCCAGATCGAGACTAGCCGATTTCGAGGGGTGCCAGTAGGGGCCAGGATATGTCGCCTATGTAACTTAAAGCCAGAGACAGAGCTGCACTACACATGTCATTGCCCGGCATACTATGAAATATGCGGCCGCTTCCACTGCCTGTTCCAAGAAGGTTTCGGACCTTTTTCTAGAGTCATGAGATACAAGGTTCAGCGATGCCTCGGATTGTTCCTGCTAGAGCTGCATAGACTTAGGGAGAACTTGTTGAGTGAAGGGGATTGGGGAGCACCACAGATGGAGAGTGAGAGAGAGAGAAGGAGACACACACACGATGTGGATGGGGAGACTCAAAGAGTGAGCAGCCCCCTATACACTTATGCTATGTATAAGGTATACAAGTCAGTGGGCGCCCAGACTCTGGGCGGCTGGGCAAGGCACAGGCGCCTATACCCCAACAACCTCCCACTTAAAGGCGACTGTGCCTTTAAGCAAGGGAACCTAGTCTAAAGACTACAAAAGGTGAGAGAAAACCGCTCTCAACCGATGCCCACTGGCTGGCTGTGATCGTGTGCATCCGGTTGTCCTGCTCCCGTGTAAGTCCATACACCACTAGACGTACCGCACACGTACTGCAAGTATGTATGCAATACCTGCATATCTCCCTCGTGCACTATGCCATCATTAGTCAACAAACGACTGACAACCCCAACTGCAAATGCTCCCACTGCAGCTGCGATATTTGGTCTCAAGATCAGCATCTCATACATGAGACCACCGAATGCCGATGCAATGCTAGCGGGCCCTGCTAGCTCTACGGAGCATGCATCAACATATATATCCCTGGCAATAGGCATCTCTGACTGACAAGGCGTGTCAGCCACATGCATCTCCTGACTGTCCGCAAAAGACGCATCACCCTGTCGTGCAACCTCAGAGCAAACCAGCTGCTCTAGGTGTCTGCTGGAAGACATATCCTGCACAACTATATCCCCATGCTCATTATCGAGCATAGAAAGGAATGATTGCATAATCGCTGATATCTCAGTCTCCTCTGCAATCATCCACTGCAAACATGACCACTCAATCTGCTGTGACTCACTAGAGCTCTCATGCTCTAGCTCCGTATGCATAGACTCTTGCACAACGTCCTCCTGTCTTGACTCACTAGAGCAAGACCGCTCTACCTATCTATCCTGCATAGAAGTATCTCGCACAACTGACTCTCTGCTTTGCTCAGTCACTAGCAAAGCATGCATGTCTGACTCTGTCACCTCTCTGTGTGACTGCTCAAGTCGTGCCCCAACTGTGTGCACAACGAGCTCACTACTCTGCACTCCATGCAAAGTACCCTGCAACCCACAAGCAAAAGAGACTCGCTGCTCTCTCACTGTCTACCTGGCTGCGTGATCACAGAGACAACACCGTCTCTCCCGTGATCCACATGCAATGAGTAACCAGTACCACTCCTGGCACCTCTCGCAATCACTAGCGAACCCAAATGCATCACAAAATCTCGCTCTCGTAGCAAAATCTGACATCCACAATCTCTAAGCTGACCAATCGAGATCAAAATCATTGTCAAATCTGGTACATAGCGCACATGTCGTAACAAGTAAGATGCACCACTCGGTAATGACAGTCTCACATCTCCTGCACCTACTATCGCATGCACCGATCCATCGGTCAAACATACACTGCCAAGCATCCCGCTAAAATAGCTACAAAACCATGCACGATGCGGCGTGACATGAAACATAGCATCTGCGTCTAGCAACCACTGCGAAGGGAGTGCACTATCCACATGTATAGCATCTCGTACATAGCTCGAGGTAAAAGTGACATCCCCGTCACTAGTATACTCCGACACTACATGTGCCTCAACTGTCAAAGCAACTGAGTCCATGGCATCACTACATAAATCTCTAAGACTGCCATGTCTCCTACGATCTCGCATACGACAAAAACAACGCCGTCTAACGTGTCCAGAATAACCACAATACCAACATATCACCTCTCGGCGTACTCGTGAATGTACATGTCTCACACGAGTCCTTGATGACTCAGATCTATCATACATATCATGTAATCTGCACCAAAGTGTGCTCGAAGTAGTCTCATACATAACAAGAGCATATACAGATTCCGCAAGGTGCAAAGAGAGCGTAGATAGTGCCATCTCCTCTAGCTCCTGCCACTGATCGTCAGACATGTTTGAAGGTCTACCTGCATCACCGCTCAATGGTCGATGCACCCCTCGCTGTGTCAATGCATCAAGCATACACTCTCTCCATGCTGCAAAGTCTGACCCATCAAACATGTGCATTTCGGAGAGATCATAATCTGAGCGATCACCTGTCTCTGCCATGAGCACAATGTAGCAAACTAGAAAGCAAAATCACCTCACCAACAACACCTGGAAACTGTCTACAGATATGGCCAGAAACACAATGTAAAACCTGTGAGACACACTCCAAAATAGAGCTCCCGCAATGTCAATACAAGCCTCGCATGCTCTAGTATCACACTGCAATCTGTGAGCTAATCACCAAGCCCACATTGTGCGGTATCGATGCATATACACGCACAAATCTCCCACCTGCAGAGAACACCGCACGCAAATGCTGAGTGCAACCCGCAATCTCTACCTAGATCGCATAAATGATACGCATAAAACTCCTGGGAAAATTTCGCCAGAGTTTTGACGCACAATGGCTATCAACACAAAATAACCATTGTCCTGCAAGCTCAATACAATGAGCAATCAATGCGCATCAAACTACACTCAATATACATGCATAAGCTCTGCAAAACTATGGCAAAAAATGCTCCAGATCACAAGACTCTGCCACCTGAGAGCAAACCACTATCTCAAGCAAAGAAAGATACACAACTCCTTACTCTTGCGAGAGTGGATACAAAAACACAAAACTGTGTACAAACTAACAAAACCTGTCAAAGTGAGAGTAAACACTCGATCACAAACTATGGCGAGAATCTGGGAAAAATCCGACAGAATTTCCCCTCAAAACTGAGCAAAAAACTCAAGTACAATCTCTACCATAAACCATAACACTACTCAATGCCAATGAGTAGAAATGCCAAAATGGCTCCACATTTTCACATACAATGGCAATCCGCACTCAACGTACATCAACGGAGTGACTGCGCATAAGCAAGCGCCAAAATATTTGCAATCCGAAAACTTGATCAATGCGAAAACAATGCTCTCAAGAGAGCTCACCAGCACTTGAAAGTGCTTGCCAAAATGCATGTATAATGGGCATCAACCATGCGCCATAACCATATGCAAACCATCCGCAAAGACCATGAATCCAAGCACAAAATCACTGCCAAAGTATCCTGTGAAAACCAGTGAAAGAAGCTCCACCTGTGTGCTCCAAAAAACTGTGTCTCTCAAGAGACCGCCTCGGTGAACGCCTCCGTACTTCGTTGCCCAAGTCTACCAAAAAACCCTCAAACCACAAGCTTAACAAAAGCTGCAATTGCGTCTTCAGCTCAAAATTTATGCACTCAATTTCAAGCATCTCCCGTGCTTCCAAAAGTGCATCAAACTCGCATACAATGCGACAACAGAAAATCTGAAATTTCTGTATACAGTCAATCTGAGCTAAATATCAGCAAAACGGTGAGGAATTTGCAAAAAGTTTCTTCTGCAAAGTTATCGACCACGTCGAAACGAATGGGCATGGCAAACAGAATTCTCAGATCTGCATTCTACAAGGAGAAAAACGAATCTGAAAACAGTGATGCTGCGTACATAGTTTTAGGGGGCACCTTCACTTACACACAATCTTCCACACTCCTTTCTGAGCTTCCACAAGCGCATACATAACTCTCAACTAAGCTCACAAGCTCCCATTGCATTCTCACAAAGCTTCCAAGCTTTCTTAATCTCTCCACCACCGAGAGCGAGCGAGCTATCGTCTCGAAGCTCTCAATGCTGTCGTGCTCTCCGCGGTCACCATAGCTCTGATACCAATTGAAGGGGATTGGGGAGCACCATAGATGGAGAGTGAGAGAGAGAGAAGGAGACACACACACGATGTGGATGGGGAGACTCAAAGAGTGAGCAACCCCCTATACACTTATGCTATGTATAAGGTATACAAGTCAGTGGGCGCCCAGACTCTGGGCGGCTGGGCAAGGCACAGGCGCCTATACCCCAACATTGAGGACCTCAGGGGAAAGACAGTCTCAGAGACGAATCACAGATTTCTTTACACCAGCTAGGGGAGAGCTAGAGGAGCAGTCATTACAACAGATCTCAGAGCCCACCCATACTAGAGGCACGTTGCTTAACCGAGCCATTGAGCTAGGCAGATCAAGACGCCCACGACCTCGGGGGTCTCCCACCACCGACGAAGGCTGCAACAGAAGATACAGATCACTCTAGCTCGAGATGCAAGACGCCCAACCAGAGTACTGAGGTTGATGAGATCCGACAACGACCGATGAGAGATTTCATCTGAACACACCAATCCACCCCCCCCCCCCCTATCTCGTCTCAATCCCGACTCAACTTTAGATTTATTTCCTTTCTCCTTAGTGTTTTAGTGTTAGTTCTTTGTAACTTTGTAATTTCCATACTCAAACACGATATCAGAATCACCAATTGTAACTTTTTGGTCTCATAGGTCATTTTGGCCTTTCGAAGACGTTAGTATAACATTTCATTTCATTTCATCTCTCTCTCTCTCTCTCTCTCTCTCTCTCTCTCTCTCTCTCTCTCTCTCTATGGATGTTCTATAGCAACGTCCACCAAGCAAGACTAGTTCAGACAATATAACAAAATTAATAGCCAGCTTGCTCATGGATTTGGTTAAATATCGGGGAGCTTGCAATCGTGGCAACAAGCTGGAGCCAGTCTCCAATCACCCACAACAGCTGATATTCGGTTGACCAAAAGATCAATCGACGCGTGTTGCACACTATGCACCGATGCTAAAGCTCGTTGTGTCTCAACTCATGTTACACACATGTTAAGTATGGAGCCTGATTTACCCTTGTAATTTTCTGTGGTAAAAGCGCATATTTGTAAGGCCCCCATTATGAGGAGAAGCCATCGTGCGTGAAGGAAAATCACTCACCGGAAACCAAAATTTTCACGGACAAGAATCAGGGGCAACTTTAAAGGCCTCGGGGGCGGAGGCCCCCGAGACTTTTTTTTCGCCGGAATATTATGGCCGGACGGCAGCCGGAAAGTGGTCGGAAAACAACCGGTCGGTTGGCCGGTGGCTGGTAGTCAATGGCCGATGGCCGGTGGTCGGAAGTCAATGGCCGGTGGCCGAATTCAAAAGCGGACTTGTCTTCTCAGGGGCGGCCACACATGGGCGGATTGGAGGGTTCGATTTGGACTTATTCGCACAAGGGCGGCTACACATGGTTGTCTCTCATAAGAGAGGGCAGCCCTTTTGGCCTATAAAAGGAGGCCATTTCTACACACATTTCATAGTGTGAAGTTGATGCAACAAGGTGAGTGTGAGGTGGTGAGAGTGAAGCAAGGCGGGAGCTCCATTAAGGGTATAATCCCTTTGTAAACTACTTCTTGTTTTGAAGTACTAAAGCCATTGAGTGGCTGCTTTCCCGTGGACATAGCCCACATTGGGTGAACCACGTATATCGTGTGTACTCTCTCTCTCTGTCTCTCTCTACTCTATAATCTCGTGTATATAAATCTGTCTCTCTCCATTAAGTCATCTACTCAATTATCTATTTAGCTACGTCTTATTTCCTAACAACTGGTATCAGAGCAAGGTTTGCTCGTAGCTAAATTATCTCAAGGAAAGGATTCCTTGAATTGAGTGGGAGTTATGGCGAAGGAAGGGAAGCTCAAGATTGAGAAGTTCAACGGCAAAAACTACCAACATTGGAAGATGCAGATTGAAGACTATCTCTACCAGAAGGACCTCTATTTGCCACTAGGAGGTCTTGCGAAGAAGCCCGCAATAATGGCAGATGAAGCATGGATTGTCCTTGATCGAAAGGCACTGGGAACAATCCGGTTAAGCTTGGCGTCAACGGTGGCCTTCAATGTTTCGGAGATGAAGACCACGAAGGACTTGATGAAGTCACTTGACGACTTCTACGAGAAACCATCGGTATCCAATAAGGTATTTCTTATGAAGCGCTTGTTCAATCTAAAGATGGCAGAGAATGGTTCAGTTGCAGAACACCTAAATGACTTTAACACAAACATAAGTCAACTTCGATCAGTGAAAATCAATTTCGATGACGAAGTGTGAGGTCTCCTTATACTATCATCTCTACCGGATAGTTGGGACAGCCTTGTGATGGCTGTAAGTAATTCTATCTCTGGCACAAATACTCTTAAGTTTGATGATGTTGTGGGTGTTCTCCTAAGCGAGGAAATGCGAAGGAGAAGCACAGGAGAATCATCAAGTGCTGCACTATCAGTGGAAACAAGAGGAAGGCTTAAGGAGAGGTTCAAAAACCAAAAGGGTCGTGATCGCTCAAGGCGGAGCAAGTCACGCACAAAGTCAGTTCTTGAATGTGGGAACTGCGGCAAGAAGGGCCACGTCAAGAAGGATTGCTGGTCCAAGAAGAAGAAGGAGACAGAGTCTCAAGACAACAAGCCAACATCGGAGGCCAATGTGGCAGGTAAAGTAGAGCAAGATGCTCTAATTCTCTCATTAGACAATGTGTCTAATTCCTGGATAGTAGATTCTGGGGCTTCATTCCATGCAACACCACACAAGAAACATTTCCAAGACTACACCAAAGGTAATTTTGGGTATCTATACTTGGGAGATGATGAAGCTTGTGAGATTGTCGGCAAAGGTACAGTTTCTGTCAAAATTGCTAACGGAAATGAATGGAAGCTTAAAGATGTTAGGCATGTTCCTTCTCTTCGCAAAAATTTGATCTTTACAGGACAATGGGATGATGAAGGTCACAACATTGCATTCGGAAACAAACGGTGGAAGATCTCAAAGGGATCTTTGGTGGTTGCCAAGGGTGAAAAAGTCGGTACACTTTACTTGTGTACTGTTAACACGCAACCTTCAGCTTGTGCAGCAACTACAGAAGTTGACAGTGCGGTGTGGCACTACCGACTTGGGCATATGAGTGCCAAAGGAATGCAAATCCTTCAAACAAAGAAGCTTCTACCAGGTTTGAAAGAAGTGGACTTAGAGTTCTGTGAAGATTGTGTTTATGGTAAACAAAAGAGGGTAAAATTTCAAAAATCAGAAAATGAAAGAAAAAATAAAAAACTTGAGTTGGTTCATTCTGATGTTTGGGGTCCTGCAAGTACACCATCACTTGGTGGCTCATTGTACTATGTAACATTCATAGACGATGCGACTAGAAAAACATGGGTTTATGTCATGAAGAATAAATCCGATGTATTTTCCATATTTCAAAGGTGGAAAGCCTTTGTGGAGAATGAAACAGGTACCAAGGTTAAATGCCTCAGATCTGACAATGGAGGAGAATATTGCAGCCAAGCTTTTGAAAGCTTTTGTGCTAGCAATGGCATTCGGAGGCAAAGGACAACCCCAAGGACACCTCAACAAAATGGGATTTCGAAAAGGATGAACAGGACAATCATGGAACGAGCACGAAGCATGCGGCTACATACAGGCCTACCGCTTGAGCTTTGGGCGGAAGCTGTAAGTACGTCTGTGTACTTAATCAATCGGTCACCCTCAACGGCATTGGATGGGGGAGTTCCAGAAGAGGCATGGACAGGTAAACCGGTGAATTATGCATTTCTCAAAGTGTTTGGGTGTGAGGCTTTCATGCACATAGATAGAAGCCTAAGATCAAAGTTAGATGCAACGTCCAAAAAGTGTTTCTTCATTGGCTATGGAGAAGGAGACTTTGGGTATCGCCTATGGAATCCTGAAGATGGTAAAATCTTAAGGAGTAGGGATGTAATTTTTAATGAACAAAATATGTACAAAGATTACTTGGAAAGAAAACAAACAAAAGAAACAGGTGATGAGTACATGGAGCTTGAGGACGATGAAGACTCAAGGACTGCAAACGGTGACAATGTGCAACAACGTCAACCAAATGAGGAGCCTCAACCTATTCCCCGAAGATCTACAAGAGCAAGTAGACCTCCAGAAAGGTTTGTTCCTTCCTTCAACCATCTCTTGATCTCAGATTCTGGAGAGCCGGAATCATATGAAGAAGCTATGCAACATGAATCCAAAGAAGAATGGACGAAGAGCATGCAAGTGGAGATGGACTCACTACATCGCAACCAAACATGGGAGTTGGTTGAGTTGCCTAAAGGTAAGCGGGCACTTCAAAACAAATGGGTGTACAAGCTAAAGGAAGAAGAAGGTGGGAAGAAAAGGTACAAGTCTAGGCTTGTGGTAAAAGGTTTTTCTCAAAAGAAAGGTATTGACTTCAATGAAATATTTTCTCCTGTTGTAAAAATGAACTCAATTAGGCTTGTCTTAATCCTTGTGGCTGCTCATGATCTAAATCTCGAGCAAATGGATGTAAATACGGCATTCCCTCACGGTGACTTAGAGGAGGAAATCTACATGCTTCAACCAAAGGGGTATGAAGTAAAAGGTAAGGAGAAAATGATTTGCAGATTAAAGAAGAGCTTGTATGGTTTAAAGCAAGCATCAAGACAATGGTACTTGAAGTTTGATCGATGGATGTTGGATCATGGATTCACAAGATGCAACTCGGATCACTACGTCTACATGGAGAATTTGGGAGATGGGAAATTCATCATCCTAATGTTGTATGTTGATAACATGTTGATTGCAAGTGCTAACATGCAGGACATCAAAGACCTAAAAGAGGAGCTGTCCAAATCTTTTTCAATGAAAGATTTAGGTGCTGCAAAGAGGATACTTGGTATGAAAATATCAAGGGACAGGACCAAGAAGACAATAAAGCTATCTCAAGAAGATTACATCAAGAAGGTACTAGAAAGGTTTGCAATGCAAAATGCAAAACCAGTTTCTATACCTTTGGCTGGTCATTTTAAACTAACGAAGGATATGTGTCCAAAGACACAAAGTTCCATATGCTGCAGCGGTAGGTTCTCTAATGTATGCTATGGTCTGGACAAGGCCAGACATTGCACATGCAGTGGGAGTTGTGAGTAAGTTCATGGACAACCCAGGTAAAGAGCATTGGCAAGCTGTGAAGTGGATACTTAGGTATCTAAAATGGACAACAACAAATGCTTTGTATTTTGGAGGAACTGATATTTTTCTAGAAGGGTATGCTGATGCAGATATGGCAGGTGACAAAGATACTCGAAGGAGCACTACTGACTATGTGTTCACGGTTGGAGGCACAGCAGTAAGCTGGGCTTCAAAGCTGCAGAAAGTGGTTTCACTTTCTACCACGGAAACAGAGTATGTAGCAATGACGGAGGCAAGCAAAAAGATTGTGTGGCTTCACAGATTCTTAGAAGAGCTTGGATTCAAACAAGACAATTGTGTCTTGTACAGTGATAGCCAAAGCGCTATCCATCTTGTGAAGAACTCAGCCTTTTATTCAAGGACAAAGCACATTGAGGTGAGATATCACTTCATACGCACTCTTTTGGAAGAGGGACAACTAAAGCTAGGAAAGGTGCATACAAGTGAAAATCCTGCAGACATGTTTACAAAGGTGGTCAACAAGGAGAAGTTGAGCTTTTGCTCATCTTCAATCGGCATTCAAGGATAAGAAGCCAGAATGGAAAGCAGTCACAGGTTTGGTTTGGAGATCAGTCTCCAAGTGGGAGATTGTTAAGTATGGAGCCTGATTTAACCTTGTAATTTTCCGTGGTAAAAGCGCACATTTGTAAGGCCCCCATTATGAGGAGAAGCCATCGTGCGTGAAGGAAAATCACTCACCGGAAAGCAAAATTTTCACGAACAAGAATCAGGGGCAACTTTAAAGGCCTCGGGGGCGGAGGCCCTCGAGACTTTTTTTTCGCCGGAATATTATGGCCGGACGGCGGCCGGAAAGTGGTTGGAAAACAACCGGTCGGTTGGCCGGTGGCCGGTAGTCAATGGCCGATGGCCGGTGGTCGGAAGTCAATGGCTGGTGGCCGGTGGTCGGAAGTCAATGGCCGGTGGCCGGTGGCCGAATTCAATGGCCAGTGGCCGAATTCAAAAGCGGACTTGTCTTCTCAGGGGCGGCCACACATGGACGGATTGGAGTGTCCGATTTGGACTTATTCGCACAAGGGCGGCTACACATGGCTATCTCTCATAAGAGAGGGCAGCCCTTTTGGCCTATAAAAGGAGGCCATTTCTACACACATTTCATAGTGTGAAGTTGATGCAACAAGGTGAGTGTGAGGTGGTGAGAGTGAAGCAAGGCGGGAGCTCCATTAAGGGTATAATCCCTTTGTAAACTACTTCTTGTTTTGAAGTACTAAAGCCATTGAGTGGCTGCTTTCCCGTGGACGTAGCCGACATTGGGTGAACCACGTATATCGTGTGTATTCTCTCTCTCTCTCTCTACTCTATAATCTCGTGTATATAAATCTGTCTCTCTCCATTAAGTCATCTACTCAATTATCTATTTAGCTACGTCTTATTTCCTAACAACACACACACATGCTCATGCGATGGGAGTAGCAAATTATATTTTCATATCACATGCTGCCACCTCCAAACAGTGTGTTGGTCACCTCCACCTACACGAGGACAGCCACCTCGATACTTAACCATTGCCGCTTGCTCATATAATAAACTACGGTGGCCTTCGTGGAAAACTTGAGAATTGTGCATTATATGTTGTTTGTGCCCTATAATTACCACCTGCGTTTTGTAGACATGTCCTATTATTAAGACAAGGGTTCTTGTTTTCTGCTGGCAAGGATATTACCCTTAGTTTGGGAAATTTCAGCCCACCTTGCGTCATGTGATATTCATATTCACCGTCATGTGAGTATTTTTTTAAAACTATATCCTATTACTATTCTAACCTCATCGTCTGTATTGGCTAAAATGGTACGGAGGATTTTTAAAAATTTTGAGGTGACAGACGATGAGGTTAGAATAGTAATAGGATATAGTTTTAAAAAAATTGCCACTTTTGTGGCATTTTTTTGGCGTGACCTCAGGGCGCTGACCTCGCTGCAAGACATCGACAGTCGACAGACCACAGGTGCCGCCCAGCTCGTGCACACACACACACACACACACACACACACACAGAGAGAGAGAGAGAGAGAGAGAGAGAGAGAGAGAGAGAGAGAGAGAGAGAGAGAGAGAGAGAGAGAGAGTCCTCGGAAGCTGACTAGAGGAGACAACCCTCTGAACTTCCTTGCGCGCGCGCGCGCGCACACACACACACACACACACACACACACACACACACACACACACACAGAGAGAGAGAGAGAGAGAGAGAGAGAGAGAGAGAGAGAGAGAGAGAGAGATTTCGACACCGTCAGGGCAGACAGAAAGAGAGAGAAGAATTATTCTTCTTTAGGGGAAGGGGTCGTTAATTTTTTCCCACGAATCAAATAGGCAGCTACTATTTTTATTAGCTTCTATTTTCATTAAAATAGAAACTAATATCGACTACTCTCTTTTCCCCTTTCAATTTTCAATTGACGGAATCTCAATTGGTATCTCAACCAAAAACCCACACTCAACATGTGGGTGCCCTATTTTATTTCACCGATTCGTGCACGAGTGCAAAATGCACTAACCTCATACCACCAGCCCATTAGAAGCAATAACAAACAAAGCACATTGATGCAAGATTTACCTTTGCTTCAAAATTCAGCATTTTGACACAAAAGAGCTTAATGGAATATGAAACATGCAAGACTGGTGTTGGATGCAAAAAAACTGAAAAGTAGTACTGTAGAACGCACGAGACAGCGAGATTTACGTGGTTCGGCAGGTTGCCTACATCCACGAGAAATGCGGGGTTCGTCTTGATATTACAGCGCAACGATGGAGATGTACAAAAATGGGAACAAGTGCATGCATGCCTTGTACATTTTGTAGCAGCAGTACTGCTGTTTAAGAAGCCCCCTATTATAATAAACTCTAGAGACATTCCCGCTGGTTTAATTTACCTTCTGCAATTGCAAAGTCCCTTTAGCTGTAATTGGTTGTAGCTTTCCTTAGCAAGGCCTCAGCTTAAGCTGTTGGTTGTAGCTTTCCTTGCCACAAGCTGCGGCCGTGTCAGCTTCAGCTTGTTCTTTTGCTTCTTAGGTTTCCCAATTTATTTCTCTTGACACAGGTGCGGGATCTTGTCCAGCCGGTCAATCTGCTACTTCCCTATTATTTTGAGCTGCTTTTCCAATAATTCAGGCCCCTAAATATTCAGGATCTTCACCTGCAATGCTTTGCATTCTTTCGATGTCATATCTCGGCTTCTTTGGAAGCTGGTTAGCACTGTCGATTCACTCTCTAATTGTGTATTGTACTTACTGCCTCAACATTTCTCTACACATCGGTTCAACATTTTACAGTACAGTACTGCTGCATTAGATATAGAGGCCCTGTGAGACCGACTTTCCCTTTCAAATTGGTCAGTAAGCTTATATATAATTGAGGGTGATCACCTTCATCAACATGCAGCATAATGGAGAAACAAAATGTTGAGCTCGACTTTAATGAGCTTGCCTTCCATCCCTGTGAGATTGACTGTAGTTTGTTATCATTGTTAGAACAGAGCCGACTCCTCATGTCTTCTTTTGTGACTCATGAGTGCTTGAGCTGGCAATTAGCAACGGTACAGTGGCGCTCAAGGCACTTACACTCACCTAATCTCTGATATTGACACTAAATGTAGTTCAATATGGTTTTATATATTGCCAGTCTGCATATTGTTACAATAAATTCCCCACATTAACATGGTAGTAGATGATACATTGTCAAACCAGTTGATGAGATCACTTGCAGTTGTCCCTTGAGATATGTTCCACCAAACAAACTGTACTACTGAGATCACACCGCCCTTACCATGGCAATATTTTCAGGTAGGGCATTAGCCCATTGTCGTCGGTAGCACTTTCTCCTCATAGCCACACCAACTCTTCTGGGCTTGGGAGCGGGCTGACTATCCAGCATTTTATTCTCCTGACCAGCTGCAACATCTGTTCGGGACGTTGTTAAGTCTGACCACTTGCCTCCATTCATTTGCTGCAAATTAGAATTAGCTGGCATCACAGATTGAGCTTCTGATATGCACTTATGACTGGTTGTTCGTGTCGAGGCTGGTCCAACTACATCAGCGCTCCGTTGATGATCAGTGACCAGATGATTGCTTGCTGTATTGAGATGTAACCACGGATGACACAAGAGCTCATCCAATGTGAGCCTCGAATGGGGGTCCTTGCAGAGAATTCGAGCAAGGAGGTCCTTTGCCAAGGATGAGAGGCCGAAGGTATCCAGTTCCAGGTGGTTGCAGAGGATGGCTTCATGGATGGCACAGATAGAAGCATCACGAGGGAGGCAATGCATGCCAAAGGGTAGAGTAGATGTGAGAAGCACGTGCACAACTACGCCTAGGCTCCAAATATCTGCACGGTGGTCATAACAGCCCTTGATGACTTCAGGCGCCTGGTAGCGTGGCGTTCCGACACAATCGCAAAGAGTCTCTCCTGGAGCTAGGGTTGCTGCCAAGCCAAAATCTGTAAGGACTGCCTCTTGCACATCGCTGTCGTCGATGTTTCGGAAGAGAATGTTTCCTAGTTTGATGTCACGATGCATGATATCTCGGGCATGGCAGCGTTCAATGGTTCGAGCAAGGCTGGCAATCATGGGAGCAGCCTCACGATCGTCAAGCTTGAAGAGGGGAGGTCGAGAGTCTAGCTTGGCAAGCAGATCACCAGCATCGCAAAAGGCAGTGAAGAGATGGAAGCATGTGTCATCGCCCTCGAAGGTGGCCACAAGGGGGAGGATGCCGGGTATGTCGCTCAGGTACTGAAGCACCTGGGCCTCTCATCGGAGTTGGGTGTCTGTGAAGTGCTCCTCTGCGGGGAGCTTTCTTTTTCTTGTATAGGAAAGATCATGCCCATGATCAATCGAGTCCTGGTCTTGATACAGCTGCTGTGTTCGCAGCTTCTTGATGCTACGGTTAGGGCATGGAGGTTTAATGACATGAGACCTGATGGTTTTGCAGGCCACCCGTTGCGTGTTCGTTTCTTGGTCCGTGCAGAGGAGAACAAGGCCTTGGCCCACCTCTTGCACAACCTCCAAACCGCCGTGGCTCTCCAAGGCACGGCAGCAGCATCATGTCGAGGAGTTATAGATCAGCTTCAACGTAGGTACTTTCTGTGAGAACTTAGAGATTAATTTAAATGTGATTAATATCGCTATTAATTAATATGCTCATGTCAAGACATAAGAGAGTGCAAAATAGAAATAGAGCAATGACAATAGATTGCACTTGAATGGAGAGTGAAGACCTTGTTACAAATGAGGGCAGCTAATGAGATTTATATACCAAGTTGAGGGAGTGAAGATTATCCATCACATGTGAATTATAGCTAGGTGAGAATAGACACATGTTGAGACTTGCATAAGTAAAAGGCGTCCATGTGGGAATTAGGTGTAAGGACTTTGGGAAAAGAGGTAGGTGGAAAGAAGTCCACATTTATTAAAATCATAAGTTACTTTTACATCCCCCTTTAAGGGTGGACATCTCGTTGTAGCGCATTGAGATTGATGAACAAAAAGCTTTGTGAAGTAGCCATGTCGTAGATACATGCTATCCCCCCTCAATGAGAAGTTCATCCAGTAGGGATCAAACTCAAATTACGAGATGAGACTGTTTATTTAGTGACGGGCACAGACTTGGTGAGAAAGTCTACCCAATTTTCTGCAGATGGAACATACACTAGCTTGATGAAGCCATTTACGACTAATTCTTTCAATAGATGACATTTTATCTTAATGTGTTTGAGCTTGGATGAGAAGGAAGGTGATTCTGTAAGTGCGATGGTAGACTGATTATCACAAAAAAGAGTGATTGGATCAGTAGAGATATTGAAAGGTAGCTTCAATTCGTTGATCAATTCAGAGATCCAAAGAGCCTCGCGTGAGGTAAGAGCAGCAGCAATGTATTCTGCTTCAGTAGAAGAACTTGCAATAGAACATTGTCGTTTGGTTTGCCAAGAGATAGGACCACTAGCCAAAGTGAATACATAGCCTTCTGTAGAAAAACATCGAGGGTCGTCGCCAGCCCAGTTGATATCAGAGCGATAGAAGTTAAGATTAATTTTTCTAAATAGCGCTAACACTACAAGAGGCTATTCATATTAGCGACGCTCAATTTTTTTTTTCCCGGCGTCGCTATGAGCGTCGCAAATTTACTTGTAAATTTGCGACGCTCATAGCGACGCCGGCTAAGCTAAAAAAAATAACAGAGAGCGCCCAAAAACTCAGATCTCAGATCTGAGTTTTTCGGCGCCCTCAAACAAAGAGCAGGTAATGCTCTCTCTCTCTCTCTCTCTCTCTCTCTCTCTCTCTCTTTCTTCTCCACACACACACACACACACACGAGGAGAGGAAGGAGAGCCAGGTATGCTCCTTCCCTCTCCTCACTCTCATGTTCCCTTTCCCTCTTTCTCTCTCCCTCCCTCTCACACAAAAAAACACACACACACACACACACACACACACACACACACACACACAGTGTTTTTGAGAGAGAGAGAGAGAGAGAGAGAGAGAGAGAGAGAGAGAGAGAGAGAAAGAGAAAGAGTACAAACATAAACAAAAACGCACACACACATACATAAACAAAGAATGCACACACACATTGAGAGAGGAAAAGAGAGAGAGAGCATGCATAAACAAAAAACGCACACATTGAGAGAAGAAAAGAGAGAGAGAACATGCATAAACAAAAAACGCACACATTGAGAGAGGAAAAGAGAGAGAGAACATGCATAAACAAAAAAACGCACATACATTGAGAGAGAAAGAGAGAGAAACTAATTTAACGTCGTAAGAAACTAATTAAAATTAAAAGACCTAAAGATCTAGCCGACGAGGAGTTGAACTCAAGACCTATTATTCAAGAGGAAAATGGCATAACCAATCTATCATACTTGGCATGGGTGATAGAAAGGTTATACCATTTATCTCTTTTTATTGGCACACACATTCACACACGCGCACACACACAAGAAAAAGAGAGTTATAACGTCGTAGGAAACTATCCTAAAAGACGTTAAAGATTAAGTTAGATGTAGACTTACGTTAAATTAGATTTAGGTTTATTTAAGTTAAATTAGATTAGATTTAGGTTTATTTTTAGTTAGATTTAGATTTACGTTATATTAGATTAGATTTAGGTCTCCATAGACTGCGATGCCTGCATGAAGCGGGTGAAGAAAGCCCTCAATGGAATATAGGGTATTGCTGCCTTCACTCATGGTGGGCTCCGTCGATCCAAAAGTACTGGTGAAATGTCTTCATAAGATAGGGAAGAAGGTGGATCTTCAGGGCGGCAAGAGTCACTACATCCCCGACAATGACCATCTAGACAACCTCTAGTCATTCAACAACAACTTCAAAGTTAGTAACAAGAGCAAGAACGGTCCAAAGGGCCAATTGCTATCGTCAGATGTGGACGGAGATGAGGCAGCGTCACCGCCGGAAGTTAACTCTCACATCTTTAGTGATGAGAATGCCAACTCTTGTCGAGTTATGTGAAAAATTATGTGTTAAATCAGTTTTAAGGTTCTTATAATCCCTGTTAGTTTAGTTCTTTGTTTTTAATATAACATAATTTACGTTAGATTTAGATTTATGTTATATTAGATTAGACTTAGGTTTATTTAGGTTTACCCACACACACACACACACACACACACACACACACACACACACACAAGAAGAAGAGAGTTTTAACGTCGTAGGAAACTATCCCAAAAGACGTTAAAGATTAGGTTAGATGTACACTTACGTTAAATTAGATTTAGGTTTATTTTTAGTTAGATTTATGTTTATTTAGATTTACGCTTATTTACGTTAGATCGAGTCCATGCAAGAATTACTTACGGTTTAGGGTTTAGAGTTAGACGAACAGTGAAAAGATCTACTGTGAAAAGATGTTAAGATGCTGTGAAGTGCTACAGCTAGAGAAGAGACAAAGGGGTTTTGTCCACTACATGCAGTATCATGTAGACGTGGGTCTATAGATTTCTTGTACCCACAAATATAGGTATTGACCAATAAAGACGAGATTATAACCCGGTGGTTCTGATCTCCGTGCACCTCTAGACCGAGGTGTGCGGGGATTGGACATGACTAGAGAATGTGAGGTAGAGAGAGAGAGAGAGAGAGAGAGAGAGAGAGAGAGAGAGAGAGAGAGAGAGAGAGATAAGACGAAGAATGCCAATAGAATATTAAATTTGTTTTCCAGGTTATAAGATTTTTATCCTCATTATGAGTAGTGACGAGGATGTGGGACCGTCCAACCGAAACACCTATCTCTCAACGAGGGTCTTATGTCCTTGTAATCAATGCAAGCATGCTGTGCGACGGACAAGACGTGTTTCTTTGCAGCACGTTCGCGAATTTGGCGAGTTCGATCCATCTATTATAGATCGAGTTGTTGCCAATTATAACTCGTCGGACTCTGACGCTGGCCAACAAGCAGCAATCTTGCAACCCAATAGACGTGTTCGCAGGCGCTTTGGTCAAGCAGCATATGTGAGGCCACAAGATGTAGCCTCTGACAGCTCGGGGGATGATCATGCAGAGCACATTCCCAACGAGGCAATGTTTGAGCCCGAGAGTGATGAAATGATCGAGACGATCATGGATTCAGAAAGGCTTATCTATGATGATATGAAAAGTGAAGCCGATACGCCATTGTATAATGGAGCACGTATGTCTAGATTGAAAGCACTCCTGGTTCTTCTCAACATGCAGGCAAAGTTTGGATGGAGTGACACTAGCGTCACAGCGCTTTTCAGGTGATCTATTACAATTAGTTTACTTTAATAAAACTCTAAATGTATAATGATCTGATAGATTTTTACACGACTGTATCGTATTTTTATGTTGTGTAGATTGCTTAAAGAGCACATACTACCAGCTGACAATGTGATGCCAGATTCCCGAGATGAAGCAAGAAAGATTTTGCGAAACTTGGGGATGGATTACAATTCTATCCACGCTTGTCCTAATGACTGCATTCTTTTCAGAGGGGAATACATAGACATGGAGAAGTGTCCGAAATGTGATTCCGAAAGATATCGAGTAGATCTCCACGGGACAAAAATTCCACAAAAGGTTTTGCGACATTTTCCTCTGCTTCCTCGCATCAAGCATTTCTTCGAATGTAAGTCCATGGCCGCCCTAGCATCATGGCATGAGGAGAATAAATCTTCGGATGGTGTGCTACGAATTCCTGCAGATTGCGCAGCCTGGAAACATATAGATGGAACATGGTCGGATTTTGCCAGGGAAGCTCGAAATTTGCGCTTAGGCCTGGCTATTGATGGCGTAAATCCATTTGGTCAAAGATCAACATCTTACAGTGTATGGCTTGTTGTCATCGTCAACTACAACATTCCCCCGTGGTTGACTACGAAGAAGGGGCACCTATGGCTAAGCTTGATTGTGCCAGGGTGATATAAAGTGGAGAATATGGATGTGTATCTTTGTCCACTATTGGAAGAGCTACAACAATTGTGGATTGGCATAGAGGTGGTGGATATGAGCCGACACACAAGACGACGGAATGCTTTGATCAGAGGCATTCTAATGTGGACCATGCATGACTATCCCGGGCTAACAGAATGCTCAGGTGATCTATTGACACTCCTCACTCAGACACTGTAAATCTTGTTTTTTCCCATAGTTGATCTATTATCATGTGTATACATGCAGGGCTTCAAACAAGCGGATACAGAGCATGTGTCACATGTGGACCTAGACTGAATGCACGTAGGGCGCCCTCACTGAAGAAGCAAATCTACGAAGGTCATCAAGCGTATCTTCTAGAGAATCATGTGTTACGCGACGGCTTTTTGGGAAGAGAGCCACAAAGGATGTCTGCACAAGCATGGTTAGAGCAGAAGGAGATGTGCGATGACGGATTGCCTCCAGGGATGAAGAGACTATCTCTATGGTACGAGTTACCATACTGGCCCCGACTCATGATCAATCACTTGCTCGATCCAATGCACATATTCAAGAATGTGGGTAATCTACTATGGGACCATCTAACCGGCAAGAAAGATACTTTGGGAGCCAGAGTTGACCTTAGAAATGTGGATCGTATGGAGCAATATTGGCCGCAAACAGCGTCTGATGGATCGATAAAACTCCCTAAAGCACCATGGATTTTCACAGGAGCCCAAGAACGCAAAGTAAAAGAGACCATTCGATCTTTGCGGACCCCCACTGGCATAATGCACTCGCTCCGAACGTGTTTTACTAAAGAAGGAAAGCTTACCGGTTTGAAGTCACACGATTGGCATAAAATGTGTCAGGTACGTTCATAGTGGACTTTAATATCATTGCATAAAATGTGGACTTTAATATCATTGCTGCACATACTTTACAGTTTATTTTACCGGTTGCCATTGAGGGATGTTTGTCTCTCGACATCCGTAACACAATCTACAAACTTGCAAAGCTGGTGCAATGGATCTCACAAAAGGAGATCAACGTAGACTCCATACCATTCGCCAAACTAAATGCTGCGGAGCTTGTGTGCATGTTTGAGAAACATTTTCCTACTACCATGCTAACCATTCATGTGCATCTTCTTGTTCACATAGTTGATGAGGTGGAAATAGCTGGCACAGTTCATTCCAGATGGATGTTCTTCTTAGAACGTTTCATGAAAACGCTTAAGGGATATGTGCGTCAAAAGGCACGTCCGGAGGGTAGCATGGCAGAAGGTTGGTTGGTATCAGAGTCCCTAGTGTACATTGGAAAGTGGCTAGACGGATTTGATAAAGCCCGGGACACGCTATGGCGAACCATAGATGATGAGCGCATATCTGGGATTGTCATGTGCAATCTCGGTGTTGAGAAGAAGATGACGGAAGATCTAGAGGCTAAAATCAACCGATTTTGCATGCTTCACAATCCAGTGATGCAAAAGTGGATTTCACAATATGAGGATGCAAAGCAAAAGTGACAAAGGGCACGAATCGAGTGGAGACGGGGAAGACGACCACCGATGCACTATCCGACGGTTCTTGAGAGCCTACCAACATTCATGAGCTTAAGATGGTTGCACAACCAATTGAAAAGCGCACAACAATGCGGTGACGAATTGACTGAGGAAGAGTGGGAGTACTCTCGGGGTTGCGCGACCAAGGTAAGTTTGCAATGTACGACTAGCTAGTGACTTTATTTCTAAACGTTTGAATAGCCACTCATAATCTTTGGCGGTTGTTGTGGGGATTCCGCCGCCGATGCCTCCACATCGCCTCGTGTTCGACGAGGCTCTTTACCCTCCCCTTCTTTGCCCGCCCCCACACCAGTCACATCATCGCCATCTACGCCAGGTTTTGCGCGGCTGACTGTTCCTAGCAGCTACACACCTCTACCTACTCCGCCAGTAGCCACTCCACTCGACACTCCTCGCTTCGGGGCCCAGACGCCAGTGGAGACACCTGACGTCCGTACCCCCATCGACACGCCACTAGAGACCCCTGCCGGGACACCCAGGTTCACGTGTCACCGGCCAGAGGGCTTGTCTTACTCCATCGACTTCAGCGGCGACATCATCATGGATGATGACGGCAAGAAGGTGATCTCGCGCATGCGTGGTCTTTGCTCTCAACTGTTTAGACACTACATACTAAACAAATGGAGTGAAGTACCATGTGATTTAAAAGCCAGAGTCATCAGTATACTTCATGATGAGTTTCCCGTTCCAACACGGGATCAGCGCTTCAATGAAGACCTGATGAAGATTTGAATGCGCGAATACTACAAACACAAGCGTTCCGAAGTGCAAAAAGCAATCAAGCATGGGTGGAACAGGCCAGATTGGCTGGCCAAAGAAGATTGGAAGAATGCGAAGAAAGCAGTGCGCGAGAATCCCGACAAGTGGAAGCAACAAAAGGATGCAGCCAGAGCACGAGTAGAGGCAAGGAGCTCGCACCACTTGGGGAGCGGTGGATGGGCATCATTTGAGGCCGATTTTGTAAGTGTTTTCGCATTGCTCTTTATGTTCGATAGTTTAGGGTTTATGAGTTTTTTAATTCTAACATAATGAAATCTTTGTATGTTTTGACAGTGGTCGATGACAGGACGTGATCCCACACCGTACAAGCGCGAGTACGTAGGCAGGAAGGGCTTAAACGCCCTGATGGACATTCTCAGTTCTCGCGGAGGCATGGTTAGTATTAGGGTTTACTCTTTTCTATTTTTTGTATTGTTTTATAAATGTCGTTATATGTTTATACTTATTGAAAGCTGTCTTATTGTCTTTTTTTGCAGAATCCGACAGATACGCCGCTTGGACGCGATGAGACGTCTGACTAGACGACGTCAGTTTAGCCGTAGCTAGATAGCATTAGTTTAGGGTTTCTCATAGCTTATGTATCATGAGACGGATTTTATACGTCTTTTTGAACCATGTATATTATTACATTTGTCACCGCAGTTCATTTTGCCAATCAATTCTTTATGCCTATGATGTTGTACAATTGTCATTATTACATTTGCCAATCAATTCATTTTGCCTATGATGTGTACAATTGTCAATTTTACGCTTGTCAATTTTGCAAACAATGCGTCTTGTGGGTGACTATTTTGGGTCTATTATCTACCCTTGCACTTTTTTTAAAAAGTGAATCAAGTACAATATGGTTGCTGGGTGGTAGGGCATTCAATGCCCTGTCACCAAAAAAAAATTCTCTTGGGCGTCGCTATAACCGTCGCTATTTATGGCTCTGGAGCGTCGCTATAAGCGTCGCTATAGACTTCTGTGTAAACGTCGCTATAACCGTCGCTATGACTGTCGTTATGAGCGTCTCTATATAGCGACGCATATAGCGACACCTATAGCGTCGCATATAACGACGCTCTCGTAGCAACGCTATTAGCGACGGTTTTAGCGACGTCGGGGGTTATAAAAACCCAATGTATTTCCATCGCTAACAGCGTCAAAAGAGCACACAACCTCTTGTAATGTAAGAGTCTTCCATCTCTCTAGCCCACACTCGAAGCCTCACTCTCCATTCTTTTCAAGGAATCCAGAACCTCGAAAGATGGCCGAGTTAGCTTCTTCATCTTCCGTATCCACCTACAAGCCCCGCTACATTATCGACAAGCTTAACGACACTAACTATCAAGTGTGGAAGATTCGGATGGAACTCTACCTCACACAGCTGCAACTTTGGGACATCACGTCAAGAGTCGAAGAGCAATCTGACCACCCCGAAGACCCCGAAGACAAAGATTCAACATACTTCATCGACACCTATAATACTTGGCATAGTAGAAACAATAGTGCCAAGATAGAGCTCATTCTCCACTGCTAGCACCATTTGGAAGCTCTTCGAGAAGAACTACGAGCACACTGACCTCGTCTACCAAGTTTCCCTGATCAAGAAATTGGTAAACACTACCATGCAAGAGGGTCAGTCATCCTCCAAGTTTTTGGAGACGTGGTAAATACTTCTAGATGAAGGACTTATCTCAGGGCTTGCCATCCCTGAAGAGCTTCAAAGTATGCTCTTATTGGCTTCTCTACCTGCATCATGGAGAGACTTTATCACTACACAAGCCACCACGGCTAACTTGCAGCTACAAAATCTTGTAGCCAAGATCCATCAGGAGGAAACGCTTCGCGACCACACTAGCAGCTCGCAAAAGTCCACAGCACTTGTCACGATGACAAGAAACTCACGCCCTTACAACGGCAAGAAGCCTCAACATTCGGGACCTCCTTGACAACACAATAATTCTGGAAGAAAGTCGCAATTTCAAAGCCACCACAATCACCAAAATTCAAAGCAATGCGCCAACTGTCATCGCTTTAGACACCTCACAAAGGACTGCCGACAACTACGCAATCAAGGTAATCGTCCTATCTCTCACCCTAATCTATATCCTTCTTACCCTCAAGGGGGGACACGCCATGGCCAGCCATCTCCTTTTATTTATGGTCAAGCTCATTATGCTGACATATCTACTTATGATAGCCCATCTTATCCTTTGCAACTATATGCCACCACTATATCCACTTCATATCCCAATATCTAGCTACTTGATAAGGGCGCCACCCATCATATGACATATCACCTACACTGGCTATCCAACATCACTTATCTAGAACACCCTCTAGAAGTATGCCTCGGTGATAACAACATCCAGCTCGCCAAAGCCTATGGATATGCTATCATTAACCTACATAATGGCCTACACACCATTATTTCTCACGTATATTATGTCCCTGGTCTCAAGAAAAATCTCATCTCTGTCAGCGAGCTAACCGACAACGTCATCATCATCAAATTCAAGCGAGAGGGTTGCCACATTTCGGCACTAAACAAAGATGGTCAGTATGTCACACTTTTGGTCCCCAAAACTGGGCGTCTTTATCCATTGGGTGACTCATCACCTCCACATGCATCTGCATCATCCATAAAAACACAAGAAAACACACTCAAATGGCATTATAGACTAGGACATATTTCTCAACATGTTTTGCACCAACTCACTCATCGCCAACTTGCACTAGGTCTTTCCAAGCACCTCACTCACATCACACTTTGTGAGGGCTGCATTCTTGCTAAAGCACATCATGTCCCATTCCCCACTTCATCATCATGAGCCACTGCACCTCTCGACCTCATCCGCTCTGATACCATATGAGAACTTAGAGATTAATTTAAATGTGATTAATATCACTATTAATTAATATGCTAATGTCAAGACATAAGAGAGTGCAAGATAGAAATAGAGCAATGACAATAGATTGCACTTGAATGGAGAGTGAAGACCTTGTTACAAATGAGGGCAGCTAATGGGATTTATATACAAGTTGAGGGAGTGAGGATTATCCATCACATGTGAATTATAGGTATGTGGGAATAGAAACATGTTGAGACTTGCATAGCTAAAAGGGGTCCATGTGGGAATTAGGTGTAAGGACTTTGGGAAAAGAGGTAGGTGGAAAGAAGTCCACACTTATTAAAATCATAAGTTACTTTGACACTTTCTTCTACTTTTTCGTCGTCGTCGTCTGCACCAGATGAGCGCCCACCGCCTGGTTCTTGCAGACAAAGAGCACCTGCCTTGCTCCGCTGTGCGTCATCCGCGATGGCTAATCCAGAAAGTTCTTGTGTAGTAGGGTAAGGGGGCCAACTTAAAGCCCGAGAGAGTGATGTAGGGACTAGGTGGTAAGGGTATTGGAGAAGCTAAGGTAATTGTACAAAACAAAGATTCCTGTGTATCAAAAATGGGAGTGAGAAAGAGGACTGTGATACCCTGCCACTTGACCGAGGTGTTGGAGTTTAGGTGTGGTAGGTATCCTATGAGGGATAGAGAACTGATCACTCATGACCCTTTCATGATTGTGTAAAGAGCCACTCTCCAACTTGCACGAACTTGAGGACCTCTCATGTTGGTATTAAAAATGGGCTTCAACAGCTGCCTCCTTGTCATTGCTCGAATGTGCTCAGTCTGGAGGTGCTCTATGCAGGAGCAATGCCATTTTCCTCCTCATGGTCTCTATCGCTCTTGCCCTTTCTCTTCTCAGGCATGCCCGCTAGGACGAGGGCTAGATCTCCTCCCATTCAAAGTGCCACGTCTCTCGCCCTTTCTCTTCTCAAGCACGACCTCTAGGAGGAGGAACCTTGCTCGAATATGCTCAATCTGGAGGTGTTGTGTGCAGGAGCAATGACACATTTTCCTCCTCATGGTCTCTACCGCTCTTGCCCTTTCTCTTCACATGCATGCTTGCTAGGACGAGGGCTAGATCTCCTCCCATTCAAAGTGCCACGTCTCTCACCCTTTCTCTTCTCAAGCACGGCCTCTAGGAGGAGGGAGAGAGCTCCTCGCCCACTAATTACTATTGCGAGCATATAATCCGGTTGCATAGTATGCATACACTCTTGCCCTCTGCTTTTTGCACTCGACACCCATGCAAAAGACAGCCTGATCATGCCCATACCACAACACGCCACAACATAGCAAGGTGACCCATGCAAGGATCGCACTTTTCTGATAAAGAATACGGTCGGCAGCACGGAGCAAGTAAATTGAAACATCCACGGGCATCTGTACAAGCTCCAGAGCGGCAAGGAAGAGCAGACATTTGCAGTAATTTCATGAGGGTCAGCCAGGAGCTGTGCAAGGTGGTCCTTTGCTTGCTTGAGAGTAGGATGAATGCATACCTTCACGTCGCAGGACTGCTCTACATCGAGCCAAACCCCTCCTTCCTCATCCAACCAAACCCCCCGTTCCTCCATCACTATTGCATCAACAAAACGCAAGTGGGCTGCGGAAAAGGGGATGCTCGGGAGAAATGTAAGCTTGATGTGAGGTGACTGAAAACTGAGAACGTCCAGCAAACAACCAAGAATGAAGTATTTGACAACTTTAAACCCCTCCCTGCAGTGCAACACGGTGGTCAGCCAACAGACAGAGACAAAGAATCTATTAAATCCAATCTTCATGCGGTGCGACGCAATAGTCAGCAACATCCAAGAACGCAGGATCTAAAAATCCTAAACCCTTCCCTGCAGTGCAACACGGTGATCAACAACAGATAGAGACGAAGAATATATTCTATTAAATCCGATCTTTCAGTAATGCGATGCAATGGTCAACAATAACTAGGAAGAAAGGATGTAAGATAGCTAGTCCCTCCCTGCAATGCGACTCGGTGGTCAGCAACAACCAGAGACGAAAAATCTAATTGTGCATCCTAAGCTTCTCCCTGCATTGCAACATGGAGGTCAACAATAGTTAAGGACGAAGGGTCTAAAGTCTAACCCCCCTTGCAGTGTGTCACGAGGATCAACACAACCAAGGATGAGTGTTTAAACTCTCTCTCTCTCTCTCTTTGTAGTGTGACACGTGGGTCAACACAGCCAAAGAGAGTGACAAACTTGCAAACTAACACTTAGGTGTGAGCAAAGCTCCACAACAACCACACTAGCAAAAACAACGTGCAAACTAACACCGAGGTGCGAGCAAAGCTCCACAACAACAACGCTAGCAAATAAATTTCACCAAAAAAAAACATAAGAAAAAGAAGCGATTACTGGACTATCGCGATGGCACTGTCACTATCGACGCGGGGTCTCTCTCTCTCTCTCTCTCTCTCTCTCTCTCTCTCTCTCTCTCTCTCTCTCTCTCTCTCTCTCTCTCTCTCTCTCTCTCTCTCTCTCTCTCTATCAGAGAAGTGGGTGTCGCGACAGTTCGTTCGAACTGTCGTGACGCCTTTTTTTATAAAGCAAACACAGTATTTAGATCGAAATATTGTTCGATCAAAATTTGGTTTATTCGAGGATACACGTATAATACGGATATACATCAGATAATACCAAAATATACGTACAATTTTTGTTATACGGGCATATAAATGCAACTTAGCTTGCATGTCTTGGAGGTTTTGTGTTAAGTGAGTAGACAAACTGAGAAAATTGGGTTACTGGTGGTTATGGTTAAGTATACCTAGTATGAAGATTCTCATATGGAAAATACAAGGCACTTTCAACATCTAGTATTTTGCTAAATACAATTGGTGATTTGGGTAAGGTCACTACTCTTGCAAATTTTTTACGCATAGAATAGGTGGAATTTTAGATAAGTCAAAATCTTGCTAATCTTTGGCAGCATGGGTTAATTAGAATAATGTAGGAAATAAGAGTATGTTACATTGGGATGTTACCAAAAAGATAAGATACATCAAAAGGATATAGAGTTCCTTACAGTAGGTTGACACCAAAAAAGATAACCAGTGTAGATTTCATGTCAAGAAGCAGCCTGTCGACATTGGCGCATTTTGTCCAATCTTTGCCTTCATACATAGGCAGGATACAGTTGTTCAACATGCAATGGTCTCAAGTAAAGACCATTAGTAAGACCACCCTCCCACAAAATTGATCGCATGCTTGCTTCAAAAGCTTGTTGTTGTAGCTCCCATTTCTTCTAAGACTGCTTTGCCTCATGTGCCTCAAGCCTCTTTTTCTTGGTTGCTTCTCTTTCTGCTATTGTCTGTGCCTTCTTTTGCTCTTTCTCCAACCGTGTTGTCTCTCTTTCCTTTGCAACTTCTTCCTTCTTTTGCTGTTTTGGCCTTGCTATTCTCCATGTACCGCGTCAATGTAAGTATAAGACTGTTTGTGGAATCCACAAAAGCCTCTCGATGTACATGCCTCACACAAATTTCGCTGGTTGGAATTCTTAAAAGATCTATGATACGTAAGCTTTCATTCACTTGCCTTGATTGGGTGGGAAAAAACGGTTGCTCGTTCTCTTTTCCAAAACTATGTGCTGGTGATCCATTGCTAGAGTGATTGTATCATGGCATGGCTGAAAGTTTTCATTTACTACATGCAACTCCTTAGTTGTATAAAAGATTGCATGTTAATCACCTTCAATAAGTGAATGAAAGAGCTTGACCAACCCCTTCTTGTTCAAGTAATGTATTTACGCCCGTTGATGTGCCATGTTGTTCAAAGTCAAAATGGCTTCATCCTCTATGTTTGCATTCAATGGTGTGTTGGGTACTTTAGATATATTCTCATCCTTGTAAGGCTCATCTTCTCTAGTTTCTACTGTTGTATTCCCCATCAATGTAATGTGATTGCAGGGCATTCTCTCAAATCGAATACCTGATGCATCCAAAGGCCATATGCCAGTTTCTCAAAATCCAACCTAGGAAGTGTTTTGGCACCATTAACTGACATTGATTTACTTCAATCTTGAAAGGGGAGATCAGCGATCTCAATTTATTTAGCCTTACTTACAAACCATTTTCTGCTAGACTTTACGGAGACAAAAGAGATGGCCAAAAAGCAAGCAAGCCAACTTTCCCCTTTGGCCTTTCCTCCAGGGTCCCACAGGGCAGTGTACTATCACCCCTACAGTGCAATATTTACTTATATAAGCCCGATCGGGAGATGGAAAGGATCCGGTAGGAACACGAAACACTGGAGGCTTAAAAAGAAAGATCGGTTTTCTTTGGAATAACGAGTCAAAAGAACTAAATCAACTCTGGAAAAGAAGCAGGTTCTAACTCTGACTCTCCAGGCAACAAAGCCACCATGGAGATAAAATGCATATAATGTAAAGCGGTTTCTTTTTGAACCTCCATGAGGAGGTCCAATAGATTCCTCAGAAATCCATCCCAGACCCCGGAAATTAGGGGAATTGCTTTGCACTTTTTTGGCTTCACCCCTTTTTGCTTCCCTTTCTTCCCTGACTTGGGAGGGGAGTGGCTCCTTGCCCTTTTTTCCTTTCCGTTCCCTCTTCTAACGCTAAAAGGCGGTTTTCGTTTTTTGGGCCTGTAAGCCGAGGCAAAGCCAAAATAAAGCCTTCATGCCTTCATTTGTAAAGCCAACGGTTTCCCCTTGAAATGAACAAAGGCCAGAGATAGAGAGCTCCACGCATTCTCCCTGAGAAACCACCATGGCCAGATGATGTTAGATAAGGAGGCAAGACTAGCTATCAAGTTGGAACATAGACGCTTGGCTCGCAAGTAGGAGATATCCCCTATGGACTCCAATGACCTAGACTTTATTAGTATCTATTATGTGTGACATGCCGACGACTTCTGACTGGGAATCGTTGGTCTTGTAGAGTTGATAATGAAAATCTAGGAACGTATCACTCACTTTCCATAATTTGACCTAAACCCTGAAACAGGCTCCACAAAATTTACAAAAATAGCTGCAAGGACGATGGCATTCCCTGGTACGATTGTTTAGAGAGTCTCGACTTCAAATACTTGATTTTTGCGAGGGTTAGAGAAGCATCGGAGAATTTCTTTAGTGCATTTCTTATTGCTTTAGCTGCATATTATTCACTAAGTAGGCAAAGTTTGATAAGTTTCTTTAGCGTAACACCCTATTCATCGTCATCGATAAAACATAATATTGATGTGCGACTTTGTGAATGAATTCTTCTTCCAAACTCCTTCTAATGAGCCCGCTTTTGAAAGCTGAAATCTCCCCGCCCCGGGCAGGGGGCTACAAAGTCACTCCGGTTGCTACAGGGTGAAACTCCCGGGTCACACGGGCACGCTGCAAAGAATCCAGGATCGTAAGAACGAGGATGCTTCATCCATGATCTACTGGTTATTTTCGGCCCTAAGAGTAGCTTATCTGCTATGAAGACCTCGGCAGCCCACATATGCCGGATACACATGTATCCCTCATGTACTATAAAACCAAACCCTACGATCTATCTACCTATCATGGATTACCCCTGTCAAGTGCCTTTAGTCTCGTTGTCATTCCACTCGTAGTGGATAAGAGAAAGGTCGTTGTTAGGGAGGTCGAGCTGGTAAGGTCGGTTAGGGTTCTTAATTCCTCTGCTATGGGATCATGCCCGTGAGCTTGTTCCGACATCAAGGCTTCCTTTTCAACTTGATCTTGGAGGGCCAGGGATGTAGTATGGCACGATATCGTTGTAGAGACGCTAAGGTTGCATCTCTGCTTTGCTCTGATTTGCTATGTAAGTTAGTTTAGTTAAGTTTGGAATTATGTTGAGCTAAACCCGCACACTTCCGTGGTAAGCATCGATCTTAAGCCATACTTTGTGCATCGATCGCCTAAAGATGCTTGAAAAATGTTAAATGCAAGCTTTTATTACCTTTTCCGCTTGCTTGGCGATCATTATGTGGGCCCTTTATTGCTGCTGCAGTTTGCGAGGGTGGGCGGCAAAAAACTCGTTTCGGAATCCCTAAACTAATTCGTGAGTGGTGCTGGGATCAAGAAATTTTCTTGCAAAAAAGTTATGGATACGAAGAAACTAGTGAGAGTAACTACATCAATGCCCAACTTCCGTAGCAAAAAGCAACCTTACATAATGAATAATGCGCAAATCTGGGCCAGAATCAGAAAGGAATATCCTGTGCTTCAAGATCTAGATAACGACCAATTTGAGATGCTTGCGTACAAAGTGAAAACCCACTCTGCAACCATTCGAACAATGTTGATCCAAGGCAAGCGCTCGTTGGAGCCAAGAGACCCGGCGTGAGCAAATGTATTCTTAACCTCTTTGGAATTACCTGAAGGTTGGGGCGATTATTTGCTTTATTTAACCGCTCCTCTCGTTCAAGGAATACCGACTGTCGACTTGATCTCTCAGGTTACGTGTGACCCGAGCCTGATTTTGTTGATAAAACTGCTAATTGCATATGGCACATTTGCCATAGAAGAAGAAGAGGGAAAGAATATTGTTGCGAATAATGCCTACCTATGGTTTATCAGTTCGCAGATGCAAAATTTGTTTAACATTCTCAAACTGATGTCGTCGCTAAGGAACAAGGGACCCCGACTCTTTCTGCGACTGCTTGCTTGCATTAACAATCCACCTCTTATTAAACAAAATGAATACCAATCGAATAAGCTACAACTATTCTTTCGCTCCACCTACTCTAGCTTTGCTTGATGCCTCTTTTTTAACCACTATATTATGGGATAGGTTTTGACTGACTCCCTTTGACTGATGAAGAAATCTTATAGCATGGGTGTCTGCCGCAGTGCAGTGTATTTCATGAAGTAAGTTATTGAATTTTAGGTACGGAGAGGGGACCTAGTCTTCCCCGGGGGTCTACTCTTCCTTGACCCCCCCGCACCGATAGCTTAATCAGGTAGAGTGCCACATAATGCCTGCCACATAGTGCCACAAACCAGGTGGTTCGGGGTTCGAGTCCTTTTTAGTGCTAATGCCTCCAACCATTTATGGCTTTATTTCATTTCAAAACGAGCAAAAAACGAATAACAGGGATGGGGGCTTAATGAATTCCATCCCACCGGGCCCCTTGTTCGAGGTGTTGCCACAAATCTGGTTGATTATCCCGTTTTCTACCCATTCTTTCCCCTAGCTTCTGTCCTTTTCCCGCTCTTTGGACATATTCACCCCGTGTGGGCAGCCCTTTGAATTGGACAAAGCACTAATTAATGGTTTTCGGGCTTTCTTTCGTGGCTTCATTTTGGTTTTAAATCGTCGGGGTCCTGCGCAAGGCAGGCAACATCATTTCCCTTCTTTCCTTGCCACAATACAGATGGCATTGCGGGGCGATCCTTTATTACGTATTATAATAAACACTACAAAGGTAGCGATAAAGGTTAGAGGACGTGAAGGCGGAGTGGGAACAGAAGAACGCACGCGGAATAATTGCTACCTCCCCTCCCACGCAGGGGAACGAAAAAGGTTCATCACCTGTCCAAAAGCTGTAAAAACGATAACGATCATTAATGAAGGAATAACCACTCTGAGACGTCGAATGAATTCTCTGGGAAGCTCCCGTGGAACTCCTCCAAGATTGGTTGTGTTAGACATAGAGAAACCCCTGAGTACAACATCCGATACCAATCTTGATTAGGGACCCTATGCTTTTTTGGCAACGGTGATGGCGATGGCAATATATATTGTTTGCACAAAGAATTAAACCTCGAAAAGGAGGCGAGTCTGTCCCGTCACCCCTGTTCTTCATTACATTGATGAAATAAATTAAAAATAGTAAATTTTGGATACTATTAGGATCCCCAAAACGGGCTCGAGCAAGATAACACCAAAGCGTCACTCTTATCTAAGCTGCTGCCTTCCACTACTCATACATTAGCGACCTCTCCCTTTCCTAGGTAGCTGTGCAATAGCCTAACAGAGGCACCAGGGTATGATGCTTGATCTTTTCAATGCAATGGTTTCCATCTATCTCTACCATTGTTGCCCTAATCCCCAGCGAGGTTCTTGTAGTAAATAGATAGCGTTGTTATGTAAGTTCTAATGCCTAGCTACTCTGGGATGACACCGCTAAGCTTCATAAAATTATGGTTAATATTCAATATGATGAGGTTAAGTTAAACTGTTTAACCGAGGGAAATAAATAACTAGAAGCAACACAATTCTTTAAATAAAGACCACGAAAGGAAGGCGGGATAGTTGTAACACAGATTAAGAGCAAGCACGAGTGAGGCACAAAAATTCACCTATTTCCTCTCTATCTTCATCGCAGTACAATATTTTAATAGTATTAGGCTAGTTTAGATGTGTTGCCGCATTCAGACTCTGACTATCAATGTGGTAGTAATATATACAAAAAGAAAATCAACAGGCGAGCCACTCGACATCAACCTTGCAACATACAAGATCACGCCACTTCGCAACCTATAGAGAGCTTGAGGAGGCTGCCAAGGGCTGGCTTTTGCGTAGAGGCCATGATTGGCTCTAAAGGGTTTGGTAAAGTGCCACCTTGATTGATAAAACTTCACGATCAAGAAGTTGTGCCATCGTATCAATGATAGGGGTGAGCTTAGAGATTTCAGGGCAAAGCTGGAAACATTAGGGAAGATCAAGCATCCAGCCTTGTCTCGTTTGCTGGGTTACTGCAAGACAGCAAATGATAGGTTTCTCATCTATGAATATATGGAAAATGGCAGCTTAAACAGGTGGCTTCATGGCAATAATAGGAAGCAAGATCATCCCAATAAGCAGGCCGCTGTCGCAATGGGGCTTAGTCGGGAGAGTCAGAAAAGGATCGCTTTGGGCACAGTCAAAGGTTTATTATTCAACCATAATGATTGCCGTCCAAACATCCTACATCGAGACCTCAAGACAGTGAATGTGCTTCTTGACGAGGCGCTAGAGGCTCACGTCGCCGACTTCGAGATGGCGCGGTTAGTGAGTGCATGTGACACATATCTTATTGTGTTGTGCTGTGAGCACATGGGACACCTGAATATATGTCGGTACTACCAGACTCCCAAATGCACAGACAAAGGCAATGTGCACAACTTCAGGGTGGTTGGTGTTTTCAGAGCTAATGACAAAAAGGTAGCCAACATGGTCGTCGGGAGAGACTGACAAACTATTGAATGATAGCTCTCGTAACCCCTCATATACTATATGACCTCCGGCTCGCCTAACCCCGATAAGCTCAACTTAGATAAGCCCGACTTGGATAAGCACGATAAACTTAACTCAGATAAGCCAGACGACTAGATGGTGGCCGTCTGGTCAGGGGCAAGCCAGATAGTGGCTTGCCCCTGACCAACACCACCTAACAAGAAAAGAAGGCACGGTAAGGTTTAAGGTTGCATTTTGCTCGCAGGACTTGTGGTTGACGTGAAAGGGATAGCGAGTGATGGGATTCTGAAGGGTGGAAAGCAAATAAAACGAATCCTTCATCTACTCAAGCTACTTCAAATTTACTTAAAGCACCCACACCTTTATCTACTAAAGGTACTTTACCTGAAGCACCTGCATCTTCACCCATGACTTCATCCACTAAGGTACTTCGCTCGAAGTAACAACACCTATCATCCACTAAAGCTAGTTCACTCGAAGTACCTGTTCTAGACTCAAAGAACGTATCGTCGAAATCACGTGCATGCTTCTTTTCTTTGGTTATATCGACAAAAACTGCAAAGAAAAGACACTTACTTGAAGCATTAGCCGCAGCTCGTAGGAGAGAGCACCTAATAATGGAGGAATTCCGTGGGATTTCTTGCGCGCTAAAAGTCGAGTCTACTAAAGGCCAATTCATCCCCTCCTGCAAACCACCTAACCTATAGGTTAGATGATCTATCTCAAAAGATGGAGAAACCCAGTAGAGTAGTTCTAGTCCTACCCTGAGCATTCCAGTTTCACAATAACTGGTATGGTAGCTTCACAGAGTGGGCTCGATGATTCATCATCAAGTTGTTGACAGAAATCGACGATCAACGTTAAAAAGTACCCCGCCCGGGTTTGATTCATCCAGCCGCTATTTTCTTTTAGGCGGAGGCAGAACAGGCACAGTAAGAGAGGGAATGGATTTGTAATCTTGGGGAAGGGAAGGGTTTGATTGCGTGCTTGACAAGGAGTTTGCACAACAACTTCTCTGGCGCTCTCTCCTCCATTGCGGCGCCCTTTCTTTCATGGCTTATTGTTTCAAACAACAGCCTTTCAGGCAGCCTCTCGATGGGTATCGGACAATGCAGGACACTTAACACTAGTCCTGTAAAACAACAGCCACTTTTGTGGCTTTTTGAGACTTTTGTAAAAAATCTCTCAACACTATGTTAGTTATCTAAATAGAAAATGGTTTCAGGGAATTAGGACCAACACTCAATATGAGTTGATAAAAGATAGTATAGAGCTAAATAAAGGTCTGAAGGTGTCTTTCCATTGCCATCTTCTACAAATAATTTATGCGGATGGACAAAATTTTTCTATTTTCTTTTGAGAGTAAATCAAATCTTAGTTAAGCAAGACCAAACTTCTTTGAAAAATCACTCAATAGGCATGCGATAGATGTCCAAGCTTTTTTAGCCCATAACAAAGACTGCCAACATTTTTTACTTCTCTAAGTTAAGTGTTGAAGTGCAGTTTTACGTAAAATTTAATAATTTTAGAAAATTAAATTTTTTATTTTTGAGCTTTTCATGTAAATTGTGTACTTAGAAAACTTTTTCATATCTTGAACCCATAATTAAGAAGTTTCATGAAATTTTGATGTCATATACAAAAGTTATGTTTCATTTACTAAAATCCTGATTGGAGCCATTTTTGTGGCTTCAGCCAGTTTTGTGGCTCATTACAAGTCTAGTGTTAAACATCTTAACATTTCCTTTAATCAAGGAACTAGCGAAATACCTCTTAAAGCCTTCTTATTATCTACCTTGAACCTCACAACTGCCATAGCTGGTAGTTGCTCAGACCTAACTCTGTTAGATCTCTCTAAAATTTTTATAACAGGCCCAATTCCCACATCCTCAGCTCCTGCCAAAGCTTGCGCCATGTCAACATCTCCTTGAACTCCTTCATTGGAAATATTCCCACCATATTCAACTAGCTAGTAAGCCTAGAGGTGCTTTCCATCTCCAAAAACAATCTCACAGGCACAATACTACCCGATTTTGGAGATTCTTTACGCTAGCTTAAGAAGCTGGATCTTTTGGCAAAAAGAAGAAACACGATAATCCCAGTTGCCGGCTCTGCATAAGCTTGTATTAAGCTTCAACAAGTTGACGAGGCCTCTTCCTGCATCCCTCGCCAACTCTAGTAGGTTAAGGGTACTTGACCTCAGTGCGAATGCCTTCACAGGAAGTATTCCTGGCAAGATCTGTGGTCCTTTGCTCCGCAGATTGCTATTATCAGACAATGATTTGTCTGGGGTGGTGCCATTAGAGAGCTGCAGCAGACTTGCTACAATAGATGTCAGTTGCAAATTTATGACTTGCGCCTTCCCGACATTGCTATAGGCTATGCCTAACATGAGAGAGATGGTTATGCAAGGCAACTTTATTGAACAGGAAATCCCCGTTGACATCCGTGGCACAACAAGGCAATTATGGCTACTAGTGATCAACCTCAACCTTATCAACGGCACCATCTCGCCCACCCTCTCAAACTGAAACATCCTAAAGTGGCTAACTATTTCAAATTCAAATAACCATCTCACAATTTACATTCCGCCGGAACTGGGGCTTATGCCAAGAATCATTTTTTTGCATCTCAACAATTCATTGTCGGGCACAATACTGCCTACACTTGGGAACTCCAGGTATCTATCGTGGGTTGATCTCAGTGGCAACAAGCTAGACGGTGCCAGTGAGGTGGTTATGTGACACCGAAAGCTTTTTGTGGTAAGGAAAATATTCCATTATACTTTCTTTGGATTGAAGGGAGCTTTGAACTAAAATAAACTTTGGAATGAATGGAACTCTTTCTCCTTGGACGGGAGAGAACTACCCGAGGCTAGGAAGCCACCTCACCTTAAATTGAAGGGAGCTAAGCTATTTAGTATCCTTTGGACTGAAGGAAGCTGGCAAGAAAGCTTTCCTTTGGTTTGGGAGCTACTTTTCTTTGGATTGAAGGAAGCTCTTGATGTCTTATCATGTTACTTCGGACTGAAGAGCTCTTTCATTGATGTCTTATTATGTTAATTTGAACTAAAGGGAGCTCTTTCATTGATGCCGTCTTATCATGTTAATTTGGACTGAAGGGAGCTCTTTCATTGATATCTTATCATGTTAAGAAGGGAGCTTCTCTCTTCTCTCTTGTTAGACTAAAAGAGACTTACTTTTTATCCCATACCATAGAAAGCATCCTGCCCTTCTTTTTGGTCCTTCTCTCAAGAAGTTGCTGCTTGCAGATAATGAATTGTATGGGGTAGTTCCCTTGGATGGTTTAACCTTGTCACATTAGATATCATAATTTTGTGAACGGCAAAGCCACTGCCCATCTTGCCTTACCTGCAAGAAGGAGTGGCCAATCTCATTTCATTGAGGGAGAAGACCTCACATCTGCTTAGCGACAAGCCGACTGTGGTTTCTAGTTCTCACCTTTTCAACGGCACGGAACAATTCTACCCACCTTGGCAAACTGCACTTTAGAGTAAATCGCTCTCCTCACAAGCAACCTCTTTACATCACAGGCATCATTCCTTTAGTGGTCTCATGCTAGCAAATCAATCACTTGCATCTAGGCCCTTGTCCAACACCATCCCACCCACCCTCTCAAACTGCAGCAGCGTAGAGTGGCTAACTATTTCAAACAACTGTCTCACAAGTTACATTCTGTCAAAGCTAGGGCTTATGCCAAGAATCAATTTTCCGCACCTTGGTACCCATTCGTTCGTTATCAGGCACAATTCCACCCACACTTGGAAACTGCAGGTATCTGGTGTGGTTGGATCTTAGCAGCACTGAGCTAGAGGGCATCATCCCTTGCGAACTGACCGAGCAAGCAGGGAAGGTGATAAAAGGAACACTCAACACTGGTTTGCAATTCAGATATTTTCAGTATCTGTACGGAAATCTATGCACAAAGTATGGCGTGGGTTCAGTGCTTACCATGAGAAGAATTCACCCCTTAAGGCTAATCAAAATTCCAAACTTCCCGAGCAGAGATGCAACGTTAGCGTTTCAATGCATACATTGCACCATACTACATCCCTAACCCTCCAGGATCTAGTGAAGGCAGCCTAACATTCTTTGATGTTGGCCAAAACAACCTTACAAACACTATTCCAAAGGACTATGGTAGCCTAATCTACACCCAGATTATTACATAACAACCTCACTGGCACCATCCCTTTCAGCCTAGGCAACTTAGTCCAATGCTTCAAAAAGCACCTACACCATAATCACCTTCAAGGCCCTATCCCCTATGGGCTAGCAAGGTTGGAGATCATAAATCAGCTTGATTTGTCAAACAAAAACCTATCCGGATTTCCGACTCTGGCAAGCTCTCTACCTTTCCAGCTTCTAGCTTCGCCAACAATCCTTATCTGTGTGGCACACCTCTCCCACCATGTTAGTCAGCATCTCCTCCATCAAACAGTTCCCATACCTCCATGGATAGCTTGTCCTTGAGCCACCATCAGCGATTCAAATCCAAGATTACAATAGTTATTATTCTTGTGGTTGCAACGTTAGTCCTTGTTATAGGTCTTAAGTGTTCATTCCGTATGATTGAAACACAGAAGCACATGAAAGAGCTAATGCAAGATAATTCCATGGACAAGCTACCGATCACTTATACATCCTCAAGCAGCATATCCCACAGATCATTTTAGCAAGAAGAAATCTAGAAAAGTCACTTAGCATCAATGTCACCTTATGCAAAGGTATAGGGCTTTGCAAGATATCCTACAAAGAGCTCGAGGAGGCCACCAAGGGCTTCTGTGAAGAGGCCATGATAGGCAATGAAGGCTTTAGCATAGTCTACAAGGCCACCTTAGATGATCAAATTGTGGTAGCGGTTAAGAAGCTCATCCATAAGATTGATGAGAAGGGTGAGCCAAGATATTTCCAGGCAAAGATAAAAACAAAAGGGAAAATCAAGCACCCTAACCTCGTCTCTTTGTGGGGTTATTCCACACGATATACGTGGTTCACCCAATGTGGGCTACGTCCACGGGAAAGCAGCCACTCAATGGCTTTAGTACTTCAAAACAAGAAGTAGTTTACAAAGGGAGTATACCCTTAATGGATCTCCCGCCTTGCTTCACTCTCACCACCTCACACTCACCTTGTTGCGTCAACTTCACACTATGAAATGTGTGTAGAAATGGCCTCCTTTTATAGGCCAAAAGGGCTTCCCTCTCTTATGAGAGACAGCCATGTGTAGCCGCCCTTGTGCGAATAAGTCCAAATCGGACCCTCCAATCCGCCCATGTGTGGCCGCCCTTGAGTAGACAAGTCTGCTTTTGAATTCGGCCACCGGCCATCGGCCATTGACTTCCGACCACCAGCCACCGGCCATTGACTTCCGACCACCGGCCATCGGCCATTGAGTACCGGCCACCGGTCAACCGACTGGTTGTTTTCCGACCACTTTCCGGCCGCCGTCCGGTCATAATATTCCGACGAAAAAGAATATTCCGGCAAAAAAAAGTCTCGGGGGCCTTTAAAGTTGCCCCTGATTCTTGTCCGTGAAAATTTTGGTTTTCGGTGAGTGATTTTCCTTCACGCACGATGGCTTCTCCTCATAATGGGGGCCTTACAAATGTGCGCTTTTACCACAGAAAATTACAAGGGTAAATCAGGCTCCATACTTAACATCAATTACCCGTGGCTGCCATCTCCAAAGCAAGGACCATCAACGAAGGACTACATGGTGAAAACCCTAACGGGCGCCTTAACTTCTTCAACGCCTCCCTGACCTCTCATGTGCAATGCTCTATAAAATCTGTCGAATGCTGCTTACATGCATTCAAGCTTTTCATGAGCCTGATTAAGAAGGAGCCCCATGGATGTCTTTCCTAAAAGGTAACAAAGGTTTATGCTATGGTATGAGTGGACAACCCTTAGAATAAGTCCTCTACGGCTTCTACGCCAGATGCATGTTCTTGCGATCAAGAAATATGTTGGCATTTGAAGAGGCTTTTTACACAGGATTCTTCACATGGTGGACAAATATTGTTGGGCTAGTGATCCACAATCTGACATCACAGTTTGCTGGCTATTCTACCATCAAACTTAAAAACAATCACTATTCAGTTTTTGCAAGTCCTTGACAAAGAAAGACGCATCAGATATGAGAAAGCTCTACACACACTTAAAGACCGCCTCGCTAGTCGTCAACCCAAAGACTACTTCAGTCCATGAAACTGTGTTAAGGGACGACACAAGCGAGGAGGGGGGGAATGTTAGCAGCAAGCTAATCCATGTAACATTTTTTGAGAGCTTTTATTGTAAAAATACTTATTTTTTTTATAAATTGGGAATATTGTAATTCCTCTTTTCCAGATGGATATTGTAACTGATGAGATAGGGCTATAATCTTCCAGATTGTATCATCTTATCCTTAGTTAGAGCTCCCAGATTATTAGTTTTTGACCAAAGAAACCTTGACTAAAGTATAAAAACCAATTTTTGTAAGTTAATTTGAGGTTTTGGATAATAGAAACATAGCGTGAGCTAACGGCGCTCACTTCTCTCCTTCTTGCACTTCCTACTCCTTTCCCGATTGTCACATTGCAGTGCCGTGTGTTGCATTGCGACCGCAGGTAAGAGCTTTAGGCATTGACGTAAACATTTCATGGTAAACTGTAGCTTTTGGTGTTGCCGACCCACAACCTAATTTCATCATAAGTAGGAATTTAAGCTAGGAAATCACAAGGTAAGCATAGGCGGGGTATTGGGGCATCATTGCTAAGTATTTAGATGCATTCGGGTAAAAAAAAACTAGGTCAAAAACTCACTGCTGTTAATAATTATGATTTTTGCACTTGACCTAAAGTGAGTTTTGAGACCATAAGCATGTGTGTCTAGGTCTTATATACATGTCCTAAAAGTTTTGTAACATTCAGATGTCATTTGATGATGTAACGGTCATGTTTTGTTTACGGATTAGCGACTAGTTTTTGGTGACTTTGGTCATTTGAGTGTAACTTGTGTTAGATGCGCGTTGTCTGTTGTTTTCCAAGAGATTGACAACCTCTTGTAGCCTCTATGCACTAGTCGAGTCAGCTTCGTCCCATGGATTGACAATTATGTGCATGGTTCTCGCTATGTCTGCAATAAGATAGGAGTGAGGTTAGGAACCTGTCTTACAGACTATGCAAGATCAAATTTAACCAGGAGCATTAATCACCAAAGATGAATTTTTAGTTTTGGAAAAGAAGAAAGTGATTAAGAAAGAGGATAAAAAATAGTTAGAAGGGACATATGCCATAATAGCAGCAAACTAGAGATATGAGAAGTAGATATCAAAATCTTTCAAGATATCAGAAGAAGAGTTACAAGAACTAAATTTTGGAATGGAGGAACATCCCAAGATTGTGAGAGTATAAAAATGAATGTGGATGTAGAATTTTGGAGGGCTTTGAAGAACATTTTGATGGTATTCAAAGATGTGGTTTTTTTGGAACTATTTACACATGAAAGGTATAGATCTCTACTATTATCAACATAAAATAAATCTGAAGTAGGCTGCAGTGCCTATTATTCAACATAGGTACATTATGAATCAAAATTATAAATACTAGGTCTAGAAAGATCTAAATGAGTTGTTAAAAATGCCTGATGTTCATAGAGACTATGATGTCATCTTAGAGTAATGTTAACTTCTTGGTACTTGTGTAGGCCTTGTTGTGCTTGGGGACTCTAAAATACACATCTCAATCCCACTATTGTCACATTGACCCAAATTTGGCTTTGACCATTTTCATAGCTTTATTATACCTTGGTATAGCTATTGAGCCAAACACTCCTAGCTATTGCATTCATTCTGGCACTTTATGCACTATTTGGTACTCTAGTATGTCTTTAGTCCTCCTCTTGCTTACCCAACAATTATTTATATGTTTTCCATACACCTTGATAGAGTATTTTTTAAGCCCTTGAAGCAAATATATGCTCTTGGCCTCAAGGTGGTGACTCATAAAAAATGTTCCTATACCATATCCATTCAAGAAATTATTAATAATACCACAATATACATGTAATATTTACACTAGGGGCCTCTTTGAAAACCCCCAACTACCTCTAATATATACATAAATCAATACACTTGGGACTCTTAATAATCCTCTTTGGTTAACTCATGTGATACGATACTTAAAAAGGGACGATCCCGAGCTCTTGGCAAAATATATAAGCTCAGACTTGTTTTTTCTCACTCTAATTTGTTTTTCCATAGAAAACCTATAGCAAGTCTCCTTATTATTTTCAAACAATGTAGAAGGAATATATGTACAAAAGAGAATAGTGATGCCTGCTTCAATAGCAAGGGGAAAAAGATGGCAAATAAATTGCCTTTGGTATACACTTATATTGGAGTTGAGCACTTGAAATTTAAGTACTTGTTCATGCCCCAAGGCAGTGACTTATCAAAATCTCCCTATATTTCGTGTGTTCAAGAGGTTATTAACAATACCTCAATGTACATTCTACATTTATACTGCGGGTGCCCTTTTTGAAAACCCTCACCCCCTTCTTATGTATACATTTTGGGATAAATAATAATCCTCTTTGGTTAACTCATGTGATATGATACACATTTTAAAAA
This sequence comes from Adiantum capillus-veneris, assembly GCF_014529385.1. Lineage (NCBI taxonomy): Eukaryota > Viridiplantae > Streptophyta > Polypodiopsida > Polypodiales > Pteridaceae > Adiantum > Adiantum capillus-veneris. Next base: position 12,056,991 of record NC_140945.1, read on the forward strand.
GTGACTGCCCCAAGATTCATGCGTAATGCAAGTGCCAATTATGGGACACTTTATATGCATACAAGATAATTTTCAAAACAATCATGCGGTACAAAAATGATAGGTGTTTCTAGAAACAAATGTATTACATGAGATACAAAAGACTTCTTGATCTTTCACTTTTCTTAGAAGGGTTTCTGATGTAGAAGCTTCTCCATTCATATCCCATAGTGCTCAATGGGGAGTATCTTTTGTTATTTTCTCATTCACCCCTTTATACTTAAAATACATAGACTATGACTCTTATGCTCACCTATACTAGCATGAGCGAAAAAACTTAGATATGCTCAACTCTGCTAGCTTGAGTAGGCTTCTCTATCATATCACGCCACCAGGTAAGTGCCTTGCTGCACAAATAAAGAGGAACCGTCTGAATCCTCCGTTCGTCATGCTCCCCGTTGAGAACAAAATACGTAGTTCACTGATGAAGCCGATTATTTACGGTCAACTCCATACATTCTTTCTCTTCTCCTGAGAAATTAGTGGTTTTGTACAGAATGGTGGTAGTAGGACCACCCTGTGAGAACGCCCAAAAGTAGCAACTTGTATCTGCAATTGTTGGAGATGGGTTTCGCTCTCAAAAAATACTCACAGTTGTCGAGGAGCCGTATTTTCCAAAGTGGTAAGTAGGGCGTTAATCCGTGCATAGCCCCTTTGAGAGAGGTCAAGTGAATGTTCGTCTGAATGTTCACCTTTTCAAGAGGGGTAACACGTTGGTCAAACCTCTGGAAAGTGCCCGTAATCCATGTGTATAGAGCATGCGTGAACGGAATTTGAATGTCACTTGGCTCATCGTCACGTTGCACATCCGAGCTGGAAGAATCCATGGCAAAGTCTGTGAAAAATTGGAAGTTTCACGCAAAACCGGGGCCTTTTTTGCACTTTTTGATCACAAAAAGTTGAACTCCGAGGAGATCTACGCATCAGCGTGAGCACAAGCAGGCGATGACGAAAGCGCGAGAGCATGAGCGGGTGAGAGGGAGGAGCGGTAGAGAGAAGCAGAGGGCTGAAAAGTGAGTTTCTCTCTAGGAAAACTCACTCTCTGTAAGTGATTTAATGAAACACAGGTTTCATACTTAGCTTTAAAAAATTAAAAGTGTCCAAGCCACACTTAAAAAACTCGATTGGGAAAGTTTAAAAATAATTCCACTTAGTAAAATGTAACAAAGAGAGGGGTAGCGTAAAAAAATCAACGTTAGTTACTCGCCCAGATGCCGCGTTGGGCAGGGAGAAGCATCGTACACGTGATCTTGTGGAAAAAGCATTGCTTGCGGATACCTGTGCTGCACACGCGATGAGCCCCCAACTCAACACCCACGCTAGAAAAGAAAATCCACGTTGGCAACAGATTGCTCTGCGCAAGGATCCTCTCTCTCTCTCTCTCTCTCTCTCTCTCTATGCTTCGCACACATTACAGAGAGAGAGAGAGATTTGAGAAGTATTGAATGTAGAATTTAGTCTAAATTCAATAAATCAACCATAGTTACCCGGAATGGGAAATCAAAACGGGGAACGAAGAACAGCAATGACCATGAAATGCCATTCCCTGTTACAAATACTCACATCTAAAACACAATTTGGAACGAAAAATTGGAATGGAAACAAGGAACGGAGACCTGAAAATGGCCATTCCCTGTGACTATGAAATCAACAAGCAATTCTCTGATTTTCACCAAAAATCAGTAAAAAAATGTGTTTACTTCCAATACGCCCATCTGTTAATTTGCTGTTTTTTTTCAAAAATCAGCAAAAAAAGCACTAATCCTCACCTGCAAACATGCCTACGAGAAGAAAAAAAATAGTATTTTCAGCAAATTAATCACTAAAAACTACATGAAATTGAGGTTCTCCTACTCGAACCCATATGTAGGTGTGCACATAGTCCCTCCTACAGCCAAGTCTGCTCTGATATATGAAACGAACGTGCGGAGTGGATATTGGCTACACGGACTGCCTACAGAGATGCATCAAATGAACCACTTGATGATAGCCACCATCCGGCAACTCTCTCGTGCTGCTGAGGTGAGCGTCTAAGGACGCAGGCGTGCACCTGTAAGATTAAGCGTCCCATACCAGTTGGCCTCACCTCCTCCAGGTGACCTCATGCACTCCTAGCCTCATGCGCTAACCACTGACACTTTGCCAGTGGGGGTCGATTCCTGCAAATGCGGCCTTGGCCTCCCTTTTATAATAATGATCGGCCACACTGGCTGGGTTCACACTACCGCCCGAATACTAGAAGCCCATCTCGACGGTGTTTGGGCTAGATCCCCTCTCTTGTAAGCGGGACATATTAGAGAGCAATGCTAATTTCAGCCCATCAGCTAGCGCTGGTTTATTTTTGCAGAAGCATAAGTGGGGCGGTCAGTCAATGTTTTAAAATATGTGAAGCTGAAGAAGTTTCACCAAATTGCGTAAATGCTGATGAGATGGCAGAATTGTACAAAATTCTGCATATTACGTAGGCATGATGATGTGGCAGTTGTACAAACGTCCAAATTTTACGCTAATAGGTGTTAATGTGGCAGTATACGGATTTTCGCATTTTGCACTGACATGTGCTGACGTGGCACTGTACGGATTTGAAATTTACGTTGGGTAGCTTTTTGGGTGCAGCGCTTTTGGACCATATGCTTTTGAGTTTACTGCTTTTCAAGGCCAAGTGCCTTCAAATATCTGTGAGGGCTCATTCTTTGGCATGCTTCAGTACGAAGGTGCAGAGGGGTGGAGTACCGGCATTGTATTGATTTCAAGTAATATAAACAAATGCCGAAAGGGGCGCCAAGGTTTGGGGCCAATACTCTCTGGGGTGGAATTCCGCCACTCTGTGTCGCTTGTGCTCTCTCTCTCTCTCTCTCTCTCTCTCTCTCTCTCTCTCTCTCTCTCTCTCTCTCTCTCTCTCTCTCTCTCTCTCTCTCTCTCTCTCTCTCTCTCTCTCTCTCTTTCAGTTCAGTTGTTATTGAAGTGCTAAAAGTCTATTCAGTCTGTTCTTTTCCGTTGGCATGTGGTGCCTGTCTCTTGCCAGTGGTACCAGAGCATCAAGCGTGTGATTTTTTGAAAGCATACCAGTCCTACAAAAGAGTAGACAGAGCAAACTGGCGCTTCCAAAGGCTATTGGAATTTTATTTGAAGAATCTTTGTGCTCTGACCCCGGACTTAGTAGCCACTCCCACCCTTATTTCATCGCGCATCGGATGCGCTCCCGTCTTCACCGCTCTGTCTTACAAGGCATTAGCCATAAAGAACCCAAGACATGGCGTTCATGGATTCAAAAGAATATTTGCAATTTCTTCTCGGACGAGCTTTGCGAAATTCTTTTGTGGCATCCTCAACAAAATCTTTCGATGCTGCAAAGTTCTCAACAATTTTTGGATTACATGTTACCCCCTCTGATGCCCGGAGTGGTACCTCCTCCTCTGGCACCAAAAAGTACAAGAGCTTCCAACCGACAACCTTTCCAGCCATCTGTTCCAATCAAGGGTGTCTTCAGGAATATGGTGCAGCCATTTGACCCTGATCCAGTGTAACTGCCTTTGCCACCACCATTGCCCCCACCTCCCCCATCGCCACTGCCACCAGGCTACAATGATTGGAGCCCATATTGATACCCTTATTATCTGTACTCGGGATACGTGCCTAAGCAACCCCAATATTTCACAAATGGTGGCACGACAATCAAAATTTTCACTTTTCCTAGGGTGAAAGATCGGAAGAAAGCATTACAGTTCCTAGAGCAATTCGACAACATCTATGCTTTGGGGAACTATATCGAAGAATCCAAGATTTCTTGAGCTGCAGGATTTCTTAAAGATAATGCTATGCAGTGGTGGAGTTCAATCGTGACACAATCGCATGCTCCAAGGACCTGGAAAGCTTTCAAGATAGTATTTGCACGCAGTTATATGACTTCTATGTTTGAAGTTCAGATCTTGGCAGAATGGGGCAATTTCAAAATGCTTTCTACAAAGACCATGGACGACTATAACCAAAGGTTTCTTGACGTATACCTTCCATTATCCTTCTTTAGGTTCATTTTGTTGGAGGCACAATGCAAGTGATACACCATTGGACTACCATCACCATTGCAGGAATATTGTCTCTCCAAGCAAGTCTCCACGATGCAAGAGCTTATGGACCATGCCGCGGTCAGCTACAAATTGATGAAGGGAAAGCTAGAGTTTACCACAGAAGAACCTCTGACCACTAACCACAACTCTCGGCAACAACGAAAAAACTATTGAGAGTCTCGTGAAAGTCAATCGCAAAGGCCTCGTTTGACACCTCAACAAGGAGATACCTTATCACTAGAACGCCAACGCTTTGGATGCTTTCAAATAGGGCATAACCATTGTAGTTGTCCCCATCGTACTGATAGACCAGCTGAGCAGACGCCCGCATTGACGGTCGATAGAACCCCAACGCCACCTCCAGCTAAGAGAGCTAGACTTACTATTGGACTAATACCTGATATCTATGGCATACGCCTTGAAAGTACAAATGAATTGTGTTGAGCATATGACAAAGTTAACGGCTTCAAAGCCCTAATTTTCTTTGACCTAGGAGCTACAGAGAACTTTATCCATCCAGAATTATCGAAGCAGATGCACTTTGATTATGATGCAGAAGTTGGAGAAATTGAAGGCGAGCTAGCCATGGGGAAAACTCACAAAGTGGTACCGCTCATTGGTGCTCTTCTAGTGACTATCCAAGGTTATTATGGAAAAGCCGATTTCCACATTATGAAGTTTGGAAATTGCGGCATTGTCTTGGGCATGCCTTGGCACGACAAGAATGATGCGACTCTCCAGGTTTGGAACTAAACCATCACTGTGATGCAAAAGGGCAAGCCAGTCATCCTCAAAGTTCAATTGTCCAAACAAAACCCTGAATGAACTCTCTAGTTGTTTTATAGTTAAATATTTTTGAACATTGTTTGAGAAAGTATTGTTTGAAATTTGTTTGAAATGGATGCTATCTGTTTTAAACCTGTCTTGGTGCTGATTTGAATTGTTTGAATCTAGTTTTAATATTAGTTTCAATGATCGGTGATTTTACTCCCAAGTGGACTATTGAGAAATGATGTTTGAGAATGCTTGTTCATACCATGGCCCGGACCCTTATGGTTATTTGCGGGGGGAGTATTGAAATGTTTGAAAAGCGTTGTTTTTCTTTACTCATGGCCCGGACTTGGATGGTTATTTATGAGGGAGTATAAGAAGTTTGAGCAGTGGTTACTCTCAGCCCTTCCAAACAACGGAGGTTTCAGTCTGGGGGGGGTTGGTTGTGAAAGGCCTCTATATCTCCTGGCCCGGACCTTTTTAGGTTATGTGGGAGGAGTGATGAGGGAGTCATTGAATATCTCCCCACCCGGACCTTGTTAGGTTATGCGGGAGGAGTGCTCATCGGATTCTTTATGTTTCTACGTCTTGTAACATGCATATGTGAGCATTTCTGTTGCATTGTGATGTGCCACCCACTGAATATTCCTTATTGGATGCGATACTCCTGGAAAACCAAAAAACGGACGATATCAAGAGTTCCGATCTGGAATGAGAATCCTTATTGGATGAGATTCTTCTGGGAAGCAAACGACCCAGGAAATCAAAGGCTCCGATTTAGAATGAGAAAACTGATTGTCCCTCGAAAATTTTTGAGCTAACTTGACTTGTTTTGCACATATGTTGTAGTCGAGGACGATTACTTTCTTTCAAGAAGGGGGGATGTCACAAATTGATGATGTGTCAAGCCATTGAAGAACGGAGCCAACTTGCAGATCCCGACTGAGGGGCCTAAACCCTAGAAGAAGCAGAAGTAACTTAGAAGAAGTTTCACCAAATTGCATAAAGGCTGATGATGTGGCAGAGCTGTACAAAATCCTGCATTTTTATGCAAACATGATGATGTGGCAATTGTATGGACGCTCAAATTTTGTGCTGAGTGTTGATGTGGTAGTGTATGGAGTACTGAGTTTTGCGCTCACATGTGCTGACGTTGCACTATACAAATTTTTGTAATTTACTATCGGCAGTTTTTTGGTGCAGCGCTTTTGGATCATATGCTTTTAAGCTAACTGCTTTTCAAGGCCAAGGGCCTTTAAATATGTGCAGAGGGATCATTCTCTAGCATGCTTCAGGGCGAAGGTGCAGAAGGTGGAGTACCGACATTGTACTGAGTTCAAGTAATATAAAGAAATACCGAAAGGGGCACCAAGGTTTGGGGCCAATACTCTCTAGGGTGGATTTCTGCCACTCCGTGTTGCGTTGCTCTCTCTCTCTCTCTCTCTCTCTCTCTCTCTCTCTCTCTCTCTCTCTCTCTCTCTCTCTCTCTCTCTCTCTCTCTCTCTCTCTCTCTCTCTCTCTTTCAGTTCAGTTGTTTTGAAGTTCTAGAAGTCCATTCAGTCTGTTCTTTTTCGATGGTACGTGGTGCCCGTCTCATGACACTCTGGGCACGGAACTATGCCGGGACATGTCGACGGAAGTGAATTGTGATTAAATTTTGAAGTGCTTTTTTAAGTGATTCTCTTATGTGTCGTGCCAGATTCCCGACTTGGGGTTTCCAAGTCTGTTACAATTTCCTTAATTGAACTGATAACATGCACTCTTTCATGTGTGTATTGTTAGAGGCATGTAGAGAAAGATAAAATGTCTGCATCATTTTGTTTAATGGATGATTTGAACTTAGTGCATCTAGATATTTGTTAGAGATCAACGAGATCTGGATGTGATTGTTAAGTAAATGAAAATTGAATGAGACCCTAGTGCATAAGAGTTTTGGAAGGATGAGATGACTACTTAGTGATCTAGGCGCATCAACAGTCATGGACGGAATGAGACGGCTAGATTGAATGATTGTAGCACGATGTTTAGTGTGAACTAAGTGTCTGATTTTGTGATCTGCATGCTATGTGGATGTACTGTCTTGTGATGGGCAAGGTTTGATTGATTGAAATGTGAAATGAAAGGATATGAATTTGAAGTACAAGATTTAGCAAATTAAGACATTTGTGAAAAGAGCAGTGCGGTCTGGATGTGATTATTAGATGGTTACAATGATCAGGGATGGTATCTGAGACCCTCGACAGAAATAAGATTGATCAATGACTGATGTCTTTGTAAAAGTGATAGATTCGTGGAGTCTTTAATCGAGGGCGATTAAGATTCTTTCAAGAGGGTGGATTGTCACAAAGTGATGATGGGGCATCCCCAGCTAGAAGGAAAGTGGCGAAGAGGACAAGGAGAAATAGTTCCCGGAAGAACTTGCCAAAGTTTTGGGCATAGGGCCTAAAAAGAGGATTAGGATTAAAAATCCTAACCCAAAATAACTTATGAACATAAAGAGCACTCGCCGTGGGGCCTAAACCCATAAAACTTAAAAGCTTGAAGTCTGAGGCTGATTTTTGCAAATCGTGCTGACATGCCATGTGGCACAGTTGTATGGAAATTCATGGTTTTCATTTATTTGGTGACATGGCAAGTTGTACGGATTTTTGTGTTTCATGTTGGCAGCTTTTGTATATTTGCGTGGAGATTTTTGGTAATAGATGCTTTTGGGTACTATGCGTTTTGAATTAAGGGCTCTGCTCTTAGGCAACCCTTCTACTATTTATAAGGATTTGAGGGCCTCACTTTGCAGAGCATTTGAACGTAGAGTCTGAGAGTAGAGGACCCTCGAGAATTGTACTATTGCTGCGAGAAATAATAAAGAAATATTGGAAGGGGTACCAGTCTTTGGGGCCAATGCATCTAGGAGCAAAACTCCATCGTGTTGTATCCTCTCTCTCTCTCTCTCTCTCTCTCTCTCTCTCTCTCTCTCTCTCTCTCTCTCTCTTTGCGCGCGTGTGTGTGTGTGTGTGTGTGTGTGTCACCAGGAGGTGTATCTTTCCTGTTGCCTTCTCTAAATATGTACTACATATTTTTATTTCTTTTATGTTTACTTGTTTTCTGTGGGACCCTTGAAAAGGTGCAAGTGGACATTGCATGGCCAGTGTGAAACGGCTGTGGCCGAACATGTTTCTCACATCGGGAGTCTAGGTCGGTCAGTTTGGGACTGGTCGGCGGGCTAGTTAGCATTGAATTCTGATGAGTATGGAAGCTTGTGTGCACCAGATGGAATTTGGGCCACTCGACAAGTCACTTACAACTTTATAAGTTTGTGGGTACTAGGAAATTAAACCAAAGGGAGTCAAATGGACACATGGCAGTAGGGGAGCTGCATGCAGGCCAACACACACATTCCAAAAGCCTCATCCAAGAGGGGGCGCCCAAAATTGAAGTGGAGGCTGATTTTTGAAGCATTGTGACTTCAGTATGTGTGTGAGTAGTAAGTGGAGGTTCACATCTTTAATGGAAAGCTTGCCTCCTCCCTTGCTCTATGTTACTGTACAGGGATTTAATATTTACGTAATTACGTCAAATTTTGTGTGATCACAAGGTCTTATTGACACATTTACATGATCACAGTAAACATAATCACACAGAACCCCGTTAATGGTGACCTGCAAACCCACAAAATTCCCGCCGGGCTTTTCAGTATCCTCGGCGGGCTCGCCGGGATTCACCATTTTCCCTGCGGGCCCGCCAGGGATACTAAAAAGCTCGGAGGGATCTCAACGTTATATATATGCGGGCCCATTGGGTGTATTTTGTCTTGCTTTCATCTTCAGAGAGAGAGAGAGAGAGAGAGAGAGAGAGAGAGAGAGAGAGAGAGAGAGAGAGAGAGAGAGAGAGAGAGAGAGAGAGAGAGAGAGAGAGAGAGCGCTTGCGACCACCTTTGCAGGTACGTCGAGAGGAGAGAGGGGGTCATGTGGGAGCATGCTCTGCGTCGCAGTGTACGGCAACAGCAGAGTACCTGACCACACGATCCGGGTATGTGTTGTGTGTGCATATGCACTGTGTGGTAGCGTGCCTTTTGTTGTAGTGCACGACAGTAATAAGGTACCTTACCCCACAATGGGAGTGTGTGTGTAAGATGTTCTACAGAACATTGCTTATCACGAGGGCATCACCTCGGTGACACGGGAAAGATGGTGTCCTTGTGGTAAGTATTGGCTTACTGTCTGGGTACTATATCGGTAACGCGACGAATCTAGTATCCTTATGGTAAGTCAACTTCCCTTCCTCTTTCCCAAAAAACATATGGGCATCGACCGGTAACGCGGCTATATGATGTTCGTATGCAGGCTATTGTTTTTCCTTAGATTCGGGCGGCACTCGATTGGTAACGCGGCTAATAGAGTATCGTTTGTTAGAAGCATCTATTTTTGCATAAATGTGGCGTTTAGGTCATTAACCCGGACGTACGAACGTCATATAATTTGTATGTGCATGTGCAGTTAATTTTTTAAGTATTAAGTATATGAAATACTTGGTCGGTAACGCCGCTGTGAAGAGTATTTCATATACAAAATGTATGAATTTTTTGATTTTGTTGTTTTTAACTGTCCATTTGAAATTATATACTAGCTAATCATATTCAAAAGAATACTTTATTAATCAATCATCGCTATTTTAAATGTTCCATTTATATAAATTACATGTAAAAAAGTATTTGCATACAAATTGCATGTTTAATATTCTTTTTTAATATTTTTAAAGGACTCTCAAGCATTATTGCTATTTTTAATGCTTCATTTACATAATTTCTCTGTAATAAATCTAAATGCACACAATTTGCATGTTAAATATTTTTTTGTATCTTTTTAAAGAGCATCAATTATCATCGCTTTTTGATTGCTACATTTACATAAATTCTATGTAAAAAAGTGTGTGAACACAATTTGCTAGTCCAATTTGTATACTTCCAATGTTTTAAATGTTTTTGAAGTTTTTAAGTCGGTGTGTGCTTTGTTTGAATTAGTATGTGTGCACGGAGAAAAATATAAGTTAAAAATTCAATATATGTTGAAATGTGCCAGACTGTTAACATGTATTGTTTGATATGAATTAAGTTCTTATAAACCACTTGTTTGAACTGCTTTTTACACGTGTAACATATTGCAATTTTAAGTGAAGATTATTTTCAATTTTTATGAATATTTCCTTGCACATTTGTTAAAGTCTTCAAGTGGTGGTTAAGAGTTTACCTGAGATAGTGTGAGAGTGTTAGTGTCATTCGCAACCATGAATATGTATTTGATATGCTGTTTTTTTATTGTCTAGTGCAAATATGACGCCAGATCAAAAGAAATGTATTATGTGTGCCATTTTTAAAGAATGTATTTTGGCAATCTCATCATGTGCAGCTGATCGCATACAACAGATTAGTAAAAGCGATGTCTACATCAAAGACATCACTAGCGCTATATGGGACACAAACAGCGCAGGTTGTGACTTGAAGGCCAATATGAGTTGTTGCTTCCAGCTAGGATACGAGAATTTGACCCCCACCACAAGGTCAGGACAGTGTTGGGCAATATGAAAGTATGTTGCAGAGACTTAAAGGAAGATATCCCACCTGCCTGCAACATGCCAAAATTAGAGCTCTGGGATAAATTGTGGAAGAACAGAAGATAAAGAGACGCGTACTGCTCGTTGACACGTACTGGTCGCCAACAAGCGATGTGTACTGCTCGTCGACTCTCAAAGTGGGCAAATCCAAACCATACGCAATGGAAAGAGATCAATAAAGAAGTGACAAAGGACATGATCAAGGCAATATGGCCATGTGAGGAAGCAAAGATCCAGAAAGGAAGGTGGAAGGTTTCAAAGTGCAACCATATTGATGCTATCAAAGATAATGCTGAGAGGATTTATTTGGAGGTTTATGGCCATCCCCTGCACAATGCAGATTGTGCGCCATATTTTGCAAAAATGTTACATGTTCACATTGTGCAAAAACGACTAGTAGACTTCTTGTCAAAGGAGACAACTGCTGCCACTCATGATTTAAGGGAGCGTTGTGTCACTTTCACCCGAGATGAGCTGGCATTGATAGTGGAAGGCGCCAACCTACAGTTAAAAAGAGAGAAGGATATTTACATAACACAATTGGCAGAGAAATATGCATAAATAACTCGGCTTTCTATAGCCACCCAGACACCGCAACCCTCACAAGTCCGGATGGAGAAAAGCATTCACCGCTTAAGTCACGATGTTCAAAATCTGACACAACGATTGAATCCAACACCTGTACAAGGGACACACATCAGCCACCTTTGTCTTGCATTCGGAGTGGGTTCCCTCGTTTACTTCAGATGCATCCTCATCTTCCCAATGTCCAGTTTGCTATAAGAATTTTGATGGATGGAATGGATATTATACATTGACATGTGGTCATTATTATCATTTAGTTTGTCGTATTCGTTTGATACAAAACAGTATAGTCGATGAGCAATCTATTCACAAGATATTCCACAAGGAATATATATTATGTTTGGCACGGCAAACGAATATAAATTCAAGCAAGCACGCCCAGATACCTCTAGCACAATTAGTAACCTGTTTGATGAGCAAGATGCTGCTTTAGGGCAACACAATTGAGATCGACAAACTATGTACTATGTTTGATGCACATTATGCGAGTACTTTCATTGCAAGGGGACGTAAGGTAGAGTAATGCTCTCCACCATTCATTATCCACCACTTCCATGCAGGTTGCTCTTTTGCCATTACCTGTACAAAATCATTCGCAAAAGGACCTTCTTTTGACCTAAATGCACTCATTTCTTTGATGCAATCAATTCGGTCCTGAACGTTGGAGTAGAACGTGTTGACCACGTGATAGAAATCGCCTACCACCTCTGTATTGGACATCATATCTAAATTCCAATACTCTAGATCGAGCATGTAAGCCACGCTATGGAGTGGACTATGAGCGCTCTTCAACCTTGCATGAAAATACTTAGCCAAAAATTTTCACTGTTTGCAAGAGAATGGTAATCGCCACTCCTTCTCTACTACAGACTCTTTCAGCTCTTTAGGATTTTCAAGACTCTATTGAACTGACCACCATGTCATCCACACTTTGCCCAAGTTTGGTGCCCTTTGATCAAGATTGCGGATCGCGAACATAACGGGCATCATTACATGGTATGCATCTATTACACTCCTCCACCAAGCAACCTTGTTTACATTGCCATGTAGACATGTAATTTTATCTTTCACTTTTTCTTTCTACTCAAGCTGCCATTCATCAAAGGCCGTGCAATTGAATGTGTCAATCACATCACATTTATTACGGAGAACTGATTCCAAGGTATAAAAGTGTGTGCAGAAGCGAGTTTCAGCAAGAAGTTTGAGCATCATTGACATGTGCATCCTATACAAATCGAGCACTCTTCGTCGTTTCAAGATAAATTTCACAACTTTTCGTACTGTATCAATTATTTTGGCGAACCATGTGGTTTCTTCGCTAGTGTACCAATGTTTGAGCACCAAGTTCAAGCTGTGCGTATTACAAGCTGTGCACTTCTTTATTAAATTACTAGCATTTTTATAATTCTTTGCGTTGTCCATGACTACTTGAACGACAGCACCAATTTCTTTAATTACATTCATCAAGACCTCAGAAATATATTTGCCATTTTTAATTGCACCAGAACTATCAATCGCCTTTATAAACGTTTCTCCCCTTAGACAAACCAACATTACATTGATCAGCGGTCTTCTCTGAACATTTGACCAGCCATCTCTCACAATCGTACATCCTGAAAGAGAAATATTCCCAAGTATTATTTTGCCAACATGCTCTTTGACTTTGATGTAACATTTGTCTAAGAAAACATTTCTTATCGTGTGATAAGAGGGAGCTGAAAATCCTGGACCAAACTCACCGATTTTCTTCCAAGCAGCCTTCCAATGATTGCTATCTACCATGACCAAAGCACTTCCAATAAAGAATATTGCTTTGGTGAGTGCAGTTTGTGCTTCTTCTAGAGACTACACTTAAAACCTTCGATGTAATGATTTTTGAAGCATTTGACAAAGTCCACCTTCATTGTGACGTTTAAAAGGAACACTGCCTGGAATTTTCTCTCCTTGCGCAGGTTGTTCTCCAAGGTTGGCATCACTACAAGATCTGTAGAGTTAATATTTGGCTCTGGGAACTCTTGACTCAAAGGCACGGAGCTATATATCTGTTGTCTCTTGCCACCCTCTTTGGCGAGCTCTTCTCTCAAACGCTTTGCAACTGCAGGTGCCTGAGAATGTTCACATTTCTTACAACTGTTTTTAGCGCTACCCAGAAAATGATCCCTAATACGTAGTGCACCGCCTGATTTTGTTGTGTGACAAAATTTACATTGCCACTCCATATATCGGCCGCATATGTTGTGAGCATAATCCCACTCTTTGCCAGGAGCTTTTTTATTCTTTGGCTTCTTCGTACCACTTATGTCCACATTTTACTCCATTTCTTTTAAATTAAAATTAAAGAAAAAAGAACAAGATGTTCAGTTTTTGAAATATTTTTCTTATTTTCAATATATATTATAATTTAAAAACCATTCAATATGAAAGTAATCATGATGCACAATATGAGATTTTCAATGAACGCTAGTCAATCCACATATCGATCACCTATATTGTGAGCAACCATACACATTGCAATGTAGTCTATGCATGGCATAATAACTATAACAATGCTATGAATCTCTATATGTGATTATTATTATAATGATTATTTATATATCCACTTTGATTTGCAAACGATAAGATACATCTAATTTCATTTGCTACAAAAAAACAAACGAAAGCAATAAAATATATGATTGGTCATTTCATGCACTAGTAATCTATCGTAATACATAACGCACTCTCTGTATAAACCAATGCATGAACTAACGCAAATAAATCTTCAATATAATCACTCAATTGAGGACTACTTGTACCCAATGAAGGATTGTAGCCCACCCATGCAACCAATTCAATATATAAAAGCTATTGTAACCCAATCAAGGATTATAGCTCTTATATTGTGGAGTGACAAGTGTAACTCAACTCAAATGCAAGACTTCAAGGATCTTTATATGCCCGGTACACTAGTAGAGGACATCCGCCCTTGACTATCGACTCGTCATTTACATATGCTCATCTTCTAAAACCAATTACAGTCCTCATTTGGACCAATAGCTTCTTCGCAATGAGATTCTCCAAGTTTTTAGTTGTTTTGGTTTCTTACCTTTATGTCGGTAAACGAATTAAAATTTTTTAGAAGTGATTACCAAATTAAGAATCACGTTCGGCCCAAAAAAAGGACCTGTGACTCTATAACCTTAGGTCAATTCACAAGGAGATGACTATACCCGGCACTCGGATACACTCCCCAAGGATTTACCTAGCTAAAAGACCGGGGTTAGCACACTATTTACTATATATAATTACTCCCGCTGGGCTTTTTCATTTTTCCGACGGGCCCGCCGGGCTACTGCATATACCCGACGGGCCCACCGGGAAAATGGAAAAGCCCAGCGGGCCCCGCAGGGAAAAATAGAAACCCCGGAGGGCTAACCGGATCTATAGGTTTTTGCAGGTCAAAATCAAAGTCACGTTAACAATTAACGTGATCACGTGATTTTTTTTGGTGTAAATACTAGAGTTATTGACGTAATCACCTGATCGTGATTACGTTAATGAAATCCCTGTCTATGTAGCACAATGTTTTGCTCTCGTGCATCTCTCTCCCCCCTTTGCACATATGGTAATGCCCCACTAGTTGGGCTTCTCAGATGATCATGTACAATTCTGGGGTTTTATGTGCATTTGCCAAGGCAAGAGTCTTCTGAACAGGAACCGGATTAGCTGCTAATCCTTCATAGGTACGCACAGTTCCATCGTGAAAGATTGCAAATTTGGAGAGTTTTCTCGCATGAAAAATCGTCCAAATAATAGGGAGATTGTCCCATTACATGCGGGAGCCCTTGGGACACATATAGACATGTTTGCTCTGCCCAAAGCGATCCAAAACAGAGAATTACAACATGCTGCGTTTTTCTGCAGGTTTTGGGTTTCACAGCTAAACTGCAAGAGAATGCCGGGGGAGCCTCGGGACGGCCTTGGCATGCTTGGACAGGGCTTTGGGAACCTGGCAGTGGCAAAACAAGGAACTAAAACAAGCTACAATTCTATTACAGCTCACAAGAAAGCTTCACAATTGCGAGAGAATCCATCGTAGACATGTACTTTTGACCTACAAGGGATTTAGCATCGTTATGATAACAAAATTGGGTCAAAAACCTGCAATTTCAGCCTCGCCAGGTTTGGACAGTTTTGTGATAGTATGCTCTAAGTGTTAGGATCATCTACTTTCAATTGAATAAAAAAATATCGAAAGGGGCGCCAGTCTTTGGGGCCTACATGGTGTCGGTCTCGTGTGCACAGCGACATTCTAGTCGCTTGACGCATTTGTGTTCTGTTTTGTTTTGTCCCCCCCCCATTACAGGCTTGGACACTTCAAGTGAGAAATCAATACCAATACACGAACATAAATTGCAAAATCACTAAACTTTATATGAGAGAGTATAACCGGCTTGTACACAATAGAGGGAGGTACTATTTCAATTACCTGTTAACTTTACACAGAGAACTGTAGTTTGTATGTGGGGGGGGGCGGGGGTGTGGGACTAGCCCATCTTCATGTCCCAGTACTGTGCTAATCTTCTCTCTCTTGGGATAGGTCTTTGAGGTCTCTTGGGATAGTTTCCCACGACGTTAAAACTTGTCTTCTTCTTCTTCTTCTCTCTCTCTCTCTCTCTCTCTCTCTCTCTCTCTCTCTCTCTATATATATATATATATATATGTGTGTGTGTGTGTGTGTGTGTGTGTGTGTGTGTGTGTGTGTGTGCACACACACACACATCTCTAATGGAAATGGCCTATGAACTTTGAAGGTATCGGAATTAGGAAATTATATGAAGCACTTTTGTGAGATTACTTTGTGAGCATAGCGGGTGAACATAATTGATGGTAGCAACATAAACATGGTACTTAGTTAACTTGGCATGAGCAATACTTTTGCAAGAGAGAGAGTTTAGAGAACATGACAATAGTTGAGGAACGGATTCATACGGATCCGGGGCCCCTTCCAATAGGCATTTGTATTATAGTTTCTCACATCAAGAGAGACTTCGTACAATACAATCTTTGTGTTCCTTGTGACTTTGGTGATGCAATGAAGATGGAAAGCTTCATGCATCACAAGCACAACATAAACTTTGTAGAAAACATTAACTATCCCAAGCCTCAGTTCCAAGGCCTCAAACACCTTCGAAGGTGGAGAGAGCTAGCGGGGAATGAGGGTAGGGAAGAGGAAGAAGAAACATTCCATAGGAGAAAGAAATAGTTCCTCACTTATTATCACTCTTCTTGCTAGCATACATAATAGCATAGTAATGAAGATGGAGAAGATGGCAAGCTTAAGCATTGAAGCATGGCTCTTGGTTGGATTTGCATTCCATAGCCAAGAGTGTTGGTGCAGGCTCTCACTTCTCACAAGCTTGGAGAAGGAGGTGGAGTTCCTGTACTTTCACCAAATGAGAATACCTCAAAAAAATGAGTGTGTGTGTGTGTGTGTATACCCCCGAGCACACCCCTTGCTTGCTTGGGGCGAGTTCCACCTTTTTCTCATGCTTGAAGCTCATTGGACCCCTCTCCCCCCTAGCCAATCATATGCACAATGCATTTCAAGTACATGGGTATTCTTTGGACAAGTGACCTCCTTAACCCTTAGACAGAGAGAGCTTGAAAATATCTAGATATTTTTTGAATGGAAATAGAAGCTCATTGGACCCCTCTTTAGCCCAGCCAATAGCATTCAATCACACCATGTGGCTAAGCATAGGGAGAGTATGACATGTGTCCCATGTGCCCCTTGAGAAAAGGGTGCCCTTTGGGTGAGTGGGAGATTAAGTCAATATTCCCCTAACTTTGGGACTTTCCCCCTCCTTTGTAGGGTCTCTTTTTGACTCAAGCACCTTAGCCCCCATGCATAGGAAGCTTTTCAAGCACCTTCCTCATCAAGCATGACAAGCACCTCAAGCACCTTAGTCATCAATCACGACAAGGACCTCAAGCACCTTAGTCATGAAGCACGACAAGCACCTCAAGAACCTTAGTCATCAAGCACGACAAGCACCTCAAGAAACTTAGTCAGCAAGCACAAAAAGCATCCCAAGCTTAGGTTGGCTTCCCACCTCAAGCTCAGCCCTAGCATGCCTAAGGTCAAAGGACTTTTAACACTAACTATTGGAGGTCTTTAATGAAGCTAACCCTAAGGTCTTTTAAGATCCACTAGATACACGTTGCTCTTTGATAGACTACCCCCTTTTGGACCCATATTGAGATATAACCATCTCTCCTCTTGGTCCCCTATTGAGATAAGTCTAGAAGCACTTATTGCACATTGCCCTTTGGTAGAGTGTCTCCTTTTGGTTCCCTATTGAGATGCAACCATCTCTCCTTTTGGTCCCCTGTTGAGATAGGTTTAGAAGCACATGTCTCTATTCTAACTCGTGTTCCCGTTTATTCTCCCACATTCAATGATCAGTTTAATATGAGAAAATCATTTGGATTAGCTAGATATTAGATTTTATGACATTACCTCTCTCTTGAAATCATAGTTGTCCTCGACTATGAGGTAGAGAAGATAAAGCCTAGTCATTAGTTCATGTTACTTAGCATGTAGAGGATCTCTTTTTACCCTACGACATCATTCCAAGATGGATGACTAATCCATTTGGTGCTTGGGAGACGTAGCTGCCTGAAGCATGTCTGCTTTTTAGTCCATATCATACTTTGAAAGTAGAGTGACAAATTCTACTTGGTGTTTGGGAGACGTCGTCACCACAAACATGATTCTAAGGATGCATACTATTTAAATTTGTGCACAATAAAAAGATAACTAGTCTTATAAGACAAAAATATTTTTCATTTAAAATGCATTGTCATATGATTACTCTAGTGCAACATTGTAAGCATTGACAAGGTTCATATTATCCTTAAGCTAGGTTCCTTGCATCTATTTAGCATCTTTAGAAGGATAATTCTTTAACTTAATAAGATATCGTCAGATAATCTTATCGTTTCTTAATACCTTGTCTTCATGTCATAGGATGGACTCAGATTGAGTACTTCTTCTTGATCTTTGATTTTTGGAGGGTTTGCAACTATTGCTTCTTTTGGTGGTGCTCCTTTGTAAGGCTTACGTAGGTTTTTATGGAAAACATTGTCATGAGCCAATGGTTGGGAAACTTTAATTGATAAGCCATCTCATTTATTAGCTTAAGAATTTGAAAAGGACCATAGTATCTTTTTGCTAGTTTAACATAATACTCTTGGTGGCCCGTAGGATTCTTGCCGGTAGTATGCATTAGACGAGCTTTGAGAAACTTTAGCAAGACTCAGTCATTTTCCTTAAAGGCTAAGGATCTTTTGTGCTTATTAGCAGCAGCGCTTTTTGCCTTTGCTGTGAGATGGATATAACCATTATAATCTTTGAAAAATGTTCTTGTAAGTCTTGGCTATATTCATCAGTAGCAAAGATCTTCCCATGCACTTTAAGTAGTAAGGGACTTTTGGATCTTCCCTCTTTAACCTCGAAGGGTGCTTTCCCCATAGAAGTATGTACAATGTCATTGTACGCATACTCTATAAGAGGTAGGTACTTCTCTAATTGAGAACATTGATCTATGTCCATGACATAGGCTTTTAGTAGATTCAAGAATCATTAGATTTAGTTATTTCACTTTGGTCATCCATTTGTGGATGATAGGCCAAAAGAGAAATTTAATCTACTTCCTAGGTTCTCAAAGAGACCCTTCCAGAAATTATTGGTCATTCTAGGATCTTTGTCCGACACTATGGATATTGGCAAGCCATGATACTTGAAAATTTGAGATCTGAAGAGGGTTGCCGTTTAATGTGCCTTAATATTCTTTTTGATGGGCATAGAGTGTTTTTTCTTGCTAAGCCTGTTGACTGAAACAACCCAAGTTGCTTCCCTCGATCAAATTTCAACTTTTGGTATACCACACATTTTGAAACATACTCTTGTATGTTTACTTTTCATGGTAGACCAACAAAAATACATTTCTACTCCTCGAGAGTAGATTATGGAATCCCTCTTTGCCCCACATAAGGAGAAGTATGGGATTCATACATGACTTTCGTATTGTATGGGTGAGTAACATAATACCGATTGCTGTTTGGAAGATAACCATCCTTCAAGGTGAATGGTTCTTTTTTCTTCCCTATTGCAAAGGCTATAATTACGTACTTAAAGTCTCGGTCAGTAGCATACTCGTCTATCATAAAAGATAGATCATTGTGAGTTGCTATAGACACCACATTTACCCTTGGTCGTTGTGAAACTGCATCGACCACTTGATTGTGCTTGATAGCAATGTGAGAAATATGAAATTTAAATTGCAAAAGAAAATTTGCCCACCTCATTTGTTTGTCGAAGAGCTTGGTTTGCATCATGAAGTTCTTGAGGCTTTGTGATCCATTCACATGAGGAATGGAGTCCCCAAGAGATAGCGTTTCCTTGTGTCTAGGGCATTTAGAACAACTAGTAGCTCTTTTTTGTATTTGCCCAATACTTGCTCATCAAAGTTGAGTCTTTGACTCTCATATGCTATGGCATGCCCTTCTTGAAGAAAAACAGCTCCAAGGCAATCACCACAAGCATCACATTGGACCTCAAATGTCTTTGAGAGATCTAGTAGTGTGAGCACACGTTGAGAGATAAGCTTCTCAAAAGCTTCTTTCTATTTTGCAATCCATGAATACTTAACATCCTTTTTTGTTAAGTCATGTAATGGGCACACATACCTACAAAGTTTTGTACCTCCTGCAAATTCCTTGGATTAGGCCATCTTTTTATTACCTCTAACTTTGTTGCATCCATACGGGTGCCATCTTTAGAGATAATGTGACCTAAGTATTGAATCTCTTGTAGGAAAATTCACTTTTTTTTAAATAATGAAAAGCTTATTCTCTCTCACATCTCGAAAGATTACCTCGAGGTGTCGCTAGTACTTCTCAAGAGAATTTGAATGGCCTGAAGATTTTTGTCCATCATGAGTTTGAATGCGTCTGGAGCATTTGTCACGCTAAAACTTGTAGCTTATCAAATAGATCTTCTACCTGCGGCACGGGAAATCTATTTTTGATAGTGATCTTATTTAGTGATACATAGTCGACAGACATGTGTGCACTAAAACTAATGGTGAACAAAATGGAGAGGAGCTAGACCTCACCATCCCTTTTTCCACCAATTCATGCACTTCCCTCATGACCTCCTCTTGTTGAACTTGTGAAACTCGATAAGGAGGCTTGTTAGGCGGTGAACTTCTTGGTAGTAACTCAATTTCATGGTCATCATCCCTCATTTTAGAGGTAGCTCACTAGGGATTTCATCAATGAAAACATCTTGGAATCCATTTAGGAAATTAGACAACTCTAATTCCTCTTGATTCCCTTTATTGCAGGGATATGGTGTTCCCCAACTCATTAGCATCTATGTACATGCTTTTTTCCCTGTAGGTGAAGTAGATTCTCCTTTCAAGGAACTTCATGTTGGAAGCCATGCAGTTAAACCATGGTGCCCCAAAAATAACATCCTCATATTTGAGAGGGGAGACAAAGAAATCCTCTTTGTCCACATAGCTTTGGACATGAAGCCTCAATTTTCCCATTATTCAGGAAGTAGCTGAGATGTCTTGTCCCTTGATAGATCCATCGGCTTTAAATGTATCTCCCATATCGTGGGCTTGTATGCCTAGCTTGGTGGTCAACTCCATGGATATGAGGTTGTGAGTTGAACCAGGGTCAAACAAAATAAAGGCATCATGCTCTTGCATCTTTCCCCAAGCATAGGAAAGGAGGAATACTTGGCAATGAGCATCCTCCTTGGAGCTTCAAACATAGAGGATCTAGGAGTCTCATTGCCGGCAATTCTCTTCCGGCAAGTATGATAACCATGGCCTTGCTCCCCACACTTAAAACAATTGTGGTCCTTACCAAAAGCTTCTAGCTCTTTAGGACATATTTACCTTTGTAAACTCCCTTCTTCTTGGACCGATTGTTGTTGCTGTTGGAAAAGCCTTGGTAAGAATTTTGGGCATTGGTTTTCCTCTTGGCATCACTTTTGTCTTTATTTTCCATGGGCTTGACATTCCGTCTAGCCCTTTGATGGAAATTGATGCACGAAGCAACCACGGTGTGGTGGATTACTTCGGTGATATAGAACCAGGCCGTTGAGAGTTGACATACTCAGCCATCTCTTTGGGTAATCTTGCACAGAATTATTGATTTTGCTCAACAAAGTCTATCTTTTGAAAGACAATAGCCTTGAGATATCAATCCCAAAACTTGTCCACGGATAGATTCATGAGAGAGAAGCTTCTAACTCCACCATTCGATAAGCTTTTTGTCCTTTGCATTGTTTGCAAGGAATTGCTTCGTGATGGAAACTCATAGAGTTTCCATGTCTTTGGAGATTCGCCATTGCCACGAAGGCTAGCCCACCATTGACGAGCCAATTTTTGGAAGGGCATAGCTACATGGTGTAGCTTGGAGGACTCCATGAAGCCCTTATCTCCAAAGGCCGCATCAAATTGTTGGATGAAGGCCAATACTTTGTCAGTAGCATCAAAGGTGACATCATAGGTGAGAAAAGAGATACTCTTTCCTCCCTCTTTGAACTTCTTGAGATTTTGTGACCTTCGCCATGCAGGATAAGATTTGTGGTGTCCTCCCCTCTTGTATTCTCTAGGAGAATAATTATTGCTTTCGTCGAAAGAGGAGGGAGGTGAAGAAGAAGGAGAAGAGAGTGACCTCTTTCTTGTTCTTTTCTTCCTTTGTTTCCTCTCTTCCCTTTTTGAAATGATGAGGAGAAGGACTATGGGTTGACCGTTTCCTCTTGGGAGGAGTTGGCGATTGTAAAGCCCGTCGTCTTCGTGGAGCCACATCTTCGGAGGAACTTAGGGATTCATTACTTTCTTTTTCTTTGGATTCCTCCTCTCATATGGGAGAGAGTATTATTTTTGGGGTCTCCTAAGCTCTCTCTCCTCTTGGAGAGGAAAGGAAATCCCATAAGCACGAAGTTGTTGAGTAACTTCGGCTTCCAAAGAGGGGTTGCCCATAGCTTGTTGCAACCTAGTAACAAGATAATTACCAAACATGGGGGCATCATCATTAGCACCTTCATGTGCAAAATCAAAGTTGTCAATGTTCATTCTACTCTCTTGGTTATTGTCAGCCATGCTAATTAAACTTATGTGTTTACTTAGTGTATGCTTTGGCAATTCAAAACCTTAGTTGCTACTTCTCTTAGCCTTTGAAAATAGGCACTTAAGTATCTACACCCACGGCTCCAATTCAAGGTTAATAATAGAGAGTAGTGGAGTGGGTCTAACATAGCTGAGTTGCCGAGGGATAGCTCCTTTCGAACTTCTTATGGCTCAATAATGGTAAAGCCGTAGGAAAGTCTAAAAAGACTCCATTATTAAGACCAAAGCTCTCGAGGTGTGCACCATATCCCACATAGTGGGCTTAACAAAACCGATAATAGATCCTAGTCCCACTTACCATAATATAATCAACAAAATCAACCATTAAAGGACCTCTCTTCTTAAGCAAGAAAAGAGAAACCAAATGCTTTGATACCAATGTAATGGAAATGGCCTATGAACTTTGAGAGTAGCAGAATTAGGAAATTAGATGAAGCACTTTTGTGAGATTCCTTTGTGAGCATAGCGGGTGAACTTAATTGCTGGTAGCAACATAAACATGGTACTTAGTTAACTTGGCATGAACAATAATTTTGCAAGAGAGAGAGTTTAGAGAACATGACAATAGTTGAGGACTGGATTCATACGGAGCCGGTCCCCACTCTAATAGGCATTTGTATTATAGTTTCTCCCATCAAGAGATACTTGTGACCTTGGTGATGCAATGAAGATGGAAAGCTTCATGCATCACAAGCCGCAACATAAACTTTGTCGAAAACAGAGCAACTATCCCAAGCCTCAGTCCCAAGGCCTCAAACATCTTCGAAGGTGGAGAGAGCTAGCGGGGAATAAGGGTAGGGAAGAGGAAGAAGAAACATTCCATAGGAGAAAGAAATAGTTCCTCACTTATCACCACTCTTCTTGCTAGCATACATAATAGCATAGTAATGAAGAGGGAGAAGATGGCAAGCTTAAGCATCGAAGCATGGATCTTGGTTGGATTTGCATTCCATAGTCAAGAGTGTTGGTTTAGGCTCTCACTTCTCACAAGCTTGGAGAAGGAGGTAGAGTTCCTGTACTTTCATCAAGTGAGAATGCCTCCAAAAAATGAGTGTGTATACCCCCTCAGCACACCCCTTGATTGCTTGGGGCAAGTTCCACCTTTTTCTCATGCCTCAAGCTCATTGGACCCCTCTCCCCCCTAGCCAATCATATGCACCATGCATTTCAAGTACATGGGTAGTATTTGGACAAGTGTCCTCCTTATCCCTTAGAGAGAGAGAGCTTGAAAATATATAGATATTTGTTGAATGGAACTAGAAGCTCATTGGATCCCTCTTTAGCCCAGCCAATCGCATTCAAGCACACCATGTGGCTAAGCATAGGGAGATTCTGACATGTGTCCCATGTGCCCCTTGAGAGAAGGGTGCACTTTGGGTGAGTGGGAGGTTAAGTCAAATATTCCCCTAACTTTGGGACTTTCCCCCTCCTTTGTAGGGTCTCTTTTTTACTCAAGCACCTTACCCCCCATGCATAGGAAGCTTCTCAAGCACCTTCCTCATCAAGCATGACAAGCACCTCAAGAACCTTAGTCATCAAGCACGACAAGGACCTCAAGCACCTTAGTTATCAAGCACGACAAGCACCACCTTAGTTATCAAGCACGACACCTCAAGCACCTTAGTCATGAAGTATGACAAGCACCTCAACACCTTAGTCAGCAAGCACGACAAGCACCTCAAGCTTAGGTCGGGTTCCCACCTCAAGATCAATCCTAGATTTGCCTAAGGTCAAAGGACTTTTAACACTAACTATTGGAGGTCTTTAATGAAGCTAACCCTAAGGTCTTTTAAGCTCCATTAGATGCACGTTTCTCTTTGATAGACTACCTCCTTTTGGACCCATATTGAGATATAACCATCTCTCCTCTTGGTCCCTTGTTGAGATAAATCAAGAAGCACTTATTGTACATTGCTCTTTGGTAGACCGTCTCCTTTTGAACCCCTATTGAGATGCAACCATCTCTCCTTTTGGTCCCCTACTGAGATGGGTGTAGAAGCACATGTCTCTATTCTAACTCTTGTTCCCGTTTATTCTACCACATTAAATGATCAGTTTAATATGAGAAAATCATTTGGGTTAGCTAGATATTAGATTTTATGACACACACACACACACACACACACACACACACACACACACATATATAAATATTAATTAGCTTCAATATTTAATAATAAACTTTATTTATCAAAGTATATTTGGTATTGTTATGCACTCCCATTTGTGGCACTAACTTTATTATTGAGATTGTGGCACCAAATTTGTACTGATGCTTGTGCAAAGGAGTAAATCCCATTGGCTCTTTCAAAAGATGACGGGGATTGTTTTCTTATTGTTTAAATAGAGCTTATTTTTTAGGACACATGGAGATATTGACTTGATAATGCAATTCTTCAAAAGAGAAACTCGAAGTAAACGCTATATTTTCAAGCTCTTAAAATATGATAGATCTCTTTAATAAAAAATAATGGGGAGAGAGAAACAAAAAGATTGACATTGGATGGTTGTCGAAATTATTTAATAGTCCTTTTGGGAAAAAACACTTATTGCCATGCCCGTCCAAAGGAGTGAGACCTTTTGATGGAAACCTAGATAGTTAAAAAGAAGAAGATAATGCTAAAATTTTAGCTTAAACATTATTGGAATCCTTGAGGATGTCACTGCCTCTCTGCTTCTTACTTTAGTTTGCCAAAAATCAAATATTTGTTCTAACTAATTATTTTTAAGCTTTTGACATGGATAACAAATAATAGGCTCTTTGACACTGTAATATGAATCGAAGGCTAACAAAGAAGGCTAACAAAATCTGTTGTTGTTGCAAATTAGAATCCTACCTTGTTTAAAGATGTTTAGGTTAGTTGCAGTCCGACACGGAAGATCAAGACTTAGTTCATCTACAAACTCACTTTTTGTCCTGACGTATAGGATAATTGGAATGTTTCTTCATTCTGACTAAATTGTACAAAAATGATTTGAATAGAGAAATGTTTGTGCAAATAATGTCTTGTTGTTTGGAGCCGGATATCTTTTCAACATGGTTATCTCTTTTGCTGGCAAACTTTGCTAAAGGGGAGGGGCTCCTAGCCAAGCTTCTTGCTAAGGGTCTTCCCCTCTACTTTGTGAGTGAAATTGATGCCGATGTTGAGGCGGCTGGCTTGCCTTATTAAGCATCAAAAGTGACCTTTTGACAGATCTTTCTTTGTGAATTTACATAAAAACACTTGACATGCAGGTGCACATGCAAACACGCTTATACAGTTGTGCACACACTCACATACACAAATTCAGTAGGCATGTAGGGTGAGACTTGTGAGGCTTATAAAAGTTATGATGCTATTTATAGGTATCGAACTTTGATTTTTCTTCTTCTTCAATTCATGGATGGCCATGTTGTACTACTTCCTCCTATAGTATCTCTTTGTAGATTGTTTGCTGCTTATTTTTCAGTGTCTATGTGTGTCATTATCATAACTCCCTTTCTCAGGCTCTTGATACCCACCTTTTACAACTCTAATAATGTTTCTATTTAGTTAGTTTCTTTCTTTCTTTTTATCTAGACCTTGTATCAGATTCACCATGATGTAACTCTTTGGTCTCATAGGTCAATATGGCCTTTAGATACAATCCTACCACGTGTCATTTCAGTGCATTTTATGGGCAGCTTTTGGTCTTTAGGGTTTTAGGCCTTGTGGCTGATGCTTGTAAGTTCTTCGGATTCTGTTTGTCTTGTCCTCTCGGCCGTTTCTCTTTCAGCTGGGCATGCCACGTCATCACTTGTGACAGGTAACATTCCTAGTGTATCGGAAATTTACCCAGCAGGTGTAGGATGAGGTCTGGGTAAGTGGGTGGTATGGGACGCTCGGTCTTACAGGTGCATGCCATGAAGCCAGCTGACCTTGTGCCCGTGTCCCATAAAACATACTCAATATTTAATCTAGCTCTTAACAAACGCAAACAGATAGCTCTATATACCCCGTAATGGTGTGGGCAACACATGAACATATGTCTGATAGATCAAGTGGTCAGAGTAAACAGATGAGATGGTAGGGACTATGAACCCTACTGCCTTGCCCATGTGCGAAATGGTAGACCCTCTTGTGCTATCAGACAGCTAGCCCATCTGCCATCAATATTTTGACTTACTTCTCAAGGTCTCAACGGATGGTGGCAGCCCCACAGATTAATCGGCATGTAACCAAAACTCTCAATCTTTGTAGGCTGCTGGGCCTGAAGTCTCACAAGAATCTCTGTACTGCTCTGAATTGTCTACATATTACTACATGATACATCTTCTCATTGCCAAAACCATTCCTGTGGGTCCCAAGCTAAAATAAGGCTAACTATCCCAAGTCATGCAGAAGAACGTACATCTGCTGGGGCTAGTGCATACTGTCTTCCAAGTATGTCCACCACCATAACAATTGTATGGGCAAGGTCTTACTTGTAGGCTGTAAGAGCACAGTGATGAGGGTCAAACGAGAACGAACGTTAAAGATGATCCTTTGAAGGGGACAATCGAATTATTGCAGCACTCACAAGCAGTTCACCAGCCCATAGAGAAGTCTGGTTATAGGCTCTGAGAGGCAGGCTCACATGCAGGTGGAAAAGTTCCCCCAAGCTCCAAGAAATGCTAGAGAACTTTTGGGCCAGGACATCTAGATCATCATCTTCCACTCTGAAAAGGAAGCAGGTGTTGAATCCCAAGTAGTTTAACCATTAATGCTGTCATGGGCCAGTTGTGTGCCCTCATGGTATGTGACATTGGGGTTCCAAATCAAAGGCTATAGAAAAAGTAGACCTAGGGCATGCATGTACGGCTAGTGTGCCTCCGGGTTGGCCACCCATAGCATATGCATGTAGGCTGCATTGTCCTTCTGGGCCGGCCGCCTTCTCTTTTGTCGAGGCGCCCTACATAGGACATTTTCATGGTGGATCATGGGGTAGCAGCTACACTGCTCGACCTCCCTTGGCCACTCATATATAAGGGGCCAGCGGGGTACCCACTTCACACATATATAGATTGTATTGACACATCTCATGCTCTGGTAGTCAGGGGGCTGATCCCCCCCCTCTTCCCCTACACCAACGTTTTGTGTTGTGTCTACTGTCTCTCTCTTTCTCTCTCTCCTCTCCTCTCTCATGCTTCCGCACATGTGCGCTCTCACATGGTATCAACAATGAGCTTTCCATGGGCTTGAGATCAGCTGCATTATCATCATCAGCATAGGTTCTCCTCCTCCCAAGGATCAGATCAGCCAGCCTTTCTGCAACAGCCAAACAAGTGAAGGAACATGGATTGTTTTTGCCGTG
Source organism: Adiantum capillus-veneris (assembly GCF_014529385.1). Lineage (NCBI taxonomy): Eukaryota > Viridiplantae > Streptophyta > Polypodiopsida > Polypodiales > Pteridaceae > Adiantum > Adiantum capillus-veneris. The sequence goes on from NC_140945.1 coordinate 12,084,568, forward strand.
GAGATTCACCCTCCACTTGCATTTTCTGCTATTCAACATGGCATTGGACTTTAAATAGCTCGTTTAACTGCTCATAGACCTATGGGACCAAATGAAGCATGTCCCCACTCTATGTTGAGTTCATCAACAACTCCTAATGGTTGAGAATTGTGAATATGAGGGTGGCAACTAGAGTCCATGGAGTGGTTGGGAGGAAGGTATGTAAGGAGTGATCCAAGGCTAAAAGTGTGATAGAAGCAAGCTCAAATATGATTGAAAGATGAGCACTCAAGTAGGGTGTGATGCTCAAACTCTCGGACTTGCTAGGGACATAATGTGCATGTACGAAGGGACTCCTCTCCAGTGCCCTAATTCCCTATCTTACATCGAAGGGAAAGAGAATTAAGTCGGATCACTACTAAGACGTGGATTACAAATAAACAAATAACCTCAAACATGTATGGGTGTGTACAATCTCCTCTCTTAAAGAACATGCTTTTGTAATTGGGGCAATATGCGTGGTGTAATGCATGACATGTCAGCCTCCATTATTTTTCCATGTAATGATAAATTAGCGTTATAGGAAAGTCTCATTCATTGTAGGGTTTAGTGATGCATCATGAAGCAACGATGTTGCATCCCATCTTCCAAAGCACTGCTTCATGTCTTGCATCCATTTCAAACTTATTCTCGATTCAGATGAGGGCGCTGGTAGCCCTTGTCAAACTCTTCTGCCTCAACCCTCCTGGTTGACAATAGGCGGAAGCTCTCTGCCAGAAGAAAAGTCAACCTCAACCTACAACAAATTTAAAAAAAGTGTGTTGTCATGTGATAGGTTGTGGCGGGTCTTGCGACAGAAATCCTCCTCTTTCGGAGGGGGAGGGGGGGGGGGGGGGGGGGGGGGCTCGTCACTAATTGACACCTCCATTTGGAGGTGGGATCAATGGCTCACGATCATCGATTGATCGTGACCGTTGGATTACCTACGGAATGCAAAAGATTCCCACTTTCTCGGATACCGGACGTGAACCCACTACCCTCTTCCCCACGGGATTGACTCTAACCATTAGGCTAACGCGCGCTCGTTAAAAGGTGTGTGTGGATAAGTTTATAGATCACAGCGTCGCAGACAGGTTTACACCTAGTTCACACATAGTTCACACCGAGTTCGCACTGAGTTCACACCAAATTTGGTGTGGTGTGCAGACCCTCCCCAGTTCACACCGTGTTCACACCAAATTTAGTGTGGTGCATATATCTCCGAGTTCACGCTTAGTTCACACCTAGTTTAAATGTCGATCGGATGGCGCGGATTGCACCTGTCTCGCGATGCCTACTGTGGGCCATTGATCCCACCTCCCTCGAGAGGTGTCATTTAGTGACGAGGGGGGGGGGGGGGGGGGGGGGTTTCGCCCATTTTCTTGGTGGGTTTGGAGAACCCTTCATTTCTTTCTTCCAATGCTTGCATGCCACCTCACGTCAATTCCCCTATGGGTGTTGTGCCACCGCCCCATCTGAACCTAGCCTTATTATTTTGCTTCTATGAGTCATCTAGACTTTGGTTCTTATCTCACTTTCAATTTTAGATGGTTAATGTGGCAAGCTATGAAGCATCTTTATCATGTACTCCACAAGTCTCTCCATGCCCATAATTTTAATTGGAAGTAATCCGGACTGAAAGAGAAGGGACATGTAAGATGTTCGTACCTTCACTTGGAGAAAGTTTGTGAGAAACCTCTTTTTAACATTTACAAACTGTTTCCAAGTGGAGACACTAATGCAGCCTACCACCCCATCCTTCAATACAAAGAAGTATAGGAGTTACCCATGTGTCAAAAGAGACTTTCTTGAGAATCCAATATTTGATATTCCCTCATTGACGCGTTTTCAAATGCATGGTAGGCTCTCGTTCCCACTTCAAGAAAAATTTTGATGGACGGTCCTAAGCTTTTCTACATCTTCTTGAGTACAAGCCAAAAGCAATACATATCCACACATAGTTAAAGCATGATTAAAACATTACCAATGAACCTCTTTAAATCCTCCTTCAAGCATATAAATAGCCATGTGTTCAAACTCATCAATGCATAGCCGAGAGAGAGAGAGAGAGAGAGAGGAGAGAGATGAACAAAAAAGTATCCCTCCGTCTCCTTATCCATCTTTCTATGTATTCCTCTCCACCCTCCCTCTCTCATCAGTTTACCTTCCTGTATCTCTCTATCCCTCCCCTCTCTCTCTCTCTCTCTCATTGGGAAGAAGGCGATCTGCCTTTGCCCAGGGCCGGACATTCGGTGTCTAGCCACCCAGTGACCACATATCCTTATTCAATGTACATATATATGGATAAGGAGATCTTCTTTGAGGCTTGCTCCACCCACACACAATGTCGCTCTTCCCCTTCACGCATGCACACATCTGTGCACTACACACTTTCAACTGGTATGAGAGCCACGGAGCTTGGCGGCATCGGATCGGAGGGGGTGAGCTCGTCGGCTATGGGAGCTTGAGGATCAAGCTCGGCCCGAGTCTGGCAAGGAGAAGGCGGATCGGAGGAGATCGGCAGAGCTTGGAGCTCTTGCTGCGTGTAGTCCCCCCCCCCCCCCCCCCCCCTCTACCACCCCCTCCCTGTGGAAGCTCATGATGGAATCTTGAGGAATATCGAATCTCTACAAGGAACATGCATCGAGTGGTGAGAATCAGGCAGCTTGAAGTGGCATTGAATAGAGTTTGGGCAAAGAACTAGGAAGGCGTTGAAGCCTTAGTGCAAAATCGACCTGCAGAGAAGATTGAAGTCGAGCAATCAATGAGCTGAATCGACTTGTTGGGATGAGGTTTTAAAAGATGAGATACTAGGGCCTCGTTGTGTAACCAATTACTATAATATGCATCGTCTGTTTAGGGATTTACAGCTTTTCAAACTTCGAAAAAGTATTGACTAGTACCTACCAAGCCCAATAATTAATGTAATATTTCGTTTTATTCGTGCTTCTTATGTTAATCAAACCTATATTGTGTCCTTTTTTTAATTTGCGCTCATTAGTTGTTTTCTTGGCGTAGACTTCTCTATACTAAATAGATTTAACTATATACCGGAGAACTTTAGGGAATTAGACTCTTTGACACCTTTTACGGCCGAGTTTGACTTTCAAATTCAAACATGGAATTTTGATTTTCTTAAAACTAAACCACCTCCGTTAAACACACATGAACACCCAAGTATAGCATCAGGCATCAATCTTGATTCTGGTCTTTGTGGTTTTCTATTGTTCTCAATATATGCTCTACTCTCTATTCTTTTGAGTTAAGAAAGAATTAAAAACCCACAACGCTTAACATACAAGCTCCTGTGGATTCAAAGCCCGGTTATGCATAAATTACCTCTAACTAAAGACCCTATTCAATTGAAATCTGTTGAATTGGCGGAACTACCTGTAAATTGAGCAAAAAAAGAAAAGACAATATCGAATTCGATTAAAATTAGCAAGGACGTGGCAGCATATTCTTAATATCTCTCAAATGAATTACTTTTAATCCTTTCTCTTTTTATAGCAAGGTGTGCAGCGTATTTAGTATACTAAGAACGATGGATCTAGCGAGAGTACATGCAACACAAGGTATAAATGATTTATTAAATGCACTAAAACAAGAGTATAGTAGCTGTCGTGTTCATGTTCCTTATGTTAATGTGAAAGGTGTAGTGAGTGTCGGTCAACGCAATGTTGGCCGATTCGGCCTAAATATTGCACCTGTTACTTACAACTTGTGTGATCATATGCTTAATCCTGGTATTGGAAAATTCTTTTATGGGCCTCTCTTGCAAAGTGCTTCTCTCTTGAAGTATTGAATCTGAGTGACAATGGGCTAACATGATACTTTCCTGAAGCTATTATAAGCTAATTGCTTTCCCATCTAAGCCCTATTGTAGCCGCATCCTGGCCATTGGGATCATCTTGTTTTTTTTTTTTTTGCCATGAATTATACAAGCTGCCATTTTCCATGTACTCATAGGTCGTGCCATGAAGCTACTTATACAGGCTTCCATTTTCCATGTACTCATAGATGAGCAACCTTTCATTGTCTAACTCATACTCTCGTGTATATAAATCTGTCTCTCTCCATTAAGTAATCTACTCAATTATCTATTTAGCTACGTCTTATTTCCTAACGACTGGTATCAGAGCAAGGTTTGCTCGTAGCTAAATTATCTCAAGGAAAGGATTCCTTGAATTGAGTGGGAGTTATGGCGGAGGAAGGGAAGCTCAAGATTGAGAAGTTCAACGGCAAAAACTACCAACATTGGAAGATGCAGATTGAAGACTATCTCTACCAGAAGGACCTCTATTTTCCACTAGGCGGTCTTGCGAAGAAGCCCGCAACAATGGCAGATGAAGCATGGATTGTCCTTGATTGAAAGGCACTGGGAACAATCCGGTTAAGCTTGGCGTCAACGGTGGCCTTCAATGTTTCGGAGATGAAGACCACGGAGGACTTGATGAAGTCACTTGACGACTTCTACGAGAAACCATCGGCATCCAATAAGGTATTTCTTATGAAGCGCTTGTTCAATCTAAAGATGGCAGAGAATGGTTCAGTTGCAGAACACCTAAATGACTTTAACACAAACATAAGTCAACTTCGATCAGTGAAAATCAATTTCGATGACGAAGTGCGAGCTCTCCTTATACTATCATCTCTACCGGATAGTTGGGACAGCCTTGTGATGGCTGTAAGTAATTCTATCTCTGGCACAAATACTCTTAAGTTTGATGATGTTGTGGGTCTTCTCCTAAGCGAGGAAATGCGAAGGAGAAGCACAGGAGAATCATCAAGTGCTGCACTATCAGTGGAAACAAGAGGAAGGCTTAAGGAGAGGTTCAAAAACCAAAAGGGTCGTGATCGCTCAAGGCGGAGCAAGTCACGCACAAAGTCAGTTCTTGAATGTGGGAACTGCGGCAAGAAGGGCCACGTCAAGAAGGATTGCTGGTCCAAGAAGAAGAAGGAGACAGAGTCTCAAGACAACAAGCCAACATCGGAGGCCAATGTGGCAGGTAAAGTAGAGCAAGATGCTCTAATTCTCTCATTAGACAATGTGTCTAATTCCTGGATAGTAGATTCTGGGGCTTCATTCCATGCAACACCACACAAGAAACATTTCCAAGACTACACCAAAGGTAATTTTGGGTATCTATACTTGGGAGATGATGAAGCTTGTGAGATTGTCGGCAAAGGTACAGTTTCTGTCAAAATTGCTAACGGAAATGAATGGAAGCTTAAAGATGTTAGGCATGTTCCTTCTCTTCGCGAAAATTTGATCTTTACAGGACAATTGGATGATGAAGGTCACAACATTGCATTCGGAAACAAACGGTGGAAGATCTCAAAGGGATCTTTGGTGGTTGCCAAGGGTGAAAAAGTCGGTACACTTTACTTGTGTACTGTTAACACACAACCTTCAGCTTGTGCAGCAACTACAGAAGTTGACAGTGCGGTGTGGCACTACCGACTTGGGCATATGAGTGCCAAAGGAATGCAAATCCTTCAAACAAAGAAGCTTCTACCAGGTTTGAAAGAAGTGGACTTAGAGTTCTGTGAAGATTGTGTTTATGGTAAACAAAAGAGGGTAAAATTTCAAAAAACAGGAAATGAAAGAAAAAATAAAAAACTTGAGTTGGTTCATTCTGATGTTTGGGGTCCTGCAAGTACACCATCACTTGGTGGCTCATTGTACTATGTAACATTCATAGACGATGCGACTAGAAAAACATGGGTTTATGTCATGAAGAATAAATCTGATGTATTTTCCATATTTCAAAGGTGGAAAGCCTTTGTGGAGAATGAAACAGGTACCAAGGTTAAATCCCTCAGATCCGACAATGGAGGCGAATATTGCAACCAAGCTTTTGTGCTAGCAATGGCATTCGGAGGCAAAGGACAACCCCAAGGACACCTCAACAAAATGGGATTTTGGAAAGGATGAACAGGACAATCATGGAACGAGCACGAAGCATGCGGCTACATGCAGGCCTACCGCTTGAGCTTTGGGCGAAAGCTGTAAGTACGTCTGTGTACTTAATCAATCGGTCACCCTCAACGGCATTGGATGGGGGAGTTCCAGAAGAGGCATGGACAGGTAAACCGGTGAATTATGCATTTCTCAAAGTGTTTGGGTGTGAGGCTTTCATGCACATAGATAGAAGCCTAAGATCAAAGTTAGATGCAAAGTCCAAAAAGTGTTTCTTCATTGGCTATGGAGAAGGAGACTTTGGGTATCGCCTATGGAATCCTGAAGATGGTAAAATCTTAAGGAGTAGGGATGTAATTTTTAATGAACAAAATATGTACAAAGATTACTTGGAAAGAAAACAAACAAAAGAAACAGGTGATGAGTACATGGAGCTTGAGGACGGTGAAGACTCAAGGACTGCAAACGGTGACAATGTGCAACAACGTCAACCAAATGAGGAGCCTCAACTTATTCCCCAAAGATCTACAAAAGCAAGTAGACCTCCAGAAAGGTTTGTTCCTTCCTTCAACCATCTCTTGATCTCAGATTCTAGAGAGCCGGAATCATATGAAGAAGCTATGCAACATGAATCCAAAGAAGAATGGACGAAGAGCATGCAAGTGGAGATGGACTCACTACATCGCAACCAAACATGGGAGTTGGTTGAGTTGCCTAAAGGTAAGTGGGCACTTCAAAACAAATGGGTGTACAAGCTAAAGGAAGAAGAAGGTGGGAAGAAAAGGTACAAGTCTAGGCTTGTGGTAAAAGGTTTTTCTCAAAAGAAAGGTATTGACTTCAATGAAATATTTTCTCCTGTTGTAAAAATGAACTCAATTAGGCTTGTCTTAAGCCTTGTGGCTGCTCATGATCTAAATCTCGAGCAAATGGATGTAAATAGGGCATTCCCTCACGGTGACTTAGAGGAGGAAATCTACATGCTTTAACCAAAGGGGTATGAAGTAAAAGGTAAGGAGAAAATGGTTTGCAGATTAAAGAAGAGCTTGTATGGTTTAAAGCAAGCATCAAGACAATGGTACTTGAAGTTTGATCGATGGATGTTGGATCATGGATTCACAAGATGCAACTCGGATCACTGCGTCTACACGGAGAATTTGGGAGATGGGAAATTCATCATCCTAATGTTGTATGTTGATGACATGTTGATTGCAAGTGCTAACATGCAGGACATCAAAGACCTAAAAGAGGAGCTGTCCAAATCTTTTTCAATGAAAGATTTAGGTGCTGCAAAGAGGATACTTGGTATGAAAATATCAAGGGATAGGATGAAGAAGACAATAAAGCTATCTCAAGAAGATTACATCAAGAAGGTACTATAAAGGTTTGCAATGCAAAATGCAAAACCAGTTTCTACACCTTTGGCTGGTCATTTTAAACTAACGAAGGATATGTGTCCAAAGACACAAGAGGAGATAGCCTATATGTCTAAAGTTCCATATGCTGGAGCGGTAGGTTCTCTAATGTATGCTATGGTCTGGACAAGGCCAGACATTTCACATGCATTGGGAGTTGTGAGTAGGTTCATGGACAACCCAGGTAAAGAGTATTGGCAAGCTGTGAAGTGGATACTTAGGTATCTAAAAGGGACAACAACAAATGCTTTGTATTTTGGAGGAACTGATATTTTTCTAGAAGGGTATGCTGATGCAGATATGGCAGGTGACAAAGATACTCGAAGGAGCACTACTGGCTATGTGTTCACGGTTGGAGGCACAGCAGTAAGCTGGGCTTCAAAGCTGCAAAAAGTGGTCTCACTTTCTACCACGGAAGCAGAGTATGTAGCAATGACGGAGGCAAGCAAAGAAATTATGTGGCTTCACAGATTCTTAGAAGAGCTTGGATTCAAACAAGACAATTGTGTCTTGTACAGTGATAGCCAAAGCGCTATCCATCTTGCGAAGAACTCAGCCTTTCATTCAAGGGCAAAGCACATTGAGGTGAGATATCACTTCATACGCACTCTTTTGGAAGAGGGACAACTAAAGCTAGGAAAGGTGCATACAAGTGAAAATCCTGCAGACATGTTTACAAAGGTGGTCAACAAGGAGAAGTTGAGCTTTTGCTCATCTTCAATCGGCATTCAAGGATAAGAAGCCAGAATGGAAAGCAGTCACAGGTTTGGTTTGGAGATCAGTCTCCAAGTGGGAGATTGTTAAGTATGGAGCCTGATTTACCCTTGTAATTTTCTGTGGTAAAAGCGCACATTTGTAAGGCCCCCATTATGAGGAGAAGCCATCGTGCGTGAAGGAAAATCACTCACCGGAAACCAAAATTTTCACGGACAAGAATCAGGGGCAACTTTAAAGGCCTCGGGGGTGGAGGCCCCCGAGACCTTTTTTTCGCCGGAATATTCTTTTTCGCCGGAATATTATGACCGGACGGCGGTCGGAAAACAACCGGTTGGTTGACCGGTGGCCGGTAGTCAATGGCCGATGGCCGGTGGTCGGAAGTCAATGGCCGGTGGTCAGAAGTCAATGGCCGGTGGCCGGTGGCCGAATTCAAAAGCCGACTTGTCTTCTCAAGGGCGGCCACACATGGGCGGATTAGAGGGTCCAATTTGGACTTATTCGCACAAGGGCGGCTACACATGGTTGTCTCTCATAAGAGAGGGCAGCCCTTTTGGCCTATAAAAGGAGGCCATTTCTACACACATTTCATAGTGTGAAGTTGATGTAACAAGGTGAGTATGAGGTGGTGAGAGTGAAGCAAGGCGGGAGATCCATTAAGGGTATAATCCCTTTGTAAACTACTTCTTGTTTTGAAGTACTAAATCCATTGAGTGGCTGCTTTCCCGTGGACGTAGCCCACATTGGGTGAACCACGTATATCGTGTGTACTCTCTCTCTCTCTCTACTCTTTAATCTCGTGTATATAAATCTGTCTCTCTCCATTAAGTAATCTACTCAATTATCTATTTAGCTACGTCTTATTTCCTAACAATTGAGCCATGTCGGCCTCTTCTTTCTCAGTGCTTCATGTACTAGCCATGTCCTTACCCTTGCTACAGGACAGAATGTAGGGTCTTTCTGTATCGTTGTAGGTGCTCTTGTAAACATAATGAGAGATCCTGAGTTCTTGTTGAGCCAGTTCTTTCTCCATTTTGGGTGAAGAGCATCAAAACCTTCTACCTGCATATCCTTTTGTAAAGTCTTTCTTTGACTTGCAATAGCTCCACCTTTATCAAAGGGTAGGGCAGCCACTTCTAATGCCATTGAGCATTGATTTGGTTGGGAGTGAGCAGAGTTACACTGACTGAGTGGAGAACTCTCAACTCCCAATCCATTGCCGCTTTCCATTTAGCATCTACCCCATGGACTATCTATTCTTTCAGTGCATCTTCTTCAGCTTTAGAAAGCTGGACCATTGGTATTTGATCTTCTTTTGTGATTGCTACTTGAAACTCTGAATCTCCTTCTAGCCCTTCTGATGGTTGTGCTTTCATATCTACAAAGGAGACTAATGGTATATCTATGCTTGGATGTTCAGAGGTTCATGCCTCCTCTTGAGCTTCTGTATGTCCTTCTCTTAGCAGGTGGTTGGCTCTTTTTAAATCCTCTATCTCCTTGAGCAATTGCTCTTCTATTTGTATTTGCATTAATGCAAGGTCTCGTCTTTGTGCTTGTACAAGCTTCAACTCAAGTTTGAGGTCCTTGTTCCTCTTTTCCAAAGTCTTGTAGACTTCATTTGTTCCCTTGAGTGAAGCTACAGCTGGGTTTTTCCTTATTTGCCTTAGAAATGCCGCTTGGTCATTGATTCTTTGCTCACAATACTGCAAGGAGGCATTGGATACATCTAGTTGCACTTGGATCTTTTAAACTGATTGAGTAGTGATTTTAAGTTCGTTGGTCACTTTAGTCACTTGTTGATCCTTACTTTTTCATGCATCACACAACTTTGTGAGGAGCTCCCCCAAATCGTTCATCTCTTTCTACTACTTTTCCTTGACCGTTTGGTGTTGTTCTGCTTCATTTTTTAGCTCTTTAATCTGTCTTTGAAGATATTCTATAATGTTCATCATGTCTTCGAGCTCACCTTGTAGAGCATCTATTACATGTTCCAATTCTCTAGCCTTGGCACTGCCGGCTAAGTACTGTTGTTCGTATTTTTTCTATCATTAGCTGCATTTGCTTTGTATACTCATTAACCTAAATGATCACTTCATCCGTCGTTTTCCACTCTTTAGGTTCTACTTGAGGCTGCTTAGAAGTTCCAGTAGATTTGTCTTGCGGCTCTTTTGACGGTGCAACAGATTCTGCTTGTGGCTTTGTAGATGCTTTAGTTGATGTTTCTTGAGGCTTTGTAGCTGCTTCAACTGATCCTGTTTGTGTTGATGTAGAAGTTCTAGCTTCAGTATTTTCTGTTTCCTCTGGCTGCTCAAAACTGGCTTCTTACTGTTGCTTCTTTTTTTCCTTTTCTTCCTCGCCTTCATTGGATTTAGCAGTTGGTGAAGGGCTTGGACTTGGTATGGGATGGTATTCTTGCTCTGTAGTGGGTGAAGTGGATCTTGGAGACATCTCTCCTTGTTCATGATGTGGTTCACTTTGTTGTGCAGCTTCTGCTTGCCTTTGTTGAGCAACCAATTCTTCTCTTGCTTTCCTTTGTGCTTCTGGAGCTTCTTGAATCTTCAAAGCTTCAGCTTTTGCATATATCCACTCAAGTAAATCCTTTGGATCCTCTGGGACCTTCTTCGTGGGGTTCTTGGTCCTTGGACCCTTGATCTCTCTTGGACTCTATGATTCTAGGTTTTCTCCTACAACTTGGTGGCTTCTTTCATAAGGTTGTTTCTCTCTTTCAAACCTTGTCCTTTTCTGCTGAGGTTCTTCTTGATGGGCTGCCACTGCTTTCTTCTTCATTTCTTCTCTTCTTGCCCTCGTTTCTTCATTGTCAGAACTTTCGTTGTTGTGGGCTTCACGTGAGATTTCTACTGATTCTTCATATGATTTATATACCCTTTTCTTCATCGATATCGTGGTTCATGGAGAAGGTTGAGCTAAGATGATCTACATATTCTGATTTGGGGCTGGCGGCAAGTTATCTGACATTGATATGAAATTTGTGTTAGAACTTCTGGAGCACCCAGATATGTTATATTTCCTTCTTTCTTTGTGCTCTTGGGTTTGGTAAGCATGTACTACGTGTGATCTATTTCTTGCCTTGTGGTTGACTTCAACACTTGCGTGAAAGTAGTTGCAACTGCATGATTCAGAGTTGTGTATCTTGGTGGTCTCTTTGAAAGAAAGAGCAAAAGTTGGTGGTAAAGACGGATTGGATCGTCCACTTGCTTTAGGATGAGATCGAAGAAGGTGACGGCAGCGGTATCCTTGGTAAAAGTACCTGGTCTTTTCCTATCTCTGGCCCACTTGTCATACCTTCTGTTGGCAACTTCAGTGCTTCGGCCACTATATCTTTGTCGATAACCACTTCAAATTTTTTCCCCTCCTAATCCAAGATCCGAGCAGATCTCAGATTAGCAGAAGAAGATGGATTTGAGCAGATCCATCTTTTTAATTGTGGACAACAGTTCATAGGCTCTTTGGAAATCCACTCCACATGGCTCTTGGTCATAGAATTCCCGAAGTCCCAGCCTTTTGTTAGCTTCTTTAGTGTCTAGCCTTGCAGCTACATCGTAAACCTCCTTGGGTAGCATTTGTAACTCCACGTGATGTCCATATTCACTCTTGAATCTATCGCTGAAGACCGTAGTGTTATGTTTTTCAAGCTGCTCTTTGGAGTCTAGACAGGTAGGTTGCCTTTGCTGTCTTCATAGAGCTCGGATCCAACTGGTATGGTGGCAAGTCTTGTAGTTTATCTTTCTGAGACATCCTCTTCTTTGCCTTCTCAATTGCTTGCACTGCATTTATTAGGAGAATACAGTGTCAAACTTAGAAATTCTGCCCTAAAATTCCATGAGTCTGAATTGCTTGGCAAATGATGCTATTTTGCTTCAAATCAATTTTGGAGCATGCATAGATGCATAAAAACATGTAGAGATCAAAATCATGCAATCCAGACAAAATTTGCAACAAAAGTAAATAATCGCAATTATTTACAAATGGGGACTTTTTCCACTATTTGCATTTTTGACATCATAGGCTTGAGACATGTGGTATTTAGATAGTTTGAGTGAAGTGTGGGCTCATTTGAGTGCACTGGGTGAAAATGGTGCCAGATTTAGGCTTCAGACTCAGAAACAATGGATAAAAAGGGATTTTGAGTTTTTGGGATCCAAATTTGAGCAAACTTGATTGGTGGGCTTGGAACATCATGTAATTTTGGTCCCATAAGGTCAAAGTTGAAAGTTGAACACATTCTGGTAAAAAAGTAATTAATCGCGATTATTAACTTTTTCATCAACTTATACATTTTTTGTTGCAAGTTGATTCTAGACATGATATAAAATCTGTGTGTGAGATATGGGGTGATTTGGATCAAAAAATATTATTGTTAACTCAAAATTTGAACAAAAGAGCTTTAGTGCATTTTTTGACAAAATCAGAGGTTTTCTTGATCTTTTGGGCTCATACTTGACATGTGGCATGTAATGGATGTGTACAAGTGATAGGTGAAGTGACAAGATAATTTTCAAGCCAAATATGTACAAAAGTAAATAATCACGATTATTTATAACAGTCACTTTTTTTTTGCATGAAAAGATAATTTGATGACCTAAACATCTTTAATGCATCTAAAACAAGTCCTAAAATGAATTTGGTCAAGTTTGGTCTTGTCGGCATCACTTCATGCTCTTGTCGACTCTGAAATCATCAATTTTTGTGACTACTTGGCATATAGAGTTGTTTGGTCACTTTTGAAGCCATGACTTGTTAAGTATGGAGCCTGATTTACCCCTTGTAATTTTTTGTGGTAAAAACGCACATTTGTAAGGCCCCCATTATGAGGAGAAGCCATCGTGCGTAAAGGAAAATCACTCGTCAAAAGTAAAAATCACTCGTCGGAAACCAAAGTTTTCACGCTGGAATATTCCTTTTCGCCGGAATATTATGGTCGGACGACGGTCGGAAAGTGATCGGAAAATGATCGGTCGGTTGGCCGGTCGTTTGACCGGTCGGCCGGTGGCCGGTGGTCAGAAGTGGCCGATGGCCGAATTCAAAACTAGACTTGTCTTCTCAATGGTGGCCACACATGGGTGGATTGGAGGGTCCGATTTGGACTTATCTACACAAGGGCGGCTACACATGGTTGTCTCTCATGAGAAAGGGCAACCCTTTTGGCCTATAAAAGGAGGCCATTTCTACACACATTTCATAGTGTGAAGTTGATGCAACAAGGTGAGTGTGAAGTGGTGAGAGTGAAGCAAGGCAGGAGCTCTATTAAGGGTATAATCCCTTTGTAAACTACTTCTTGTTTTAAAGTACTAAAGCCATTGAGTGGTTGCTTTCCTCTGGACGTAGCCCACATTGGGTGAACCACGTATATCGTGTGTACTCTCTCTCTCTCTCTCTCTCAACTCTATAATCTCTTGTGTGTGAAATCTATCTCTCTCCATTAAGTAATCTACTCAAATACCTATTTAGCTACGTCTTATTTCCTAACAACTGGTATCAGAGCAAGGTTTGCTCGTAGCTAAATTATCTCAAGGAAAGGATTCCTTGAATTGAGAGGGAGTTATGGCGGAGAAAGGGAAGCTCAAGATTGAGAAGTTCAACGGAAAAAACTACCAACATTCGAAGATGCAGATTGAAGAATATCTCTACCAGAAGGAGCTCTATTTGCCACTAGGCGGTCTTGCGAAGAAGCCCGCAACAATGGCAGATGAAGCATGGATTGTTCTTGATCAAAAGGCACTCGGAACAATCCGGTTAAGCTTGGCGTCAACGGTGTCCTTCAATGTTTCGGAGATGAAGACCATGGAGGACTTGATGAAGTCACTTGACGACTTCTACGAGAAACCATCGGTATCCAATAAGGTATTTCTTATGAAGCACTTGTTCAATCTAAAGATGGCAAAGAATGGTTCAGTTGTAGAACACCTAAATGACTTTAACACAAACATAAGTCAACTTCGATCAGTGAAAATCAATTTCAATGATGAAGTACGAGCTCTCCTTATACTATCATCTCTACAGGATATTTGGGACAGACTTGTGATGGCTGTAAGTAATTCTATTTCTGGCACAAATACTCTTAAGTTTGATGATGTTGTGGGTGTTCTCCTAAGCAAGGAAATACGAAGGAGAAGCACAGGAGAATCATCAAGTGCTGCACTGTCAGTGGAAACAAGAGGAAGGCCTAAGGAGAGGTTCAAAAACCAAAAGGGTTGTGATCGCTCAAGGCAGAGCAAGCCACGCACAAAGTCGGTTCTTGAATGTTGGAACTGTAGCAAGAAGGTCCACGTCAAGAAGGGTTTCTGGTCCAAGAAGAAGAAGGATACTGAGTCTCAAGACAATAAGCCACCATCGGAGGCCAATGTGGCAGGTAAAGTAGAGCAAGATGCTCTAATTCTCTCATTAGACAATGTGTCTAATTCCTGGATAGTAGATTCTGGGGCTTCATTCCATGTGACACCCCACAAGAAACATTTCCAAGATTACACCAAAGAATTATGCAAAATTTGGACTCACAAAGGGGCCCTTTAGGAGTTTGACTTTACCTCTCTCTACCAAAATGGGCGCATGGATAAATTTTTGCAAACAAACTCCAAAATATGAGGAATCTCATGGTGTGCTATATATCAATAGATAGAGCTTGAAGAGGACATTCTAACTGTCAAACCTCCGCCAACTTTGTTTGCAAAAATTTATCCATGCGCCCATTTTGGTAGAGAGAGGTAAAGTCAAACTCCTTAAAGGGCCCCTTTGTGAGTCCAAATTTTGCCTAATGGTAATTTTGGGTATGTATACTTGGGAGATGATGAAGCTTGTGAGATTGTGGGCAAAGGTACAGTTTTTTTCAAAACTTCTAACGGAAATGAATGGAAGCTTAAAGATGTTAGGCATGTTCCTTCTCTTCGGAAAAACTTGATCTCTACAGGACAATTGGACGATGAAGGTCACAACATTGCATTAAAAAAAAAACGGTGGAAGATCTCAAAGGGATCTTTGGTGGTTGCCAAGGGAGAAAAGGTCGATACACTTTACTTTTGTACGATTAGCATGCAACCTTCAGATTGTGCAACAACTACAGAAGTTGACAATGCGGTGTGGTACTACCGGCTTGGGCATATGAGTGCCAAAGGAATGCAAATCCTTCAAACAAAGAAGCTTCTACCAGGTTTGAAAGAAGTGGACTTAGAGTTCTGTGAAGATTGTGTTTATGGTAAACAAAAGAAGGTAAAATTTCAAAAATCACCAAATGAAAGAAAAAATAAAAAACTTAAGTTGGTTCATTCTAATGTATGGGGTCCTGCAAGTACACCATCACTTGGTGGCTCATTGTACTATGTAAACATTTCAACGATGCAACTAGAAAAACATGGGTTTATGTCATGAAGAATAAGTCCGATGTGTTTTCCATATTTCAAAGGTGGAAAGCCTTTGTGGAGAATGAAACAGATACCAATGTTAAATGCCTCAGATCCGACAATGGAGGCAAATATTGCAACCAAGCTTTTGTGCTAGCAATGGCATTCGGAGGCAAAGGACAACCCCAATAAAATCTCAACAAAATGGGATTTTGGAAAGGATGAACAAGACAATCATGGAGCGAGCACGAAGCATGCGGCTACATATAGGCCTACCGCTTGAGCTTTGGGCGGAAGCAGTAAGTACTTATGTGTACTTAATCAACCGGTCACCCTCAACGGCATTGGATGGGGGAGTTCTAGAAGAGGCATAGACAGGTAAACCGGTAAATTATGCATTTCTCAAAGTGTTTGGGTGTGCGGCTTTCATGCACATAGATAGAAGCCTAAGATCAAAGCTAGATGCAAAGTCCAAAAAGTTTTTCTTCATTGGCTATGGAGAAGGTGACTTTGGGTATGGCCTATGGAATCCTGAAGATGGTAAAATCTTAAGGAGTAGGGATGTAATTTTTAACGAACAAAATATGTACAAAGATTACTTGGTAAGAAAACAAACAAAAGAAAAAGGTGATGAGTACATGGAGCTTAAGAACGGTGAACACTCAAGGACTACAAACGGTGACAATGTGCAACAACGTCAGCCAAATGAGGAGCCTCAAACTATTCCACGAAGATCTACAAGAGCAAGTAGACCTCCAGAAAGGTTTGTTCCTTCCTTCAACCACCTCTTGATCTCTAGTTCTGGAGAGCCGAAATCATACGAAGAAGCTATGCAACAAAAATCCAAAGAAGAATGGACGAAGATCATGCAAGTGGAGATGGACTCACTACATCGCAACCAAACATGGGAGTTGGTTGAGTTGCCTAGAGGTAAGCGTACATTTCAAAAAAAATAAGTTTACAAGCTGAAGGAAGAAGAAGGTGGGAAGAAAAGGTACAATTTTAGGCTTGTGGTAAAAGGGTTTTCTCAAAAGAAAGGTATTGACTTCAATGAAATATTTTCTCCTATTGTAAAAATGAACTCAATTAAGTTTGTCTTAAGCCTTTTGGCTGCTCATGATTTAAATCTTGAGCAAATGGATGTAAATACGGCATTCCCTCACGGTGACTTAGAGGAGGAAATCTACATGCTTCAACCAAAGGGGTATGAAGTAAAAAGTAAGGAGAAAATGGTTTGCAGATTAAAGAAGAGCTTGTATGGTTTAAAGCAAGCATCAAGACAATGGTACTTGAAGTTTGATCGATGGATGTTGGACCATGTCACAAGACGCAACTTGGATCACTGCGTCTACACGAAGAATTTGTGAGATGGGAAGTTCATCATCCTAATGTTGTATGTTGATGACATGCTGATTGCAAGTGCTAACATGCAGGACATCAAAGACCTAAAAGAGGAGTTGTTTAAATATTTTTCAATGAAATATTTAGGTGTTGTAAAGAGGATACTTGGTATGAAAATATCAAGGGACAGGATGAAGAAGACAATAAAGCTATCTCAAGAGGATTACATCAAAAAGGTACTAGAAAGGTTTGCAATGCAAAATGCAAAACCAGTTTCTACACCTTTGGCTGGTCACTTTAAACTAACCAAGGATATGTGTCCAAAGACACAAGAGGAGATAGACTATATGTCTAAAGTTTCATATGCTGCAGTGGTAGGTTCTCTAATGTATGCTATGGTCTAGACAAGGCCAGATATTGCACATGCAGTGGGAGTTGTGAGTAGGTTCATGGACAACCCAGGTAAATAACACTGGCAATCTGTGAAGTGGATACTTAGGTATCTAAAAGGGACAACAAAAAATGCTTTGTATTTTGGAGGAACTGATATTTTTCTAGAAGGATATGTTGATGCAGATATGGCAGGTGACAAAGATACTCGAAGGAGCACTACTGGCTATGTCTTCAAGGTTGGAGGCACAGCAGTAAGCTGGGCTTCAAAGCTGCAAAAAGTGGTCTCACTTTCTACCACGGAAGCAGAGTATGTAGCAATGACGGAGGCAAGCAAAGAAATTCTGTGGCTTCACAGATTCTTAGAAGAGCTTTGATTCAAACAAGACAATTGTGTCTTGTACAGTGATAGCTTAAGCGCTATCCATCTTGCAAAGAACTCAGCCTTTCATTCAAGGACAAAGCACATTGAGGTGAGATATCACTTCATACACACTCTTTTGGAAGAGGGACAGCTAAAGCTAGTAAAGGTGCAGACATGTTTACAAAGGTGGTCAACAAGGAGAAGTTGAGCTTTTGCTCATCTTCAATCGGCATTCAAGGATAAGAAGCCAGAATGGAAAGCAGTCTCACACGTTTGGTTAAGAGATCAGTCTCCAAGAGGAAGATTGTTAAGTATGGAGACTGATTTACTGTTGGACAGATACGCCGTAACGGACGTCAGCATAGCGAGAACTCACCTAACATATAATGTCAACTGAGGACGGAGCTCGACCCGCAGGCGCGTGGAAGCAAGCATAGGGTGTCACTCTACACTCGACCGACTCCTGACTAATTCCTACAAAGATATCAACTCTACATGCCATCGGTTCTGTGAATGTGAGAGTCTCCTATAATGCTACCGCAAGCCAAAATCCCATTAGACGTTCTCGAAACGTTACGAAACTTGAGGTATATCCTATCAACACCAATAGGCCACTCTCCCTAAGGTCCGTGACCAAAAAAACCTACCCAATACCCTCCATGCAGAAAATGCGTAGGATGTCTGGATAATTTTTGCAGGTCAACGTTTCCAAAAACTAAAGTACTTAATGTGTAGCTCTACTCGCTTTGATCGCATGGATATGTTGAAATGCAAAAATGAACAACAGTTACTTACCGAAACTCCAAAAGTAGCTCGTGTGTGAATCTGCCAAAACACAGACGAACGCGCGTGATGTGAGCCTCAACGCGTAGCTCTCCTCATGGGCAATACACTGCTGCTCTCCGTTTGCGATTCCGACCATCGTAGCTCCTATAGCACACACACACACTCTCTCTCACTCTCTCGCAGTCTCCCAACGACACAGAAGATCAGATTATTAGAAGTCTCCTTTACAAAGCTTTAGGTTTTGGCTTATATACTAAGCCTTAGAAAACCTAATGTCCGACCAAAATGACATGATTTGTCCCTAGGCTTCTACAGAGCTTAATTACAACACTGTGAGCTGGCTTTGCTCATCCAACAAGCATCTGTGGCAAAAATACAATTGCCGACTTGAAATATGAAGTTCCCGTAAACATTACAAAAGTGGCCGTAATGGCTCACAATAATAATAACGGGATATTTGATGATGTACATGAGCTTGTATCTTTAGATTACAGCATCCATCTTCGTCTTCATCACTTCATCAGCATCTTTATTTAGAATCTTTAGATAATCTTTGAGGAATCTTCATGGAATCTTTGTGGAAGCGTTGTTGAAAGGTTGACCTGTCAACACTCTCCCACTCCGAAGTCTTGTCGTCCCCGACAAGACCCTATGTCTGCAGTGGCCTTGACGAGTGTTTCATGTTTTGGTGTTGGTTGAAGCTTTTGTTGTTGCATTTGCTTCTACCAGATGCTTTGTATGTTGTAGAGGTACCATTTTCTTGTACACGTAGTGTAGTTGAATCCATAGCTCTCCCCCTCCGATTGGTTGTTGTAGCGTGAATAGGTTGAGTGAGGTTTGTTGTTGCAGCAAGTCTTTATCTTGGAAGCTCTGTATTGTTTGTTCTTTGGGTGTCATTATGCATGTGTACCTGTAAACTTGAAGCCTTTTTGAATTTTTTCTGGGCCGCTCCCCGTTGATTTTCTAGTTGATGAGCACGTAGTTTTTTGGGGACGTTGTTGGTCTGCTTTTCTGTGTTTATATAAATAAAATAAAATAGTAAAAATAAAATGTGGCGTATATTACAAAATGAAGGTCTTGGATACCTGGATAGGACAAAAGGGAAAAACCCAGTGGGAAAAAAATGCATTTAGTCACAATTAAATGGGAGGCTATATGTACTTATGTTTGATGTAACCGAGTTCTGTTGAGTTAAAGTACTTATGGTCATATGGCTACTATTATTGACTTGATATACATTGGATAAGTGTTAGTAGCTTGAAGTCAGAGTCGTTGTTGTTGAGCAAATGCTTATGAAACCTGTTACCGCTTCGTCATCGTCATTTTGTTATGTAAGTGCATGGGTGGAACACAAATCGTGTCAAATGCAAATGTCCAATGATGGGACATTATATATGCTTGCACAGATAGATGCATGGGAAACAATATGCGTGCAAGAAGAGTTTGAATGGGTGCTTCCAGGAGTGAACGTAGCTAGAGAAGCAAAAATATATTTGACTTCAAGAGCTGCCGTTACTCACAAGAAGGGTTTTTGTCGACGAGGTTTTTTCCACTCTCCTCACTGTGTTCATGTGCATGAGTGTTTTTTGGACTACTCTGCCACTCCACCATTTAAAATAGTACACTTCGACTCTTATGCTCACCTATCCAGCATGAGCGACCCCATTTTACAATATGCTCAACTCTTCCAGCTTGAGCTATAATCTAAATATCTAGACTCATAGACCACAAAAAATATTAAGACATGAAGCTTGGGTCTGTCTTGCTCATTTAGTGGCTCAGCTGCCCGACTCTTGACTCTTATGCCATGATTTTTATGGCGACTTGACTTACTCTCGGGAGCTTTCGACCAAGAATAGGTTTTGAAATTCGAAACTCCCATCCTCGAAGAGAGGACTTGTAAAGGACCATATTGGCAATATTGGTTTCTTTTGCCATACCTGTGTGACCTTGGTTGTCAAAATTTCTTTTTGTTGTTGTTGGTCCCTTGGTTGAGAAGATTGGCTCGCTCCATTCTCCATAACACTTTGTCTATCATGTCTTGACATTTCTTGCGAGCTAGAGATGACTTCAATCTTCTTCGTTATGTGTTGTTCTTTTGGCACCCATTTGTATCTGTATCGTGTGATTAGCGTGTCTTTGCATATATCCTTTGCCTTGACTGTGACATTGTCCTTGATTTTGCCTTCCGTGAAATTGAGATTATTTCCAAGCTGAAGTCGTCTGATTGAAGAATGTTTACCTGGCATCTTTGGTAGCCAGATTCTCCGATTTCCTTGATAGTAACCTTGTGCTTGAAGAATTGTAGATGGCACTTCCCAGGATGTTTTTGATGTCGTATTGAGATGTACAAGAGTGCCATTTTTGGGATTATTTATCGTTGAAGTCCTATGTTGGTATGAAGGCAAGTTGGATTTGAAATTTTCTGCATCCCTTTGGCGAGCCTTGCTGGTTGGTCTCCTTTGGCGATATAAATATGAGCTTTGTTGCTTTTGGGGACGCTTTTTGAAACCTTTATCCACCACATAAGCCGAGGTCTGTGGTTTTGGTAACCAAATTTTCTTTTGACCCTCATAATAGCCTTGCTCTGCTAAGCTATAGTGGGAGGCTATCCATCCCATGTATTTACCTTTCATCAATTGGCTAGGATCATTTACCCATATTGGGTCCTTGACCTTTATTTCTTCAGCTTTAATGTAGACCTTTGGCGGCAGTGATCTCGCAGTGTAGGGTATTTCGGTTGAAAGATTTTCTTTGGAGTCTGTCTTCCATGTGGAAGCATGTGGTCAGTTGATGTCGAAGCTCTGTCTTGAACTTTCCGGGGCTGGACTGAAGACTTTGATTGAAGGGGCTGCTTCTGTTGGTAGGACATTTGTGGGCTCATTTTGGTTTTGCCTTTGTCGGAAGCCGATAATCTTGGAGTAGTAGTAGGCTGGATTTCTTGAGAGCTAGGCGTGATGACCATTGCCGAAAATTCAGGTTCTTCTGCCAATGTTTTTGCCCAGTGCTTGGACAAAATCAAATGTGTACTCATTTTGGAGGAATTCACCCCACTAGGAATTTGTCTTTGATTACCTTTGACCGTAGTTTAAGGGTAGCTTCTGCAATCCCTAAACTTGTGACAACTATTCCATGTGATATAGGAATCTGTACCTGAATTTCATACAGTTCAGGCTTATCTAGAAGTAACCACAGCCCATAAGACATGACATTAGTCGTGGCAGTGCAATCTATCTCTGCTGTAAAATTGAATTTCAGTTTCTCATACACATCCAACGAGAATTTAATCTTCTTGTTGGCTGCCAAGTAGCTGATGTCCTCATTGCTTTCGGTACTTTTCTTGGACTTTTGTGTCTTGAAGGATTTGTCATCCTCTTGTATGTTGAACTTCTTTGTCATTTGACTGGTTGTAGCATGTCCCAAGTGCTTACTATCTTCTGATCTATAGCTTTGGGGAAGGTCTATAGCCCGAGCAGCTTGTTGGTCTTCATTGCTAGTTTCTAACTGTGACGCCTTGATTCTTGATTTCAGAAGCTCTCTGTCACTATTTACTTCTTCTAGCACTTGAAGGTCATTCAATGGTGACTTTTCTTCTCGGAAATGTTTGTAAGCTTGTGTAGCAGGATGTTGAGATTGACTCTCTTCTTCTGATGCAATGTTCATTGTGGCCTTTGGTTTCCATTGTTCCATGGGTTTTTGTAGAGTCTCTTCTCGAAAATATTCATTCATATCCTGTATTGCTTGTCCTTGGTAGTCAATCTTGGACTCAGTCATTTCCTGTTCTTCTGTGCATTCTATGTCTTCAGTTACATCTTCTTTTAGCTTCTCATACTCTTTGATTTGTTTAATCACCAATGAAGAGTCCACAATAGAGAATTTATTTGGTAGACTTTCAGCTTCATCCATTGATTCTATTTGCATGTCTTCCACTTGCGACGTGGCACTAAGATTTTTTGTTACCTCTGCCACCTCTTCTTGTGTTGGCTCACTATCGTCAGAATCTTGGCTTCTTTTGCTCTCGAACCTTGAACTGCGAGCTTCATCTTCATCACCTTGTGGATGCTTTGACTTGTCCTCACTGAGGTTCCTTAAACGATCTTGAATCAGCTGATTCAATTGATCTTTTTTGAAAGCCTGATTCTCTATGATAATGTCGTTGACACCCTTGACTTCAAGAAACTGTTTCTTGAGCCTATCTTTTGTGCTCTGCGACAAGATCTGCTTCTTTTCCGGAGATCTTATTGGGGATTCTCGCTTTCGTTCCCTTGTTGTCACTGTCTGAACTTTGCTTTTGGCTTGTTGCTTCTTCTTTTCCATGTAGAGCTTTGATGGGCAATCCTTCACTAAATGACCAATGGCCCATTGGTCGCAATATGTTGTTATCTCAACATGTGCACCCTTTGGATGAGGCAACTCTCCATAATACTGTTGATAATGGTTTCCTCTGGTATCTAGATACAGATATGACCTCTTCTTTGCTTGCATGAACCTATAGATTACGACTGACTTAGGTGTATCCACTGGATTTGTCTCTTTATCCTTCATCATCTTGTCCTTGAGAAGATGAAAATAGCTTCCATCATTGCTTGCATACAAGATCAATTCACTATCCATGCTTTCTAGCACTTGTAATGCTAATTCTTCCATCAGTATATGGTCTTTGACGTGGGGCTTCTGCATAGCCTTAGGGCTATGTTTCCGAGTTGATTTTGGTGAGTTCTGCACCGAGGGTGAAGATTGAACCGAATCTTTGTTTTCCGTTTCCCTTGATGGTGCTTTTGTACTGGGTCCAAGTATGTGACTTATCGGTTGCCCACAATTGCTAAACTCATCCATATTTTTCACATCGGCTATTTCATGGTGCCTATCGTATTTTTCGACCACAATGACATCTTGACCCGACCTTCTACATTGGGCATTGTGAATTTCCAGTGGTCTCGCCTCTGGCTTGGCATCTTCCAATGCTTCCTGAAATTCCACTTGGGCTCCTGAAAAGGACATTGCTTCTTGTAAGTCTGGACTTCTTAATCCCACTCTTGAAGAGATAGGGTCTCTTTGTTGAGTTTGAACTCCCTCCATCCGAGAGGGTTTCATATCTGATGTTGGCATCTGTTCAATGCCTGATGATATGACTTATTGTGCTCTGTTAAGTAGCTCTTGAGACCGAGCTAGTTCTTTTTGCAGTTGTGCTATCTTCATAGGTGATACTTCCGACGTATTCCCTGTTTGTGCGATTTGGTGTGTTTGTGCTTTGTCTTGTGTTGGTGCGGTGCACGAGACTTGTGCAGTGTCTTTCCATGTTGTGCCTTGTGTTGTGCCACCCATTTGTGCAGTGACAGTTGTAGTTGTTAACTCTTCCAAGTGCGTAGCTAGAGGTAAACCCATGACGAGATGGTATACATTACCACCTTTAGACATGTATTCTTCTCCTCTTGAGCCAAACGCTTCTGCTGTAAAGTAATGATTGTTTTCTATAGGAACTTCCTGACTTGTGACAGCCCTGTAGTATAGACCATCTTCGTCTCCATAGAGGGTACCAATTTTCCGTTTTCCATCTTTTGCTTTGTACAGAAAAATACTTGGAGGATATGCGTAGAGTTCTGTAAGTTGATCCTTGTACAATATTTCTATTGTCAATGTATTTTCCGTGCCTCATGTAAATTGATCCAGACAGTCTTCCATGAAATCTGGATGTGGGTGTAGTACATTCTTTGCTGTTTCAACTTCCACATATTGATATGTCCGAGTTTCCTTTGTATCTTTCTTTGTCTTGATGTACAAATTCCGATTGTCATCCTCATAGCATGGTAGTCCTTTGTAGCATCCAATCAGATAGATCCAAATTTGCTCTCTTGTAATTTCTGTGGATGTACTTGAAGCTTCTTCCTGACTGGTCTGATTCCTTTGAGACTCCATTGCTTTTGTCTTGAATCCCTTGTTGTACCTGTTCAATGATAGCTCTAATTGCTTGCCTCAATGCTAATAAAAATTATTAGCACCCTTGTGTCGGTCTTTTTCGCTTGAGGTCCTTCAGCTTTTGTGGATTCCCTAATCTCTGAGTTTTCTGAACTGGGCTTTGCTTGAACTTCTTGAACTTCTTAGCTCCCTTGCTTGCCAAGGTTGATACTGTCTTGTTTGGCTGCTTGCTTTTCCTAGAGCTTTTTAGCAGGCCTCGATCTAGTGGAAGCACTGTGATAAGTTATGCAACTTACCACTATACTGCAACAACTGCTCCCTTCATAGCGATTCTTGAGTCAAGCTAACCTGTGTTCACTTTAGCACACAATCTGCAAAATTCTATTTAGCTGGCAAACTTTTACAATGAATGCAAAAATTCTTGATGTGCCTTTGACGGCCACACTTGTTCCGTGGGCTCGGAAGTGACTTTCAAGTTCGCTTTTAGCTGAACTAAACTTAAGCTAGCACAAGAGAATTATGCACAAGTTGCAGGGATTTGCTAGCAAAAATCTTGTGTTAAAGTTCTCCAAAACTTGCAACTGTTGTTGCAAAATCAAGAGTCCTTGTATATGGTCTTACTGCTACCAGATTTGTGTATGGACGTACACTAGGCCGTAGTTAACTTTTACACCTTTCCGCGGGTGACCAATGGTTTTTCCAAAAGATAATTTCAATCTGCTAACTTAGCAGTCTTCAATACCGTGACCATTTTCTCACAATTCTTTCGAATTATCGATTTTAGACACTCCTGACCCGGATGCATTTTAAGGCCTTAAACGATGTTTTTTTCAAAGTTGACCTAAATGGTTGCCGTAGAGTCGTTCTTAGGCTACACTTTGCTATAAAAACTTTTTTCGATCCGATACCGTTTGTGAAAGTTATGGCCAAAATAGTGAAATGCAGTTTAGAATGGTCAAAATGAGTTTAAATTCAATTTTAAAAGAAGATTTGGGATCTTTGTGACATTGTGAACACTCTTGTATGGTCAAAATTACAGCTGGACCCTAAAACTGGCCTAGAGACATCCTACGCGTAGGATGTCTACATGCTCAAAATTTAACAAAATTTGGTCCAGAGAGACCTCTTAAGTCCAGCAACACAATGGTATGATCAGAATTTCATTTGGACCTAAAAATGGCCTTGAGACATCCTACGCGTAGGATGTCTTTTTGCTCAGAATGACTTGAAATTTTGACTCTAGCTTCTCCTTGATGTGTTGATCACAGTGGTGTGCTCATAGGTTGGTTTGGAGTCCTAAATCAAGCTGGAGACATCCTACGCATAGCATGTCTAACTGCTCAAATTTTGTCCAAACTTGATCCCAAGATTCTCCTAGTGCTCAGCAACCCAATGGTATGCTTAGAATTGAATTTGGATGCCAATAGGTCAAGATTTGGGCTGCATAAGCTTCTAGTGCACTCCAAGAGTAGGATGTCTGACAATTCTTGTCTTTGCTTGGTAAATAGGCAAAACAAGGTCCAAATTCACTTTTGAAAAAAGATCTGGAATCCTTGAGACACTTAGAACCTCCCTATATGGCTACAATAGAATTTTGACCACTTTATGACCCTGGAGACATCCTACGCGTAGGATGTCTTTTTGCTCTGTTTCAGCTCAAACTTGCACTATAGCTTCCCCTTTATGTGCTAAACTCACAGCTATTTTTACTTTTTGATTCTGACACCTATAGGTTGGTCAAATGATCAAGAATCTGTTCCAAATCTTGATGTCTGTTCTGATGAATTCCCAAGTCAAATCAACTCCAAGCTGGACCAAATTTGTGTAGGAGGCTTATCTAAGGCTATATGATAGCATGGTATGGTCACAGGAGAATTTTGGTCTCAGAATCATGCAGTAGACATCCTACGCGTAGGTTGTCTTTTTGCCCAGAATGAACCCAAACTTGGACCAAAGATTCCCCTAGTCTTCAGCAACCCACTGGTATGCTTAGATTTGAGTTTGGATGTCAAAAGACCCCAAAACTAGCTATTCTTGCCTTTTGTCTGTCCAAAAATGCTAAAGTCTGTTCAATCTTCATTTTCACTGACCTAAATGAGATGAAATTTATCACATGCACTCAATACAACATTTAGAATATGCCTATGGAGTTATCCTATGGTCTGGTCTCAAAATTAGGCCTTGGACACAATTTGGGTAGGATGTCTCGCAATTCTCGTCTTTTGGCTTTAATCTGTCAAAATTTGGTCAAATTTCCACTTTCCAGGTGAAAATAGGGTAGAACCTACCTTCTAAACACACTAGTAACCTCAGATTTTCCAAAAAGTGCCCAAATCACTCTGTAGACATCCTACGCGTAAGATGTCTACTGCTTATTTTTTCAGTCTGAAGTGTCCCTGATGCTTCCTTATGCTCTCAGCAAGTGCAAGTATGCTTCACATTTGCAAAAACATGCAAAAATTACTCAATTTAAGCCTTTTCTGAAATTTTACGTTTTGTGACTCCGCCTTTTGGCTTTTGGTCAACAAAAATAGGGAAAAACACCCAAGTCAACATGTTACTAGGGTAAAACCTACCCTCTGAACCCACTGGTAACCTCAGTTTTCCCAAATTCCCTGCCAAAAGTACCCTGGAGACATCCTACGCGTAGGATGTCTACTGTCTTAAAATGCAATTTTTTTCTGGCAGTAGTATTCCCTATGCTCTGTAGAGCTCTCAGCAATAATCACAGAAACTTTTGGACTTCAAATCAGCTTCCAAACACAATTTACCGTCTTTCCTACTTAGCATTTTCTACTTCTCCGATGAGCCTAACAACAAATAAGACATGCATAAAGTACTTTAGATCAGCAATCAAGATATCCTACTTACCCTACTCCTACTCATCATGTGAGATGACGATTTTGATGTCTTGGTTGCTTCCTGGCCTCACACGGACTCTCAAGTCAACCTACCACCACATCTACCACTCCAACTCCTACTCTCTACACCACAACCTACTACTACTTAATACTACATAAGACGGAAGATCCAGGCTAGACACACTCTCCTTAGACTCCTCCTAAGACCTAGAGAGTCCACCACCCTCTGATCCTATCTAAATGTAAAATAGTACTCTGGCAAGCCAGAGGGACCTCTATCCTCAAGGACTAGTCTCGGTCACCTACTTAGGGCCCTCGTCCCCGGTAGCGGCGCCAATGTTGGACGGATACGCCGTGACGGACGTCAGCATAGCGAGAACTCACCTAACATATAATGTCAACTGAGGACGGAGCTCGACCCGCAGGCGCGTGGAAGCAAGCATAGGGTGTCACTCTACACTTGACCGACTCCTGACTAATTCCTACAAAGATATCAACTCTACATGCCATCGGTTCTGTGAATGTGAGAGTCTCCTATAATGCTACCGCAAGCCAAAATCCCATTAGACGTTCTCGAAACGTTACAAAACTTGAGGTATATCCTATCAACACCAATAGACCACTCTCCCTAAGGTCCGTGACCAAAAAAACTTACCCAATACCCTCCGTGCAGAAAACACGTAGGATGTCTGGCCGGTTTTTGAAGGTCGACGTTTCCAAAAACTAAAGTGCCTAATGTGTAGCTCTACTCTCTCTAATCGCGTGGATATGCTGAAATGCAAAAACGGACAACAGTTACTCATCGAAACTCCAAAAGTATCTCGCGGGTGAATCTGCCAAAACACAGACGAACGCGCGTGATGTGAGCATCAACGCATAGCTCTCCTCGTGGGCAACACACTACTGCTCTCCGTTTGCGATTCCGACCACCGTAGCTCCTGTAGCGCACACACACACTCTCTCACTCTCTCGCAGTCTCCCAACGACACAAAAGATCAGATTATTAGAAGTCTCCTTTACAAAGCTTTAGGTTTTGGCTTATATATTAAGCCTTAGAAAACCTAATGTCCGACCAAAATGACATGATTTGTCCCTAGGCTTCTATAGAGCTTAATTACAACACTGTGAGCTGGATTTGCTCATCCAACAAGCATCTGTGGCCAAAATACAATTGCTAACTTAAAATATGAAGTTCCCGTAAACATTACAAAAGTGGCCGTAATGGCTCAAAATAATAATAACGGGATATTTGATGATGTCCATGAGCTTGTATCTTCACATTACAGCATCCATCTTCGTCTTCATCACTTTATCAGCCTTTATTTGGAATCTTTAGAGAATCTTTGAGGAATCTTCATGGAATCTTTGTGGAAGCGTTGTTAAAAGGTTGACTTGTCAACATTTACCCCTTGTAATTTTTTGTGGTAAAAACGCACATTTGTAAGGCCCCCATTATGAGGAGAAGCAATCGTGCGTGAAGGAAAATCACTCGTCGGAAACCAAAATTTTCACGTCAGAATATTCCTTTTCGTCAGAATATTATGGCTGGACAACAGCCGGAAAGTGATAAAAAAATGACCGGTCGGTTGGCTGATTGGCCGGTGGTTGAAAGTCAATGGCCGGTGGCAGAATTCAAAAGTGGACTTGTCTTCTCAAGGGCGGTCACACATGGGCGGATTGGAGGGTCCGATTTGGACTTATCTACACAAGGGCGGCTACACATGGTTGCCTCTCATGAGAGAGGATAGCCCTTTTGGCCTATAAAAGGAGGCCATTTCTACACACATTTCATATTGTGAAGTTGATGCAACAAGGTGAGTGTGAGGTGGTGAGAGTGAAGCAAGGCGGGAGCTCTATTAAAGGTATAATCCCTTTGTAAACTACTTCTTGTTTTGAAGTACTAAAGCCATTGAGTGGCTGCTTTCCCATGGACGTAGCCCACATTG
The DNA here is from genome assembly GCF_014529385.1 of Adiantum capillus-veneris. Classification (NCBI taxonomy): domain Eukaryota; kingdom Viridiplantae; phylum Streptophyta; class Polypodiopsida; order Polypodiales; family Pteridaceae; genus Adiantum; species Adiantum capillus-veneris. Next base: position 12,113,594 of record NC_140945.1, read on the forward strand.
GGTGAACCACGTATATCGTGTGTACTCTCTCTCTCTCTCTCTCTCTCTCTCTCAACTCTATAATCTCTTGTGTGTGAAATCTATCTCTCTCCATAGTCCTTATGCTTCTCATCCAATTTGGACTCATTCAGAGTCAGTTTGATTTCATATATCAAATTTGACACTTTGTAGCCTTCGAGCTGTTTCGTGATGTTTGAGATCTTGCCTTGACTATTTTCTTGAAACCATCTAGGTACACTATGTATAGACCTTGTCTATAAGTTGCGCATGGAGTCAGAATCCAATTCTGGCATATGGCAAAAACCTAGATTATTTACTTGGGACCCCCTCGACCCCTTTCAAGTCTGTGATATGGAAGTGTTTTACTATAGTTCAAGTCTTGTCCAATTTGGTTGAGCTAACAGGACGCTATGGTCAACTTTGTGTCGTAGGAGTTCGTGCACAGCTAGGATTCTAGGGTTTTTTCCTAGGCCTAGACTTGCTACCCAACTGTATAGAAACGTTCTTTGATAATTATAGAACTTACCCCTCATATCTCCTATGAGCAGACGTTGAAAATAGGCGACTATTGTGGACTCCAAAAATTGTGCGTGAAGAAGGTAGAAAGATGTCTCCTCCAAGAGTGATTAGTGGAAAATGAGGTGATTTTGGGCTACCTTGGATATCTATACTCTGACTTCCCAAACTATTTTTCCCCAGATTCCCCTTTTAGTCCTACTAAGCCATGAAATCTATGTTATACTCAAAAAATTCTTCAATCAGATTTCATTAGCTCATTCTGGAAGAATTTGCAAAAGCAGGCCTTGGCGGCCTAATTTAGGCTGGCTTCCCACTTCCATTTGTCATTTTGATTGAAAATTTTTCTGCACGTTCGCCTTGTTCCTCTGATCATCAATGTATCTTCACTTTCTCCATCTGAGCTCATTTGCTATTTATGTTAATTTTTGACCTGTTTATTGAAAAAATCAAAGAAAATAATACAATACACTAAAAAAGCAAAGTGAAAAATCAATGATTAAGAAAATCCATTTAGAAACACTGATTTACTACCTTTTGGTGGATTTTTTCATTTTTAAGCTACAGTATCAAGAAAAATGATAAAAATAAGCAAAAAAACCTTTTTTTTAATCTATTTTTTGATAGTGTATACACTATTTATGTTGGGGTATAAAGCCCAATGTGGTCGCCCAGGTAAGTGGGCGGGCCGCCAGGTATGTACACATATTCTTTTGTAAAAACCTAATAAGAACTCACTATGCTCTACACATTACAGTAGAGCGAGTTCACCATATCGTCGTGCTCTTCTTCTCGCACTCTCTCTCGCGTCGCACTTCCGCTCGTACTCCTTCAACTGGTATCAGAGCTCAGATCGAGGCTCGGGGCAGCACTGCAGGAGGCTAGAGTCACCAGCTCAGATTGGAGTGAAATTCGACAGGCGAAGACACGGCCCCAAATCTTGTGGGTGAGCCCAAAGGGCTAGGTGTTCTCAGAATTTCATTCTAAGGTCATCTCGGCCACCGTTCGGCTTCGACAAAGGTCTGCGCAGGCCATTTTCGACTACGTGGTCTCGGTGGGTGCAGATCCGACTCTGCAAATTTGGGGTTTTCGGCCTACGACTGAAGGTGCTGAGGATATCGACACTCCCAGAGTGTTGATTTGTGGATGTCTACACATCGAAGGACGGCTCACAGTTCTTGGAGGCGTGTCACATACGACACGGTCGCATCTACACACAGACTGTAGGCGACATCCACTAGTTCATCAGGTAGCTTGTGTTTGCTGCTTGATATTCCAGATTTCATCCTGACATTGCAGGTACTTCCACATGGGATGTATTGTCAGAGATGATGTATGTTTGTTGAGGGTTTGCTGGCTGTGAGTCACGCAGCAAACAACCGCCGCAGCGGTTACAGCATATAGTGGGAAATTTGTGGATGTATGACTTTGTGGGAAGTCTATGTACTGTCAAATTTGATGCAGCCTTTGTTGAGGGTCGAGTGAGGTTTTATTGAGCTGGGGGATTCTTGAATGTTGAGATCCTTTTGGTGATACAGGTCTTGGAGCGATCCCTCGAGCACCCTTAGATAGGCAGCTAGGATGTATCGACTGTGAGTTAGACAGTTGGGATTGCATCTTTGCTTTACTGCCGTTGAGGCATTGTCACAGTCTATGCTTACAGGACAGTGACAGGACAGTGAGAGACAGTACAGGTGCAGGACAGGTTTACCCGCAACTTACAGTGTCAGAGAGACGGTGTTTTTCGAGCTGTTTTTTGGTCTGTTTTTTTAGTACACCAGAGCCATTTTACAATGGAGACTCTGCCAAAATTTATGCAGAATCTGAAGCTTTCTTGGTTCATTTGACAGGTTGATATTGGTTCAGAGGTCAGTTTACAGGGGAAACTCTGCCGAATTTTTCCCAGGAAAGTAAACAACTATGAAGCGTAGCTATGGCTGGATCACAGGAGACTGCTCTTTACAATATCAAGAAGCTGGATGGAACCAATTTCCCATTATGGAAGAAGCAGATTTGGCACGTGTTGGTACAAAAGAAGCAGATAAAACCTATAAAGCTCAAGGGGATAAAACCAGAAGATATGGACGAAGATGAATGGAGCGAAATGGATGAATTGGCACTTTCTACCATTATGCTGACTTTGGCAGAAAGCATTTACTTCAATGTAGCAGACGAGATGTCGGCTTATCAAGCATGGTTAAAGCTGAGTGATCTTTATGAGAAGCAGAGTGCAGCTTCACAGGTGTACTGGCTTAAGAAGCTTGTTGACTTGAAGATGAAAGAAGGGACACCTATGTCCAATCATCTGAATGAGTTCAACACAATCTACAGTCAGTTGTCAGCTCAAGGTGTCAAGTTTGATGAACCTGTTAGAGCTATGTTCCTGTTGATCACATTGCCGGAAAGTTGGGACACTTTTCGCACAGCTTTGAGTAATTCTGCACCTCCAGATGGTTTGAACATAGCAGGTGTAGAAGGAAGTCTGCTTACTGAAGAAACCAATAGAAAGACAATGGACAAAGGCAAAGGAACAGCCTTAGTTGTCAGGGGAAGGACCAAAGAAAAGTACAAAGGTGGAAAGAGGAATCAGTCTCGTAGCAAGTCCCGCAGTGCTAAAGGCAAGAGTGACATAGAATGCTACCATTGTGGCAAGAAGGGTCACATGAAAAGAGACTGCAGAGAATGGAAAGCAGAAAAAGGCAAAGAGAAAGCTGAAGACCATGGTGAGAAGAACAAGTCCTCAGTGAAGATTCAAGAAATAAATGTGACAAACACTGTTGCAGTGGATGATAGTCTAGTGTCAGGAGACATCTACTTCTTGAAGAATACAATGGACTCAGCTCTTCTTACAGCATCTGATGGAAATACAATGAGTGACTGGATTATAGACTCAAGGGCATCACTTCATGTGTCTCCAAACAAGGAGTGGTTTACCTCTTATGTGACCACTAAAGATCATGTTCGGCTAGGCAATGGGCAGACATGTGAGATCTTAGGTGTTGGAGATGTTCAATTGAAGTTTCAGAATGGCTCTTCTTTCACGCTGAAGAATGTGAGACATGTTCCCGAAATTACAAAGAGCTTGATCAGCACAGGTTTACTTGATGATGCTGGCTACGTCACCACTTTTGGATAGAACATGTGGAAGATATCCAAGGGTTCTATGACAGTAGCACATGGAGTAAATTCTGGAGGAATTTACATGATTTATGTATCAAATGTCTCTAAAAATGTAATCAATGTAACCGAGCAGCCGAAAATTTCTTTGTGGCATAGCCGGTTAGGACATATGTCCAAGAAGGGAATGGAAATCTTGTCTCGTTCTGGTTATTTGCCTGGCTTTTCATTTAATGATTTTGAATTCTGTGAACATTGTCTGTATGGTAAGCAAACACAGCAGCCACATAAGCATAGAAGCACTAGAAGAGATACACAGTTGGCACTTGTTCATAGTGATTTGTGTGGACCTATGCCTAACCTATCTGTAGGGGGAGCTTCTTACTTTATGACATTTATAGATGATTACTCGAGGAAAGTATGGGTTTACTTTCTCAAGCACAAGGATGAAGCGTTTAGTGTTTTCAAAACGTTTCTGACACTTGTGGAGAATCAGAGTGGCAAGAAGCTTAAATGCTTACGCACTGACAATGGTGGAGAGTATGTTTCAAAGGCCTTTCAGGACTTTTGTGAGTCAAAAGGTATAAAACGTGAACTTACTTCTCCTTACAATCCTCCTCAAAATGGTGTTGCTGAGAGGATGAATAGGACCATACAAGAGAAGGTCAGAAGTATGTTGTCTAATGCACAACTGCCAAATGGATTTTGGGCTGAAGCTGTATCAACAGCTGTTCATCTTGTAAATAGATTTCCTAGCAAGGTTTTGCAGAAGGATTCAGTGCCAGAGATGGTATGGTCAGGCAAAATGCCCTCATACAAGCATCTCAGAGTCTTTGGCTGTGAGGCATATACTCACGTTCCAAAGGAATTTAGGAACAAACTTGAGCCAAAGAGTAGAAAGTGCATCTTTCTAGGCTATGGTAATTCTGGTGGTATGGGGTACAGACTTTGGGATCCCGAATCCAGAAAGGTTGTCTGTAGCAATGATGTTCACTTTAATGAATCCAAATATCATTCTAAACCAGAGAGGGTTGAGGAGATTAGAAGAGTTGTCTTGCAAGAAGATGGACCTGCACGTGCAAGACAAAATGTCAGGGCTCAAGAGGAGCAAGGACAGGATAGAGTGGAACCACAGGTTGTGGCTGAGCCTGAGCCACCTATTGTGCGTAGATCTGGACATGTCACGCGACCTCCTGATAGGTTTGTTCCATCTATGAATTATGTCATGTTGACTGATTGCAATGAGCCTTCATGTTACAAGGAAGCAGTGCAAATGAAGGACTCCGGGAATTGGCAATTGGCCATGCAGTCAGAGATGACAGCTCTGCATAAAAACCAGACATGGAAGCTAGTTAAATTACCACGGGGCAAAAAGGCTCTACCCTGTAAATGGGTTTACAGGTATAAGATCACCACTCATGATAGTCAGCCAAAGTACAAAGCAAGGCTTGTTGCCAAGGGCTTTAAGCAAGAACAAGGCATTGACTTTGATGAAGTCTTCTCTCCGGTGGTCAAAATGACTACATTGAGATGCTTTCTTGCATTGGTTGCCATATTAGATTTGGTGTTGCACCAAATGGATGTCAAGACAGCGTTCTTGCATGGTGATTTAGATGTGGAAATTTACATGCAGCAGCCAGAAGGGTTTGTTGAGAAAGGCAAGGAAGATTGGGTATGCCAGTTGTTAAAGAGTCTTTATGGCTTAAAACAATCACCGAGGGCATGGTACCATAAATTCCACAAGTTTATGCTTTCTCAAGGCTACAAACGTAGTGAGTTCGATCATTGTCTATATACAAAGAAGGCTAAGGATGGTAGTTGGCTGATCCTTATTTTGTATGTGGATGACATGTTGATTGCTGGCAAGCACTTGGAAGAAATTTCAGCTTTCAAGTCAAAGATGGCAAAATCGTTTGACATGAAAGACATGGGTGAGGCAAGTCATATACTTGGTATGCGCATTGAGAGAGACAGATCAAAGAAGTTGATTTGGTTATCTCAAACAGATTATATTGACAAGGTTTTGCAACGTTTCAATATGGAGAAGGGAAAGACATTGAGTGTTCCATTGCCACCATATGTGAAACTTAGCAAACAAGATTGTCCTGTGTCTGAGGAAGAACAAGCTGAAATGGATAAGATTCCATATGCGTCTGCAGTGGGTAGTTTGATGTATGCAATGATTGCTACTCGCCCAGACATTACATTTGCAGTGGGAGTAGTAAGTCGATACATGTCAAACCCAGGCAAGAAACATTGGGAGACAGTGAAAGGAATATTGAGATACCTGAAAGCTACAAAGAGTATGCGTATATGCTATGGGAGTCAGGAGCTAAGTGTAAAGGGTTTTACAGACTCAAATTATGCAGGTGACTTATACAACCGAAGGTCTACGTCAGGGTATGTCTTTACATTGGCTGGTGGAGCAGTATCATGGCGTTCTAGATTACAAGATTGTGTTACTCAGTCTACTACAGAGGCTAAATATGTTGCAGCATCAGAGGCATGCAAAGAATCAATTTGGCTTAATCGACTAGTAACAGATTTGGGAATCAAAGAAGAGATGCCTGTGTTATATTGTGATAGTCAAAGTGCTATACAATTGGCTCGCAATCTATTTTATCACTCAAAGACAAAGCATGTGGATGTGAAGTATCATTTCATCAGGGAAATGCTCGAGGATAAGCAAATTTATCTTGTCAAAGTTCACACCACAGAAAATCATTCTGATCTACTTACAAAAGGACTTCCCTCAGAGAGCTTTGCGCATTTTCGCAAGCAGTTAGGTGTAGGGTAGTACATCACTTCTCTACATCTCTTGTATATTAGCTTGTATAGTAGCTTCTCTCACACTTAAAGTACCACATTGGACTTTAAGTGGGAGGTTGTTGGGGTATAAAGCCCAATGTGGTCGCCCAGGTAAGTGGGCAGGCCGCCAGGTATGTACACATATTATTTTGTAAAAACCTAATAAGAACTCACTATGCTCTACACATTACAGTAGAGCAAGTTCACCATATCGTCGTGCTCTTCTTCTCGCACTCTCTCTCGCGTCGCACTTCCGCTCGTACTCCTTCAATTTACACTCATTGGGGAGATGTTATCAGTTGAAATTCCCTTGTTGATGATTTATGAAGGACATTATTAGGTAATTTTGCAAAAAATCACACGTTAACATGCAACTTTTTCCTCCCTCTTCAAACATTGCCCTTAATTATTGAAGTTTCCTTCCACCCTTCCTAGATGGAGTACTCCCGAATGACTGTGTGCATGGGTTGAACAATTGTGTCTATGCATAGTCGTGGTTGTCTCTACTGTGCTTTGAAGGTGAATGCAACTCAAACCAGTATGTTGCGTAAGAGTTGGGTCATGAGTAGTTAACTCAAGGGTTTCAGTGGTCGAGGTTTCCTGTTGATGTTTCCCAAAGAAAAAATTCTTTAATTTGTGTGCTCTTTGTCTGATTGTACCATGTAGGTGCTTTGGCACACTGATTTCTTGACCTATAGGTATCAATGATGATGGTTGTTGGGATTTAACTCTCCACTGGTATTTTGGATTTTTGTTGATAAACTGGTATGGTTGAGTGCTCTAAGACTTAACTTTCCACTGCTTCATCGGGTTTACAGTTTGTGGAGTAGATAAATGCTCCTTTTTCCTCCAGACCCATCTTGTGTTAGTTTCTCTTCTCGAAGATTTTTTTCTCTGAGTCGATAGCTGTGAAACTTCCTTTGGTATGATAGATGAGTTTTTAGGCACCCAAATTTGAGATGGCTTGTCCTTGAGTTGTGCTTTTGGTACCCAAATTTGCCTGACTCCTTGCATGCTACTTGTAGCATTTTCTTGTCTAGAGGTTGACTTAGATTGATGACTCCCTTGTTTCTTCTGTGGGTGACCTCTTTTCCATTCCTCTTTGTCGGTGCAACTGGAACGATGAGTTGTCCTCCTTTATGTGATATCTTGAGTTCATTGGTGTCCCAATCTAGTACTGCCTTGTATCTCCACATCCATGAGATTCCATGAGTCATTGTTTCATTCATGTGTTTGTTTGGTATGCAGAAAAATTGATGAGGGAATGAACATCCATGTATTATCACATTCAAGTTGACTACTCCCAATGCCGGTGTTGGGTTTTGGTTGAATCCTTTGATAGTCGATATTCCCGATGCTAAAGACTGATTTGTTGCTTTCTTGTATGGGGAATAACTGATTGCATTCATTCAAGATCCGGTATCTACCATTGCATTTGTGCTATGATTGTTTAGTTGTATTTTGATGCGAAGGTCCATTCCATCTAGCCATTCATAATCCGTTGACACTGCATCATTATTCAATTCTCATAGTCTTTCATCTGGTTCCAAAGTGTTGATGGGGATAGGTGTTTGTTGATTTTTGAAAGCAGCTTTCCTCTTGAGTATTCGAATCAACTTTCCTCTTGGGCTTCATCAATAACCTGCTATCATTTCATCTTACTCTGCTTTGCTGCATGCACCTTCTCTAGTAAATCATTGGTTAGTGGAAAATTGTACTTCTTTAAGCGGCATCCACTAATCCAGTTAGCCATTGGTTCACCATTTAGAGTGAACAACTTAACTGCTCCACTTGTGGATACATCTTCAATGATCAATGGTCCGTTTCCGTTTTTCTTGAACTTGGGAATGTGTTGCTTATGGGAATAGACTAAAACTAGGTCCCCTTTTTGAAGATGTCATGGCTAGGGACTTGCTACGCGCCGTGTACGAGCCACAAAGGGTCCTAGCACACAGTCATACAACAGACAAGCTCACAAGGAAGAATGGTGTGTCACTCACCTTCCTGCGTAGTTGCAAATGAAGGATTCCCGCGCCGCGAAGAAAAGGGAGGCGCCGCTACGCCGCGCTCAACCGTCTCGCCGCCGTCGTGCCGCCGCAACGCTCGATCATGCACACACTCTCACACTCTCTCTCACACGTACACACACACACAAGGAGATGGTGAAGGAGAAGGTGGAGATGGAGCAAGAGCGGCTTCTATTGCACAATGAGAGAATGAGTAAAAATTAGGTTTAGTGGCTTTTATATGAGCTCACCCCATTCACACTTGGGCGCCCATACTTAGCCAACTAACTCCTTGAATATTCCAATTAGAGTGCGCCTGTCATCGGCGATCACCCTTACCCTGTTCCTATTGGTCCGACAAGCCCGGTACCTGACTCTAAACAATACAACGTTTATAGATCATAGGGTGTCCGTGTGCCGTGAGGGTTAACATGCCCCCCTTCCTGATGTAGATTCCGTCCTCGAAAGATATCCAGTTGAAGCTCGTTCGTCGAGATGGAAGAGCAGTCGACATGGATGTGCGTAGCCTTCTTCAATCACTGCAAAATCAAACAACATTGCCAGAGTAATTGCATTCTCATATACAATTAAAAATCATATGCAATTTTAGACAGACAAATTGATTGGTAACAGAATTTTAGACAATTTGTCAGCAATAAACATTAAATTGCAATATAATCAAATGCATAAACAGATGTAAAGGTAAAAAATTAAACAAGTCCGGGGTCGCTAATTTAACGGTCAAAAGGCACTAGAGCTCGACTATTAATACCATGGGTAACTTCTCAATTTTTTCCGGTCAATTAAGTTGTTTAATCGCGAGAGCCAAGTATTTGATGTTCGAGGGCTGACTAGAGGCTATACCTAGAAGACCTTGTAGTTAAGCTACGATAAAAGGAATTTCTCATGAAATCATCGCCTGACTGATTACCTTTTCTTTGACCCCCCAAAGTCTTTTCACATTGATTCAATTTTGATGTGTGTGCTTATTTTGTATGCCTTGGGTTTTTTGCTTTTCAAGGAAAAGCGCCCACACTGGGAACCTCTAGGGCTCTAGTACCATAGGCGATACATGTGAGTGAAGTACCAATTTAAGCAGGGATTTCTCTTCCAGCTTAAAATTTTACATTGTGGCACTTTGATTTTTTGTTTGTTCATTTTCAGCATTTTAATTTTGTAACTTTGGGGGGTCATATAACACTGTTACCCTCCCCAGGCTCATCACATTAGTAAACTCCCTTTATAATACTTAAGCTAAAGGTCAATAGGGTTAAGCCCACTAGAAAGCCCTAGTACATTTCACAAACTGCTGCCTAAATCGTATTAAGAACCTAAGTAACCATTGCTTATTAGGAAGGCATTCCCCATGGTATTAAGAGAAGATTTCTAATACCTAGCTTGGTCAAACTAGCTTAGTCGGACTGCTTGATTTTTAAACCTAGACAAGTGATTATGACAAAACATTACATTGAATTAAATGTTTGATACCAACACTTATTGAACACAACAAAAAACATAAGGAACCCTAACCTAATTATTTGCACTCCCCCTAAAGAGTCAAGGGAATAGGATATTGTAGAGGTTGAGGGGAAACCCTAAGGCTAAACCCCTATCCTCGTCGTCGAGATAAACAAAGTCATCATCCATGAGACCATATGTGCCATCCGTGTAGTCATGTAAATTTTCTTCTTCATCATAGGTGCCCATGTTTACTAAGAAGGTCACTAGATGCCTATAGTCATCTTGGTCAAAAGGGTAGACTTGTGCAATGGGAGAAACGCTCTCTACTAAGTATGGATCAGACGTGGTCAAGAGACGTATCAGCCATTCTAACTCCTCAAAATTCCTCTCACATGATAGCGTACCTATCAAATCCCATTCACATGCAAGCACTAGAAAGACCATGTGAAACATTTGTGAAAAGTAACGAGGGTACCTCTCACCCAAGGCAGGAGTGGATGACTCTAGCGTACTAGCCATATCTGTACAAACAAATAGATGATGGTTAGAGTGAAAATATTACAAGGGTCGTGTTCTTGTGCATAATTTGTTTTTATTATTTTTTGTTATGGCTCTTGCTCTTTTCTTTTTTATCTTGTTTTTGTGAGTATAAGGCTTTATATATACATTCCCTAAGATTGGTGATTGAGAGGTCAGGGAGGAAGGTTGAGAGGGAAGCAAGTGAATGACGGATGTTAGCAAACACTCCCCCCTTCCTTGGATAGATCATAATTTTTGGAATGATGTCGTCACCTTTTGAAACCAATTGTTCCAAGTTGTTATGGGTAAAGGCTTTAACCAATAGTTTTTGATCACCCTATGTGTTTCATCTAGTTGCAAGGGTGGTAAGGTACTCTCCCATGATTTTATTTACAACATTGTTGGAGGTGGTGAATCTACAACGGGAGGTGCAAACTCTTTCTTGCTTGTATGGATATGTACAATGGTAGGTGGAGGTTGTGTCGAAGCTTCTATTTCCGTATAGGAACTACATGAAGAGCAAGAAGCTTCATTTGCTTTTCCTGTTCCTGATCTAGGTGGAACAAATCGTTCTTTCTTTGGTACCCAAACTAGCTCTGGAGCAGGTGTGTCGCATTCCGTGATTTTTTCCTTTCCACGATTTTCAATTTGTTTTGGAGCCACAGGATTGGGTTTACATGGGCCAGGTGACAGGTAAGAGTACAATTTACGTTTGGGCACCCAGATTTGATCATTTCCTTTATAGTATCCTTGGGCTTTTAATAGTCGTTTAGGAATCCAGTGCCACGTTTTCTTACATTTCTTGGAGCGAGTGGGACGTTTCTTACGAGGCTTCCGTTTTTTAGCATCAGCCATGGTTACTAAAGAAGCTTTAGGGACCCACTTGTATGCTTTCTTTGTTATATTAGGATGGTTCTTGTGTGTCTCAAGCTTTCTTTCAACTACATCAGTTGAAGATCTAGAGAGTGGGCTATGGGGACGTATGGTTCAACCTCCTGGACATGCAATGTCTTGGGTTTTATTTCCTTAGGTAATATCTCAGGGACTATGGCTTGATTGGTAGGGATAAGAGTTGGTTTTTGCGTTGTGACACCCCCAGTCCCCCAATCAATAGTGCATTTGGTGGCTATCATCCACGTGCATCCTAGGTTTATATTACCCTCCATAGTTCCAGTAGGCATGACCAAAAAGTCTTGAGCTACAATTCCATTGTCATAACTGACAGAAGTGTGCCAGATTCCAAAAACCGTAGTTTTTTTCTTGTTGACACCCTTGACTTGGATAATACTCTCAGATAGAGGTGGCTTCCCTAACTGACACCACACCCCATAGGATAGCAGATTATATTTAGCACCCGTGTCCAATAAGGCGTTATATATCACTTTTTCATAGGCATTATTTAACTCAATAGGGTATCGTAGAGGTGTGTCAGAGTCCAACCAATCCTCTTCGATTTCCACGTGGAATGCATTTGTGACTCCAAGGTTAGCCTCTCGTTTTTGTCTTATACGTTGTTGTCGCTCCTTAGCCTCAGCTTGAGCTTGTATCTTCTTTAACTCGGTTTGTGCTTTGGCGGCCTTCTTTCGATGAATGGCCCGTAGTTCTTCTTGGCTTAAAGGATCATAATATCTTTTGAATTTACTCCCATTGAGGAATCCAATGGTTTCAACTCCATCAAGAGTTTCCACACGAAGGGTACCTTGTGGGGTAATTTCACATACTCTATATGGTCCTTTACCAGCATATTTCAACTTTTTCTTCTCTTTACGTACTCCATACATAAGGACTTTATCACCAACTTTGATGTCCTTGTCCTTCACATGGCGATCAAACCACTTCTTTCTCCTATCCTTTTCCACAAGAGCATTTTGCACAGCCAACTGTCTCTCTTCGTCTAGTTTTTCTAAGATATACAAACGCTCGGTTAAGGGGTTACCATTCCATCCTTCTTGCGAAGCTACCCTAAGACTAGGAATGACAAACTCCCAAGGCATAACCGCTTCTTGGCCGTATACCATTTTGAATGGCGTACAATTAATAGCCACTTTATAAGCAGTACGATAAGCCCATAGAGCAGATTTCAACTTCAAATCCCAATCAGTGCGATGAGCTTCTACCGTCTTGGTTAAAATAGAGATTAGAGTCTTGTTGGTGCTCTCGGTTTGTCCATTAGCTTGCGGGTAATAAGGTGTAGACTTATGGTGGGATATCATAAAGGTCGTGGTAAGCTCTCTTATTACCTCATTTATAAAATGGGTACCATTATCACTAACAATTTCAAAAGGGGAACCAAATCTTGTGACAATGTTCTCAAAAAGAAACTTAGTTGTTGTCCTCGCGTCAGCTTTTTGTGAAGCCTTAGCTTCAGCCCACTTTGTTACATAGTCCGTAGCAACTAGAATATATCGAGATTGAGTGTTGCGAGCTGCGGGACTAATTGGACCTACAAAGTCTAAGCCCCATTTTTCAAATGGTTGGGTTACTTTAATAGGATGTAAGGACATTCTGTCTTTGCGTTGTGTAGTCTTGTAACGTTGGCACTCATCACACCCTTTTGTAAAAAGTGATGCATCCTTAAATAAAGTTGGCCACCAATAGCCTGATTGCAGCACCTTTCTAGCAGTCAGGTCTCCTGAAAAATGTCCTCCTGCTATGCCCATATGTGCTTCTTGCAAGATATACAAATATTCATCCTCGCGGGCACAACGCCTAAGAATATCGTCCTTGCCTAGTCTATACAGAGTTCCGGCAATCAAACAATAGGGTTCACATTCTTTTACTAGCCTTCGAGCGATATCCTTACGAAGTTCTTTGGGTGGAAAACCATTACCTAAAAAGTTAACAATGTTCTCACTCCATTCAAGCATAGTCTCAACTATGAATAGGGAAGTATCGGGTAATTCATCATCAACTCCTGTAGGGGCTTCACCATTGGGTATGCGAGACAAATGATCAGCCATGACGTGCCTTTTACCGGGTCTCACTACAATCGTGAAATCAAACTCCAGAAGAATTAACAACCATCGTGTGATTCTTCCTGTGGAGCATGGCTTGTTTACCAGATATAGCAACGCTTGATGATCCACATAAAATACAAACTTGTTTGCCAGAAGGTAGTAGCAAAATTTCTTTACTGCATAAACCATTGCTAAACCTTTTCGCTCTGTAGTGGTGTAGTTCCTTTCAGCATCGTTCAATTGACGGCTTGCAAAGCTAATGGGATAGTCCAATTTATGTTCTCCTGGTTGAGTGAGAACACACCCAATAGCAAAGTTTGATGCATCAATATGCACATGGAAAATGACATGCCAGTTAGGTGTCCTTAAAATCGGAGCACTTGCTAGTGTTTTCTTCAATTGTTCATAGGCCTGGTCACACTCTTCAATCCATTTAAATTCAATGAGAAGCTTGTACAAAGGACGTGCTATCTCAGCGAAAAATAAAATAAACCGTCGATAATAACCCACGTGTCCCATGAACCTTTGAACTCCCTTGTAATTGGTTGGTGGTGGTAACTCTAGAATCACTTTAATTTTGCTCTCATCGGTTGAGATACCATTCTTAGATACTATATGCCCTAAAATAACTCCATGCTTGACCCAAAATTGGCATTTGAACGGGTTCAATGAGATACGATATAACCTACACTTTTCAAACACCTTCCGCAAACATGATAGATGTTCTTTCCAAGAAGAGTAAACACAAAGGTCGTCTAAGAAAGCTTCACAAAACTCTCTCAAATATTCTTTAAAAGCAGTGTTTATTAATTGTTGGAATGTAGCAGGGGCATTTGTTAAGCCAAAAGCCATCACACGAAATGCAAACACGCCAAATTCTGTGATGAAGGCAGTTTTAGCTTGGTCCTCTAGCGCTATCGTGATTTGGTTGTAGCCTGAGTACCCATCTAGAAAGCTATAAGCTTCCTTGCCTTCAACTCTTTCCCGTACATGTTCGGAATATGGTAGGGGGTAATGGTCTCTTCTAGTAGCTACATTAACTTTTTTGAGGTCCACGCACACCCTGAGTTTCCCATTCTTTTTTGGCACGATAACTATTGGAGACACCCATTCAGAGTGTTCAATAGGATATATGAACCCACATTTGATAAGCTTTTCTAGTTCTTCTTGAATGATCTTTGCGTACTTAGGATTCATCGGGTAGGGTCTTTGTTGTACGGGCTTCGCAGTGCTAATCATAGGGATTGTATGTTGGACCACAGAAGGTGGAACACCTTTCATATCATGGTATGTCCAAGCGAATATGTCCTTGAATTCCTTGAGAAGCTCTTTGAGGACCGCCTCTTCAACTTCTGTGAGGTCTTGGGCAATAAAAACAGGTTTTGATTCTTCACCGGGGTCGGCTAATTCTATTTCTTTAACTATTGCCGGACCATCATAGATTCCATTATTCCCATCGATAGGTATTCTTTGGGCTTTTGTGTACACAACCTTTGCTTCCCCTGTGGTGTAAGATTTGAAATGTTCGTGCAGGATGCAAGTCTGTGGATTCTGGTTGTGCTTTGGTCTGTGCTTCTATTTCTGCTTTCTTGTGTTGTCGAGCTAACTCTTGGTTTTGACGCCTCCTTGCAGTGCGGCTCAACTTTGGCTTGTCTATGATCTCTAATTGGGCTATGTCATGGGGTCGTGGTCTACACCACATAACATTTTGGAGATATTCACCCCAATCGTCTACCAATTTTCGATGAGCATCACATGCTCCTATATAACTGAGCCATTCTGCTGAGGATCTCTTCTTTTTTATCCTAGCATGTACATTGGCTCGATATCGACGCCTCTTAAAGTTTTTCTTTTTCTTATTTGAGACCTGCTTTTGATTTGCATTTAGATCTGGCTCACTAAAGGAGTCCTCGTTGGTGTCCTCTTCACTCTCGGAGGAGCTATCATCGGTTGATATGCTCGGTCCTTCCGAATGTTTTGACTCTGAACTTGCTCCACTCTCTAATTCATGAGATTCAGAATCTGTTTCACTGTGGGAGTCCGTGTCTGAGTCGTGTTGGTCAAAGTCTTGTATTGAGCTATCGGTGTCACTGTCAGATTGGTCTACAATTGCCTTGCCCTTAGAAGATGCATGTATGGCACTTATCATGTTCAGAGGTGCAATTTGTGGTACCTCTTCCCCCTCTCGTGTGACCCAAGTGGTTCCTCTATTTCCCCAGGTATCTATGGTTGCAGCTAGGTGTACCCAGTCCACGTTGTCTGATTCCGTCATACCCGGTAACACATCCATGTAAGGAGAATCTTGGCCAATGTCTGTATCCTTCTTACAAGTGTAACAATATTGTAGTGGGGCCGAGTGAACTGTGGTGTCAGAGCGATGATCAATAATGGTTTTACTCCCTAAGGGGTGTACCTTACCAGTCACCAAATCCACTCTAAGGACAGAGTCTTGGAATTGCAAATAGACATGATTTTTAGACCAATCATGAACCATTTGTGCTTCCCTCATGAATGGTCGTCCTAAAATCATTTCATATGACATAAGGTGTTTAGAGAAATCCATTACAATGAACGTATGTCGTACCTTGTGTCCTAGAACTTTGATCTTAAGATCCTTGATCATCCCCATAGGTTTGGCTATGGTACCATTTGCCATCTTTACCACAATGTTAGTAACACTGAGGCGGGGTTTTCCCATGGATTCTCAACAATCTTTTGTAACGATGCTAACTCCCGCACCACCATCAAGAATTCCCTTTATAGTTAATCCCTTGGTAGTGATGGGTAGGGTCGCATTAGACTCGTTGCCTTTAAAATACTGCCCTAATTTGTTAATGGGTACCTCAATCACAGACTCGTGTCCATCTAAGTCAAGTGATTGCACATGATGTTCCTCATCAATCATAATTGAGTCAGGCCTATTTGGTTGCGCAAACTGCGGTAATCCCGTTTGTAGCTCTCCGTTAAGGAATGCTCGAAGTGCAAAGAATAACTCAAGATCTCCATACAGCTTTGCTATGATCGTGGTTCGGACCTCAGAAGACATGAAGTCCACTAGTTTGGCAACATTCATTGGCATTTTGCAGGGTGTAGGTCCTTGACTAGGAACTGGTGAGGATGGAATCTCATATTCCTCAATGGGATCAGGTATTCCTTCGTTAAACATCCTTTCCAACAAGAAAGGTGTATGCTCACTTTCTGATGTCCCGTCCTCACTCCCTTCTTGGATGATACTAGATATGGCTAACGGTCTATGGTTCATGTGGGGTGGATGAACTTGCGTGGGAAACACTGTGTCATGAATTTTGACATGCATGGGTTCTGGTTTTAGTTTCCTTTGAGTCTCCTCCACTAAACCTCTTAGATGTTTCACCTGCTCAATCTCATCTACTGGGTTTGGGTACGTCCCAATCTTCTTTTTACGATTCTTCCCTTTTTGCCCCTGTGGTTTATCTTGGGGGTCTTGGATTGGATTTGGAAACACTTGTGGTGTTTTCAGAGGCTCTTTATGGTTTTCTCTTATTCGGTTTTCATTTGGTTCCATGTTACGGTTTTCTTTGTCGGTCTTTCCCTTTGTGGTATTGGTTCTAGTCTCCATTGTCTCGATTGAATCTGAATCATCCTCGAGGTCATTCATATACACGGGGTCATCTCTTGTTCCTATGTTTTGTTTTGGAACTTGGCTTTGAATTTCCCGTATTCTGCAACCTCTTCCTTCGTGTCTTCTTTTTCTTTGCTTGGATAACTGACGCGGTATCTCTCTCTTCGAGGATATGGCCCGGCCCTTGAAGCGTAGACCGTGTAATCGCATAAGCGGGTGCGACGGGTGGGATTGGCAATGTCACACTAGCAATTTCGACCAAATTTAGGGGTGTGATTTTAGGCGCATTTGGGTTATAGGGGCATTGGGCAATCAAGTGATCTATGCCACAACGATTACATGTGAGTATTGGCATTGCAGATGTGCTCCCTTGATTCATTTGCATCTGTGCAGCATTCTTTTGCAGCCTAATAGGGGACTCCGCTGCCCGATGTGGTCCACCACACTCGTAGCATTGAAGAGGTGGCCTCCTAGCATGGGTGTTGATATTTTGACCTCTGGATGCGAGAGCAGCATCTTGATAAACTGGATTGACTTGCCCCCAACAATCTTCCATGTAGTATATAGGACACTCTTCCAATGTATCAAGTCCGTAGGCAATACTAGTGTCTATTTCCTCCTCACAGCCATCTGCATAAGCATTAGATGGCTCGCAACCCACTTGGTTCATAGGGGCGACTCTTGGATGCGGGGGCTGCGGTCCTAGCACAGGAGGTGGTAGCGGTGTAGCTTGTACAACATTTTGAGATCTAGGGACCATGTGTTGTGGTAGTTGCTCAACAGGTGGAGCAAGCATCAATACAGGAGCTCAAGGCGCATCCGTCCAGGCTACAGGTGGTCTATTTGCCATCATACGTTTGATCATTAAACAATCCTTAGCTTGGTGACCATACCTACCACATGCGTTGCAAGTTCCATTAAATTTTACTCTAAACGTAGGGCACTCACTAATGCTATGTGGACCTAAGCAAATGGAACACCATTGTTGCTCCCTTCTTGGATACATGTGACTATTTTGAGGGGGTCAATTATCCTTAAGAGACTCTTGGATTGCCTTGGTGAGGTCTGTCAAGAATGTCTCAAATACCTTTGGCTCATTGGCAATGGGCTTTGCAGTCATGGGTTCATACTCAATGGCTTGTGAGCTAGTGGATCTCGTGTCAGTAGACACCCTCATGCCTGCTATCATCAAGTTGTCCTCTAATTGGATTGCATTGGCAGTGACATCTTCCCAGGTTGTGATACCTCTAATCACTAGTCCATTATAGATTCCTTCATTCCTCAACCCTTGAATGAATCGATCAAGCAATTGGTTATTGTTGAAGCGCTCATTTACAGGGCAACGAGAGTTTAAGTGCTTTAGACGACTAATGAAGTCCCTTACTGACTCTCCTTCCTTACGTTCGGGCTTCTGTAGCTGAGATGCTACACCCCAAAGCACACCTTCTCGTATGTACTCCTTTAGAAACAACCTTCGAAGGGTAGGGTAGATTTTTTTCTCGTCCACCCTTAGGGTTCTATACCAATCTCCAGCCTTCCCACTTAATGTCAAGCTTAAGGCATTGCACTTATGTAGTTCGTTGCGTTCCCCTAAGGAATCACATACTTGTTCAAACACTTCAATGTGTTTTCTAGCATCTTCGTCCCCATTGAATTTTTGCGTGAGTTTGGAAATTTGTACTGCCTTACTTCTAGGCTCTCTATCAGATGCATGACGCATATTTTCCGCGATAGATCGACCTATGGTTTGAGCAAACGCTGCCAAGTCACCTATGTGAGGAGGCAGGGCCGGTGGAGGTACTCTTGGAATCATATGTGGGAGAGGGACGGGTACCGGTCTTGGCATATGTGTGGATGATGCAGGATATGGAACATAACCGGGCATAGGTCCACTCGGATAAGGGCTAGGGAGCGGCACTCGAGGAGCATAAACAAGTGGTACAATTGGAGGTGTGGGGGCCATGTGTGCATAAGGGGCTAGAGGCACATACGGTCGAGGCCCCATATTAGGTACTACGACACTAGGTAGTGGCACTGCGCTAACCGTAGATGTCATCGGTACATTCTCTGTCAGGTCTATCCCTGGAGTGAGCACTGTGTTTTCCTTAATCGAGGGTTGAGCCAAGTTAGGGAAGCTAAAGTTGTCGCTCGGAGGCTCAGATTGCATAGAGACCCCAGGTGAAATGACGTAAGATGGGTCCATGGGACTCATTAGAGGAGTCTCCATTTGTGATAGAGTAGGCTGTTGAGCCTTGCTCGTATCCAGAAATCTCATGGGGCCATTTGAGAGTATATTTACCCCTCGGTTTTGCCTTTCTGATTGAATAATGCCATGGATAACATTACAGATCATTTTCTGTTGATCTTCGATGCTCGTGGCACTAGAGGTGGATTGTACAATCTCTATCCATCCTACATGGTAGGCGTGGCCAGAGTGTAGATCCGTCAACACCTCAGTGTGGAGGTCGTATGTCCAATGATCATTAATGAACAATCCTTCTAGAGTCGACGTGTTAACGGCTTCTTGTGAGGTAGAAGCAATGTTGCTCCCCGTGGTTTTACTTGTCACCAACGGTACTCTAGAGGGAACTTCTGAAGGAGGCAGCTCAACAGGGCCTTCTTGGTAAGAAGTTGGCAGGATATCCACATGGACACTCTTTCGGGGTTTGGGGTCCACGTGCGTTGTGAAAGGAGAGTCCACTTCCCCACCCCCTTCGTGTGCTTCATTTGCATCAGGTTCCGAGCGAGTAGCTCTACCTAATGTTTCCATGAAACGGCTAAACATACTAGTACTAAGCTGTGGAGCTTCGGGAGGTGCATGGCCTTCTCTCTCAGTGTTTTGGGTAGGGTATGCTTCCATGATTTCTGAGTCGGAGGAGGAATCACTAGCGGCTATTTTAGGGTCTTGGGTGGTGCTACCTTGTGTCCCCGCTGAGAGTCTAGAGCCTATCGTGGATGGGTAATGGGTGTCCGTATGAACAGAGGCACCCTCAATATGCTCGTGCTCTAGCACCCGCCCAGAGCGTAAGTGCACGTGCTTTTGATACCCTAAGGTGTCAAAAAGCTGCTCTAGGAGGCCTTGTGACTAGTTTTTTGTGTGTCTTTTGTTTGTTGTTTTGCTAGATTTTTTAGAGCGTGTTGTGGAATGGGCCATGTGATAGCTCGAAACGAGCGTATCGCTAGGAGGGACGCGCTGTGCTTTACAGCCCACCGTTTGGTTCTATTTTGCTCCAGAAAAGCCCGAAACAGTCTTTTCCTAGCTGGGGAACTAGGTTCCAAATAGCAAGTCCTAGTGTGCAATGAAGGAGAGGAGAGTGTAGGACTTATCCCACATTCCTCACTCCCTCCTTGTGAGTCTAGCCTATATATATAGGAGTGAGACTACCCTATATCATAAGACAGAGACAGAGCTTGGGCCTGGGCTTGGGATTGGGATTGGGTCAAATGATTCCGATCCCGATCTCACTTTTATACAAACCAACTCGTCCGTTTTTATAACCTCCCCCTCACTCACGTTTTTATTTTTCGATTTTTTTTTAATTTACTTGTTTTTTTTTTATTTATTTATTTTTATTTTTATTGGATATTATTTGGTACGCGTTTTGGTGCGCGTTGACCTCACCTAACTATTTACTATCTCACCTACCTACTGACCTGCTAATCAGTGGTTCACCTAATTACTAACCTACTTAATTAACTAACTGTGCGCCTAACTGTGCACAAACCAGAAAACACAGAAAATGCAGAAAATTGAAACTTGACAGAACTGTGCAGTGCAAACCAGAAAATGCAGAAAACGCAGAAACACAAGAAATGCTAACTGTGTAAGCTGAAATCTGAGCTTAATAGAACTAGCAAAACAGAGCTTAACAGAACACAGAAAACTTGAATGCAGTCAACAACATTGTGTCTTTCTCTACTGTTTTTGCATAACAACAATAATCAAACTTAAGCCGCGCCTTTCCTACATAAAAAATAGCTTCAATACAATTTTGCAGGTCGCCATTGGAGCTTCACGCGCAATAGCTCCCCGGCAACGGCGCCAAAAATGTCACAGCTAGGGACTTGCTACGCGCCGTGTGCAAGCCACAAAGGCTCCTAGCACACAGTCATACAACAGACAAGCTCACAAGGAAGAATGGTGTGTCACTCACCTTCCTGCGTAGTTGCGAATGAAGGATTCCCGCACCGCGAAGAAGAGGGAGACGCCGCTACGCCACGCTCAACCGCCTCGCCGCCGTCGTGCCGCCGCAACGCTCGATCACGCACACACTCTCACACTCTCTCTCACACGTACACACACACACACAAGGAGATGGTGAAGGAGAAGGTGGAGATGGAGCAAGAGCGGCTTCTATTGCACAATGAGAGAATGAGTAAAAATTAGGTTTAGTGGCTTTTATATGAGCTCACCCCATTCACACTTGGGCGCCCATACTTAGCCAACTAACTCCTTGAATATTCCTGTTAGAGTGCGCCTGTCATCGGCGATCACCCTTACCCTGTTCCTATTGGTCCGACAAGCCCGGTACCTGACTCTAAACAATACAACGTTTATAGATCATAGGGTGTCCGTGTGCCGTGAGGGTTGACAGAAGATTTTTGTGAGTAGATGTGAATCGAAAAACTATTTTTGTTTCCGTTTTTGTGCATAGAAGTGAGCTACAGCTACTACCACAATTGGAGACACCCAATCTGTGTGTTCAATTTCATAAATGAATTTCGGTTTCCTTGAGCTTTTCTATCTCTTCTTTGATCTCTCTGGCAAATGTTTCATTATAAGTATATGGACGTTGTCTACTTACTTTTGCATCATCTCTCATAGGTATGGCATGTTGACAGATTTATGGATCAATACTCTTGAGATATTTATAAGACCAAGCAAAAATATCTCGGTATTCTTTCAGTATGCTTAGCAAAAGCTCTTCTTCTTCTCTAGTCAAGTCATTCGCAATGTAGGAAGGTCTATGCTCTTCTCTTGGTTCGGCTAGATCTATTTTCTTTGCAATTTTAATTCCTTGATAGGACTCACCCTATTTTCTTAGTTCCCTTACAGGTTGTTCGACTATGATCTTTCGGTCTTGGAGAGTATATTTCTTGTAATGGGATGGAACACTCATAACATCTTTACTTTCTTCTTTTGTTGTTTCCATTTTAGTGGTATACATCTCCTTTAGAGCTTTCTTTAAGTCTTGATATTCTTCTTTTGTTGAACTCGGGTCATGGATGAATCATCATCCTCGTGTTTAGGTTTTGATTGAGTTTCCTTTCTTGTTTTCCTTGATGTTTTTGATGTTCCTTGTTTGTTGTCTGAAGGATATCTACCCGTGATTTTGTCTTTGACACAATCATGTGCATCTATCTGCATCAGGAACTGTGTTCTGCTAGAAAATGATGGCATAGGTCTAGATTTCAAGTTTCTTGTGTCTGTTTTTCTTCTAAACCATTTTTGGTTCCTAGGTTTTTGGTTTGGAAAGTGAAAAACTTTTTCTCTCCTCCTTTAATGAGTAATTTGGCTCTCACATGTTCTTTTTCCGACCCAAAATCATCAGTACCATCATAATAGAGGTTTGAGAAGACTTGTTGAGCTTTTAGTAAGTCCTTGGGTTCCTAAACTTTATCTTCAATGTGAATGGTCGAAATCATTTGTATGGGAATTATGCCATAGCCATCCTCACTGCAAAATTGAGTTGGCATAGACGTAATCACGCACATCCATTGTTGCCAAGATTTGAGTCCATTCAAATGGCTCAAACAAATGCTCCAAAAAGGGTTCAAGTTTATATTCTTCATTTGTGCAATCCCTTTCTAAGATACATTCTTCTCAACCGTTTTCTGAGGCTCCACACATCCAAACAGGTGTGTCTTTGTTTAACCAAGATGAAAGCTTTGATTCAGTCAAAGAGACTGATTCAAAGTCTTGAATGGGTGTTTTCATGACATCTCTATAAGTGTGATTTTTCAAATTGATCCTTGTGATTGATCCCACTTGCTTCAAATACAAGTAATTGTTTTCCTAGTCCTGGATGAGATGTACTTGTCGCATGAATGGTATTCCCAAGATGATTTCATGATTAAGTTTCTTTCCAAAGTCCACTATTGCAAAAGTATATTGATAATCAATTCCACAGGAACTAACTATCACTTTTTCAAGTAGTCCTAAAGGTTTTTCAATGTGTCCATCCGCCAATTGTAATTTCATTTGAGTTTGTCTAATGGCCGGTTTTCCCCAGATTCCTATACTGCTTTTGTGGCTATGGCTATGCTTGCCCCACTATCCAGTATTGCCATGGTTTCTACATCATTATATCTCACCGAAAGGGTTTTGTTTTCTTCTTCCCCTTCATAGTATTCTCCGACTTTGTTCATTGGGATGGATCTAATCTCGTTGTCATCCAATTCGTGTTTCAATTTCCCCAATTTTTTTGTGATTAGCCCTGTTATCTCCACCTTCTCTAGAGTTTTCTGTAAATCATTCCATAAATATGGTCTGGTTTTTAACAGTGAGTCCCAAGCCCGGGGGATTCACTCTATATACAAAACTGGATGCCACCTATGAGCGGACAACTCTGATAAAACCCCTATATACGACTTATATTAGGGAATAGGACCCCCCTTTCTACGCTTATACGATAATCAATGAAGAAAACTATCATACCCCTATCTTACATATATAATTTAGGTCTCACATGGTCTAATTGAGTAAAACTAGTCAAAGAGTGTGTAGCATAGTAATTGAAAATGTACTAAGGAACCACTTCTATTGATGATCAGAGTGAGTAGCCTCCACTCTGGCTACTCCTCCAATTTGAACCCACCTAAATTACTCAAGAAACATGGTTATAAAGTTGTGCTAAGTTCTCTGTGTAAATTTGCATCTATACAATTTCTTTAGCTTTCATCCCTCAACAAATAAAATATAATCACAAAACAAGCAATTGATACAAAGCAATGGTAGATCTTGCATGTATCTTTGCAGCTATTGACTCACAAGTGCGAGGGCAGACTCTTTTGGGAAGCCATGATTTTGAAACACAAAAACTTCCTCTCATTTTTCCCTTTTCTCAACCCCCCCCCCCCCCCCCCCTTATTTTTAAGCTTTGGAGATAAATTATTGGGGGCCTGCCCCTAACTTATATGCTTATGTAACTTGTCAAAAAAAACCCCTCTCTTGCACTTACGTGGTGCGGTAAGTTTTCCATGGTGAATCCCCCGGGGTCCCAAGGTAAGAGTGCATTGGATGGGTGAAGACATGATTGAATGGATGTTGTCTACCTCTAGTGTTTGTTTCACTCTTTTTATGTAAGTGGTTTTACACACTATGGATTCGTCTTCGTTGTCTCCTAAGTAAGAGGGTAGTGTTTCTAGAGTCACCAGTTTAGACATTCCTGATGCTTCAGATCCGCAATCCCCATACAAGGATTGGATATCATTGTCTATATCAGGAGGTAAATGGTCTAACCAAACTTCCTTTATAGGAGCCGACTTCAAGGTTATGCTTCCATCATTAATCTCCCTCACTTTTTCCCATAAATGTCCTGGTCAATCTTCTTCCACAAACGGAATTCCATCTAAATCGTCTTCACTGTCAGGCACTATGAGTTATGGCTCTTTAGTTTCAAGGTGGGGTTCTACCGCCACTTCAGATTTCTCTTTATTGGTTTCTACCACAAGCTCCTCAAGTTTTGCTAGACTCTCAAGCTTGGGTTTTTGTTTTTCCACCATTTCTTGAGTAATTCTTACCAAATTTTGATAATCTTCAAGCTTGGCTACTTCCATATATGGAGAATTTGTTTTTCATGTTTTGGTCTGCTTTAAGTCCTGCTTGGTAAGCTTCTAAGGCTGCATTGATTAGCTCAAAAAAAATTTCTACCAAAATTGATCCTCCAGTTTTCATTGTGGTTTCCTTGATTTCACTTCCAATTTCTTTCACTTTTTCCTGGAATAGTTTATTGGGTTTTTCCTCAATTTCATCCCTTTGTTTTTGTTTTCTCATCTCATACCTTTGACTTCTTCTTTTCTTGGTCTTTTGAAAAAAATTTCAATATTCTTTGATTTATCGGAGGAGTTATGCTTCTTTTTTTTAGTCTGCGCTCTAGTGATCACCTTGATTGGAACAATAGGTTCACTGTCCGATGAGCTACTAGGTATCACTTGGACTACATTCACTATTGTTTTTCCCTTGTTTAAAGGATTTTCTCGGCAGTCTTTAGGGAAGTGTCCACCTTTTTTGCAACATTGTGTACAAAAATCTTCAAAGGGCTTAATGTTCTTGTCAGGTTCTGGGCATTCATTTTTCCAATAATCAGTTATGGCAGATTTCAGTCCTTTGCTTAATCATGGGTCTTACCATAGGAGGCCTAACACTTTAATTAGCTACATAGAACATCAGTATAAGCTCTGGTGTAGCATAAGTCATAGGTTCTTCCATTGGAGGTGGATGTGAATTATACCACTCTCCTTCTACCATTACTGCAGATGGATTAGGCTCAACATAGGGTGTAACAGGCACTAGTGCTTGTTCATCTATGACTCCTTCTGAATGGATGTACTTTACAGGTACTGTATTATGTGTAGGATATGGAGGTTGTTGATCCAACATTGGTTGTGGTCTTTCCATACCCATCGATGGTCTTTGTGCTGGGGCCATATTAGGCTGATCTCCGTACATGGGTTGTCCTTGTGACTTCATGGGCACATATTGAACATTTCCATTGTACTTTGGTCGGTAATAGCACTCATTCATCTTATGGTTGGTCCATTTACCCTCGATAGCACACCATTTTGTGGCCTAATCGGTTGTCCCTGTTGAGGTATCCCTTGCCCTGGTCCTTTCATAGGTGCTTTTTGCATGTTATTCACCATTTCGTTCATCCTTTTGAGCATATCTTCTATGGTTGTTAGTGGTGTTGCATCAGTTGTTCCCACTTGTGTTGGTTTTGTGGATGTTGTTTTCTCACTCTAAGTATCCTTAGGGACATCTTCTTCATCGAAAATATCGCAATTGTCTCCCAAGTCAATACACACTCTTCTAGGGTCATATGTTTCTTGCTATATAGTATAGCATGAAATTCTTTGTTTAGCAATCCTTCTACAAACAATGACACTAATCTTTGTTTTGCTGCTATTTCTAGTTCGGGACATCTTGCAATGTATTGCTTCATCCTAGTTGCACAATCCCTAACAGACTCACCTTGTTTCTGTTTGAAGGTATAAATTTGAGCTACTGTATTATATTTGATCCTAGCTTTGGAACATTCAGCTACTACAAATCCTTGAGCTAATGTATTTAAGTCCATGATTGACCTCGGTGGGATGTTTTGGAACCATGTCAATGCTTTTCCTTCTAATGTCATTATAAATCCCTCAAATTGAGTGTGGAAATCAAATATGCATTTTGCTCTTAGCACTTGCTTGAAGATTGCTAAGTGGTCATACGGATCCCTAGGTCCACTGTATTTTCTAACCCATTTTTGAAAATCAGCTGGTCTGACATGTCTATTTGGCTCAACTTCAACTTCACTGGCAGCTGGTTCTGTCTCAGGCCCTTCAAACCAATTTATTGGAAATAGTGATTCATGTAGCACTGGAGTAGCTTTAGTGTCACTCGGTTTTCTTTGTGATGAGGTAGGTTCGGGTTTTTTAACATTGCTCCCAAAAGACCTCTCGCGGAGTTCCTCTCTTGGAATACTTTTTGGTCCTTGGTTTGTTCTACCTCCTCAGGACTCATCATAACAAATTTATTGCTATAACAATCCCTTAATAGGTAGGTTGGTAGATCTGTTGAACCCTTGTCTTTGATTTTGAAGATATAGATGATTTTCATGGGTGTTAACTGCCCTGATTTGGCATGAGAGGTCTATAAAAGATCCTTGACGTTCCTATCCTCCCAACAATAGACTCCGATCCTAGGATTCTTATAAGATGTTGAGCGAGTTTTTTTGAGCAACAAAGAAAACAAGCAAGTGGTCATCAATGTGAATGGCATACTCTTCATTAGGATCCAGGTAAACCTGATCTCCATGGACATTGGTCTTATAAAAGATGAGTATGTGCTTATATCACACTATCGTTCCGATTTCTGAATAAGTTGAATAGGAAGACATTTTAGATGTCGAGTCTGAATAGGTGCTTGAGACTTCTTTAAAGATAGTGCCCAAGTGATCACCTTGATTCAGACTCTCTTCGGTGTATACTCTACTAGCGGTCTCTCCAAATATGCCTTGATTTGCTAGTGTACAACCAGATATAAGGTTCATATAGACTTGTTAAGCCTTGGATAGAGTACTTACCGTCGGCAGATTGAATTGTTATCCGCTTTTCCGCTTGACTTGAATGCAACTCCTATCAAGCTCTCAATTCTTTGCCTGCAACCTGATTCATGTGTCAGTTTCAACCAAGTTAGCAATTATTGAGATTATGCATATCACTTCAATCTAAGATAAGGGAGTCAGTAAATGAGGCTTTCATACTTTACCCTTGCAAAAAGCTAAAGGACTAATCTGCAACCTGAAAACTGAGTTAATAGGCACCAATTTGGAATCGATGGAACCCAAAATTGATCAGTGGCCTTATATTATGTTGTTCTAACACTGTACAAGCTCAAAAGTCAAAAATCTTGTCTATGGGCCTCAACAGTAAATAATCACAATTATTTACTTTTCTCGGTTTTTACACTTTTTAGGCTTGTTTTGCCAGGTAATCACTGTTGGAATTAGGGTTGCAGACAAACACAACCAGCTTGGAGAAGACGAAGGAAGATCAAGGCACACAATAGAGAGTGTGTTACTTAGTGTGCAATAGAAAGATAGATAGCCCTAGAGTGATGGGCGTATGTACAATGCTCGGGGGGAAAAACCTCCTAAAGAGGGAAAAAATACCCCGGCGGTCCTAGTGTGTTCACACACATCACTACTACATGTATATGGTAACAAATCCCCCCTCGAGTGATGTGGTTAACGAGAGCTGGCACATGAGTAAAGGGAAGTGCCATGCCCTGAGGTGAGTTAGCCCAAAGCTTTGCGGAAAGATTCAAGCTTCTCACGAGACAATGCCTTTGTGAAAAGATCTGCAAGGTTGTCCTATGTTGGCACATAAGAGCTGATCTCTCCTCTGCTGAGAGCCTCTCCCTGACATAGTGGTAATGCACCTCAATGTGCTTTGTGCGAGCATGAAAATATGGGTTCCTCGCAACTGCCAATGCGCTCTGACTGTCAGTGTAGATAGTGTTGGCAGTGTCCTGTCCAACACTCAAATCGACCATAAGGCGTCTGCACCATACACACTCAACCGTAGCTGTGAAGACTACCATGTACTCAGCCTCACAACTCGAAGTGGCCACAGTAGGTTGCTTCTTGCTCAACCATGATATACATGAACTACCAAGCATGAAACAAAAACCACTTGTGGACACTCGCGTGTCAAAACAACCAGCCCAATCTGAGTCCGAAAAAGCATGTAAGTCTGGCGGCAATGATCCCCCTTGGGATAAAACAAGCCAAGATGTAAAGTGCCAATAAGGTAGCATAAAATCCTCTTGACAGCCTACCAATGCTTAGACCCTGGGCTATGCATAAATCTGCTAACCTGTGAGACTGCAAACTGAATACTCGGCCTCGTGTTGCAGGATCACCAGCATCATGTAGACTCAACTTCAAGCCTGTTTCCATGGGAGTGGCAATAGGTTTGCAATCCTCAAGTCCAAACTTACATAGCAATGTCTCTATGTACTTTTTTGACACAAGGAAATACCATCATCATACTGCTTAAACTGTATACCCAAGTAATGATGCAACAGCCCCAAACCTTTCATCTTGAAAGTAGCATTCAAATCAGCCTTAAATTCAGCAATATGTCTCTCATTTGGTCCAGTGATCAGCAAATCATCGACATAAAGAACCACAATGAGAAGTACATCACCCTCACGCTTTACATACAATGTGCTTTTTGTTGGACTGTTATGAAAGCCTCGTTTGACCAAATGAGTGTCAGCTTTCTCATACCAAGCACGAGGAGATTGCTTCAACCCATACAAAGCCTTCTTACATCTACACACTTTGTCCTCTTGTCCTTTTATGACAAAACCGCGAGGCTGTGTTACATAAACTTCCTCAAATATGTCACCATTCAAGAAAGCAATAACAATGTCTGATTGATGTACATCCCAACCAAAATGAGCTGCCAATGCACATAGAAAATAGACAGTAGTCATACGACAAGTGGGATCAAAAGTCTCTTCATAATCTATGCCTTTCTGTTGTGCATAACCCTTTGCAACAAGTTGAGCCTTATGGCGATCGATCTCACCATCCGGCTTGCGTTTCAACTTGTAAACCCATTTCATACCAATGGCCTTTTTGCCAAGAGGCAAATCACATAAAGTCCATGTGTCATTTTCTATAAGTGCATCATATTTTGATTGCATGGCAACCATCCAATTTTCTGAATTTTGTGCTTCATCAAAAGACAGAGGCTCCTCAACATCATGTAAGCTAGACACAGCCAAAGCATAACAATCTGATGCATAAGATGCATGGCGAGAGCCTGAACGAGTACGACTAGACAAAGGTGCATCCAATTTACTGTCACGCAAAGTGTGCACCAGCCATTTTGGTATACCTCTAGCCTACTCATTTTCAGTCCTTTCCTCATCAAGTACATCATGTATATCTGCATCAGTAATAGGCTGATCTGTAACATTGTTAGAAACCCCCATAGGCTGTACATTTGCCTCATTGGAACTTACATTCGTATTTCCATCACTGAAAAGAGGCAACAAAGTGTCATAAATGTCCTGTGAGCTTACACTACGGCTGAACAAAATCTTCCACAAACACTACATCCTGTGAAACCAGAATACGTTTTGTTTGCGGATGATACAACTTGTAACCTTTGCTTTCAAACTATAACCAACAACAATACATTTGACAGCCTTATCATCCAATTTTCTGCGTTGTGTTTATGGCACGAAAGCATATGCCAAACAGCCAAAAATGTGCATGTGCTCAATAGAAGGCTTTCTATCATGCCATTCTTCATATGGAGTAATAGACTGCAAATCTTTTCTAGGACACCTGCTTAGTACATAAGTGGCACACATGATGGCCTCAAGCCAAAAAGAATGCGGCAAAGCTTGACTTTTGACCATACATCATGCCATTTTCGTAAGTGACCTGTTTTTCCTCTCAGCAACACCATTTTGTTGAGGTGTATAAGGCACTGTACATTGGTGTTTTATCCCACGACTAGCCAGAAATGCATTAAATTCATCATACATATACTCCCCCCCTCGATCGGAACGGAGGGTGCCCATAGTACATTTTGATACATTTTCAGCCATAGCCAGAAATTGTTTGAAGCACATAAAAACTTCGGACTTTGCTTTAAGCGGAAATACCCATGCATGCCTGGAGTAATCATCAATGAAAGTCACGAAGTACAGGTAATTGCCCAAGGACGGAGTTTGCATGGGTCTACAAACATCACTATGCACAAGTTGCAACCTGCATGTGGCCCTAACTGGAACCATCCTTTGGAAACTTAGAACGCTACATTTTACCCATAATACAGCCTTCACAAACATGTTTGATAGGTGCTTCAAGAGGCAGCAAAGAAGCAACCATATCAGATTTTTGCAAATGCAGCAAACTTGCAAAATTCAGATAACCAAAACGTGCATGCCAAAGTTTTGCATCTGAATAGCCCTTGAATCTGCAACAGCATTTGCAAATTTTTTCCACACTTGTCATACAAAGTGAACTTATACAAACCATGGAACAAAAGCCCAGATGCAACGATTTCATCACCAAAACTGAGATCATGAACTATACATCTATCATCCACAAATTTGACTACAAGTCCAAGTCTAGCAAGTGCAGATACAGACAAAAGATTCTTCTTGATTCTAGGTACATAAAGTGCATCAACAAGTGTGAAAGAACTGTCGTTAGTAGCAGTAAGCACAATCTTTCCAACTCCTTGAGCAGGATAAGAGGCATTGTTGGCACAAGTGACTGAATTCCCATGAGGGACAGACGAGAGAGAGGTGAACAATTCACTATGTGAGGTAATGTGCTTTGTAGCACCACTATCGAAATATCACACATGTGAATCTACAGCAATTGACAAGCATGCATCATGGAGAGCAGGATTGTAAGTGCACTCTGTGCTAAAAGCCCATCCTGCATCGACATCAGCATTACAGTCTCGTTTCACAGAAGACTCAACAATGGCTGCATTTGTAGTGGACCCAGCATTTGTAGTGGAACCACCCTCTTTCTTCTTAGCCTCTTTGGCATTCAACTTAGGACACTAATTGATCAAGTGATCATTAGCTTTACAATAATGGCAACGCCTCTTCTTTTTTCCCTTATCACCAGAATTGCCAAACAAAGTGCTGCCAGCAGAAGCATTAGGAACAAAATAACACTCGCAGCAGCAGAACCATAAGAAGTGGCTGCATTGCTGTTACCACCCTTTCTTTGAGAATAAATAAAAGCCTTTTCAACTGCATGCTGTCTAGTCCCGTTTTTCTTGAAAGTGAATCTTGCAACAGTAATGTGCATAATGCATCAAACTTGACAACTTCTGGATTTCCTTGGGTCATAAGTCTTCAAATACTAGCAAAAGTCTGGTAAGAATCTGGTAAGGCATCAAGAACAGTCTGCACAAGGGAACTGTCTAAAATGACTTCACCTGCAGAAATAAGTTGCTCATTGATATCCTTGACACCAGCAAGGAAAGTGTCCATATCATCTTCCTCATGCATAATCTTTGACTCCAGCTCTTTACGCAGCAAAGCAATTTTAGCCTCATTGCGACTTGCATAAAGACCAGCTAAAATATCCCAAGCCTGTTTTGTAGATTTTGCTAAACGAATGTGAGGAACAATGGTGCACTTCATAGACAACGCAATCAATGCATGAGCCTGCGCATCCTTTATATCCCAATGAGCTTGTTCTACCATAGGGAAAACAACTCTAATAGCAGCAATCCTTGCAGCAAGACCTGCAACATCCTCAACATCGCCTGCATCCTTAGAACCAGGACGTACATCAATTCTTGCACAATATTCTAGACGCCCTTTGACACAAGAACGTGTTGCATCATATAAGCCCACATAGGGTAATTGTCCCCATCCAACCTGTCCTCAGCAGCAAACATCTTGAAGACATCTGTGTTGTTGTCAGCCATGGTAAATGCTGCATCTGATGTGAAAAATGTCCAAAAATAGGAGAAACAAGTGGGAACAACACGTGCTATATAGCACAAACCGTAGAAGACTGTAAGGCACCTGTTATGCAAAAAACGACACTGACAAAGACAAAAAAATTGCACAAAATGAGAAAATTGCCTGTGCAGACCTACCTGTAGTGGAAACAGAGGCCGAAATGAGCCAGAATCAAAAATCTGAGCAGACTGAGCTCTACGAGCATACCCAAATATTTGTCGACTTGTGAGCGCTCGCCAAACCTCACTGTAATCGGAGAAAGTGAGCAGGCGTGTGTTGGAGCAGCTGGCGACTAAGCCCGGGAGGACGTAACCTGCTCTGATACCAATTGTTGGAATTAGGGTTGCAGAGAAACGCACACAACTTGGAGAAGATGAAGGAAGCTCAAGGCACACAATAGAGAGTGTGTTACTTAATGTGCAATGGAAAGATAGATAGCCCTAGAGTGATGGGCGTATGTACAATGCTCGGGGGGAAAAACCTCCTAAAGAGGGAAAAAATGCCCTGGCAGTCCTAGTGTGTTCAAACACGTCACTACCACATGTATATGGTAACAATCACCTTGTTGTGGTCTCTGGACAAGTTTCACTAAATTTGAAGAAGATTTGTCCGAGTTATCAACTGTTTAGTATTAGTTTTCAAGAATCTGGCTTAAGCCTCAATTTTGTGATCCAAATTTCACCAAATTTGATTTGTGGGGTCTATTTGATATGCCTGACCTTGTGGTATACTCAATTGTGCAAAAAATTTCAAATCTGAAGCAAATGTAAATAATCGCGATTATTTGCAACTTGGTATTTTTTTTGATACAAACTGGTTAAGAAGCTCAACTTAAGCTCCCTAGCCAAGTTTGGATAATTAGTGCTCAATTTGTTGATAGTTTTGTGTCTACAGACTGACTTTTTAAATTTGGACACAATTTCCACTTTAATGATCCAAATCTTACCAAATTTGATATGAGTGCTCAATATAACCTGATAAAACTTGTGTTATGCTTAGTTGGTCAAAAAAGTTAAAAAATAGGGCAAAAATAAATAGTCATGATTATTTACTTCTGGCAAATTTTTGTCATCTGAGCATATACACATGTTTAACACTTCAATCTAAGCCTCTGACTCAAGTTTTACTAAATTTGAGCAAGATCTACCTCAAGTTCTCGACAATCAGTACAGATTTCAATTTTTCTCAAGGTTTTGGTCTATTTTGTGATCCAAATTCTATGAGCCTTTACAAAAGATGTTTGCAATCATACATAGAATCTCTGGTATCAACCTTGGTCAATTTTGAGCTAAAAGAAAATAATCACGATTATTTACTTTTAGCTTTAAATGAACACTTTTTGCAATTTTTTCAATGGACGGTCTTTTTATGGCCTATTTTAAGCCTCTGAGTCAAGTCAAAACTTAATTTGGCATAAAATCTCAAGAAAAAGTAAATAATTTGAGTTTTTGCAAACTCGTGAAAATTTACCTAAACTGCATCCTTAAGCTTACCCACTAGTTCATATAACTTTTAGAGCATAATCTCCAGTCGGATTCAATGGCTGTTTCAAGCGATAGACCTACATTTCTACAACACATGAACAACACACGATTGATTCTTTTGGAGTAAGCAATGTTTTGAGATCCCACCTCGGATTCTACTTACCCTACTCTTAAGTTCTATTACAATGGGGTTGTGGAAAGTGTCCACAAACACTTGTTTTTTATGGCTTTTTGAACCTTGATCTTAAGACTTGTCTCGTCCATCAATCATTCTCAAAATCCTAATCTAATCCTACAATCCTACAAGGTACTTAGCAAGTACAATCTACTTCCAAGCTATCCCTACACAGCAATCTTAAGCTATGCGGTTTTAAAGAGAAAGTCTAACTCTAGGTGAACCTAGAGGAAGTTAAAGGACAACTACACAAGACGCTCGTGTTTTTCCTAGTTTAGGTCTATTCGATCCCCAGAAACGGTGCCAAATGTGAGACGGGTTCCTAACCTCACTCCTATCTTATTGTTGCAGACATAGCGAGAACCACGAACATAATTGCCAATCCATGGGACGAAGCTCATTCGACTAGTACATAGAGGCTAAAGGAGGTTGTCAATCTCTTGAAAAACAACAGACAACTTGCATCTGACACAAGCTACACTCAAATGACCAAAGTCACCAAAAACTAGTCGAATCGACAAACAAAACATGATCATTACAGCATCAAATGTTACGAAACTTCTAGGACATGTATATAAGACCTAATCACACATGCTTATGGTCTCAAATCTCATTTTAGGTCAAGTGCAAAAATTACGATTATTAGTGAGTTTTTGACCTAGTCGTTTTTGACCCCGAATGCACCTAAATGCTTAGCAATGATGTCCCAATACACCGCCTATGCTTACTTTGTGATTTCCTAGCTTAAATTCCTACTTATGATGAAATTAGGTTTTGGGTCGGCAACGCCAAAAGCTATAGCTTACCATGAAATGTTTACGTGAATGCGTAGAGCTCTTCCTGCGGTTGCAACGCAACAAACGGCACTGCAATGTGACAACCAAGAAGGGA
Organism: Adiantum capillus-veneris; assembly: GCF_014529385.1. Classification (NCBI taxonomy): domain Eukaryota; kingdom Viridiplantae; phylum Streptophyta; class Polypodiopsida; order Polypodiales; family Pteridaceae; genus Adiantum; species Adiantum capillus-veneris. The sequence goes on from NC_140945.1 coordinate 12,148,358, forward strand.
GTAGTAAGCGTGAGAAGGAGAGAAGTGAGCGCCCTTAGCTCACACTGTGTTTCTATTATCCAAAACTTGAAATTAACTTACAAAAATTGGCTTTTACACCTCAGCCAAGGTTTCTTTGGTCAAAAACTAATAATTTGGGACTCTAACCAAGGATAAGTTGATACAATCTGGAAGCTTATAGCTCCAGCTCATCGATAACAAGATCCATATGAAAAAGAGGAGTTACAATATTCTCAATTTATCAAAAGAATAAGTGTTTTTACAATAAAAGCTCCCGAAAAATGATACATGGGTTAGCTTGCAACTAACATAGTCTCTTAGTTTCTTGTCTGTAATCCCAACACTATCATAATATCTACGTCAAATACACGCACAATATAAGGGTTAGTTAGCAAAAACTCCTCTTTTTAAAAATCCTCCACTTCAACTGCTAAATTTATGGCTTTTGCTTAGAAGGGTTTGTGTGATTGTTGGAGCTTCACTTCCTTGACATAGGCAATTTGATTTTCTTCTTACCTTGTTTGACCAATACCACATTTATACCTAGTCCAACTTTAATTTAAAGGTCCTGAACCAAGGCCTACCCAATAGAATTGGATAGGAGTCATTGTCAAATTACATCTTTAGCACCACTAGTCTAACTTTAAAAGTTAAGGATTCTATGATCTTCAAGGTCCCCATTGGTTGAAGTCTCCTCTAATCTACTATTTTCACTTGAAATGGGGTATATGAAGCTTGAGGGATCCTAACTTGTAATACATAGATGGTAGTAAAATTTTAACTCCTAGCCCCATCAAGAAGAACCTCTTCAAAAATATTACTTGATTCTACTTGAAGTATGGGCACCTTGACTTCAATGTAAGCTACTTGCATCCCTTTAATTCCAACTTCTTTGGTTTCCATGTATCTATGAAAAATGTGCTTCTTGAAATTGGGCATTGTCATAAAATATAATATCTAACAATCCAAACGATTTTCTCATATTAAACTGATCATTTAATGTGGGAGAAAAAAAGGGAACAAGGGTTTGGATATAGACATGTGCTTATGGATCTATCTCAACACGGGGCCAAGATAAAAGGGTCCAAATGAGAGATGGTATGTCAAAGAGCAATGCTACCTAATAAGTTAGGGTTAGCTTCATTAAAGACCTCCAAAGGTTAGTGTTAAAAATACTTAGACTTAGGACCTTAAGCAAGTTGGGGTTGACCTTGAGGTGGGAATCTTTCCCAAGCTTGAGGTGCGTGTCATGCTTAAATGACTAAGGTGCTTAAGGTGTTTGTGAAAACCTTGCCCAAGCTTGAGGTGTTTGTCATGCTTAAATGACTAACGTGCTTAAAGTGTCCAATTCAAACATGATCTCTCAAGAGGCATAAAAGATTGTCATGTTCAAATGACTAAGGTGCTTGAAGTGTTCAATTCCAACATGATCTCTTAAGAAGCATAAAAGACACATGTTCTCCCCGATTTGCCCTCATGATGTGCTTGAATCCTATTGGATAGGATGTAAAGGGGTCCAATGAGAATTTAGATGCATTTAAATAAATAATTAATCATTTTCTCTCAAAGAGGAAAAAAAGGACACTTGTGCAAATGATATAATTAAATAATACAAAAGAGAGAGAGAGAGAGAGAGGGGGGGGGGGGGGGGGGGGGGGGGGGGGGGGGGGGTGGACCAAGCATGAGATGGGTGACTGATTTGGACATTGGAGGGGGGACCGCGGCTCAACATAAATCCATTCCTCAATTGTTATCAAGTTCTCTAAACTCTCTCTCTCTCTCTCTCTCTCTCTCTCTCTCTCTCTCTCTCTCTCTCTCTTGCAAAAGTATTGTTCATGCCAAGTTAATTAAGTATTATGGTTATGTTTCTACCGCTAATTAAGTTCACCCTCTATGTTCTCCAAGTAGTCTCATAAAAATGCTCACCCTAATTCTCTGAATTCCGTTATTCTCAAAGTTCATAGGTCATTTCCATTACATGCACTATATTCAACAACTGATACAATGAGATATGACATTAGCCTACATCATGTCATCAAAAATATTTATACTAATGTTTATATTCTGATACTTCTACCTTTGCTTTGGGGTCCCATGACTCTTCATGTGTCTAATTGGCTTCATCCAAGTTTGAATTGCATTTTTTTTAGCGACTGCCTACCTAATGTCATGCTAATCTTTCCAATGGATAAGACCCTTTCTCTTGGATCTTGTTATAGCCATTACATGGACTCTCATGGGCTATAATTTCTTGATCCTCCTCATCTTCAACAACTATGCAAATTTGAACTGTCACATTCAACACCGATTATTGAGTAAGTCATCGGGTATTTTTGCTTCTTTTCATTGTAGGGTTTCCATTCATTAAAAGTGACTGATCAATATCTATCAATACCACATTATTATGAGTGACAGGTTTAGAGGATTTTTCGATTCATTTTTGGATTTTTGATCTACCCTCCATATCTGGTTATAAGAAATACCCTTCTTCTCTATGCTGACATCACAATTCACAGTGAGGTCCTGCTTTGTGACCATCTTTAGTGCAATAGTACATTTTATTATGATTGAACTAAACATAGATCAATGATCCTACCAAGCTGGCCTTGGCATATTTCCATTAAACCTGATGTTTATTCAGTAGGATAGGACCTAACTAGCCTAAATCACTTCTTTACCTTGTCTACTTAGAAAATTAGAATTCCTTTGTTCTTGGTGTCATACCAGCAAAAGGAAGTTCCTTATGAGGCTCACAGGTCTACGTATTGGAAGGTGGTTAAGCATATCATTTGCTGCTTAAGTGGTCCTATACAACTTGGGTTGTTTTATCCCAAGGGGCAAAGGTGCAATATATTCCATTAAGAAGAACTATGACCCAAGCACCTCACCTCCTATACCTCTTCAAGGGAAACTACTACCTCAAATTAGGATCAACCACCCAAGAAGCAAGAGAATTGGTCAATGCAAGAAATTGTGTGGTCAGGTGCAGGAAAGGCTACACATTCCAGTGATATGAATGATGACCCAAGAACCGTACCTCCTACACCTCTTCAAGGGAAGCTACTATTCATAATAAATCACACTAGCATAGACCACCAAAGAAGCAAAACACTATTATTTATACGAAATCAATTTGATCTCTTGGAAAAGGCAAGTCTAGCGAAGTGGAAGGAGGTCCCTCCCTTCATAATGGGGAGAATTTTGCATCCCATTGTGGTCTACCTAGCTGCCTACCTAAAAATCTCTTTTGGGAGCTGTCATAACCTAGTGGGCTAACCTACCTAGTAGGTTTCTCCAAGTTGGGGGGAGCAGCCAAGTTGGAGAACCGTTTATTGAGGAGGCTGCCATTGAGGGAACAACGGGTTCTACTGCTTCTTCCAGTCACCTGGAGAGAAGTATATACAATTCTGAATGTAGTATGACTCTGGGCATTCCAAATAAGTCCATTAAGAAGATCAAGAAACTTGGGTCAGGGGCTTATGGCACAGGGTGGCAAGTTCAAATCAAAGGGATCAGTTTCCTTCCTGCAACGAATACTTCTTGTGCCAAGGAGTTCAAAGGACAGGCCAAGCATCAGTGGAAAAGCTTTGCATCAGAAAGTGGGGTAGATCTCAACCATAGAGGGATTGTGAGGAGTATTGCCCACTCTGTAACATTGCCATGGTTTCTGATATTCCCCTACTTCAATGGGGGAACTTTCGGTGATCTTATGGAGACAGTGCCCCTTCCACATGGCTCTTTCACGACGCTTGTAGCGCATCAAGAGGGGAAAGGAAATATCCGTGAAGACTTTAAATGGGAGCAAGCCTCTGAAGACCAGAAAAAACGTATCAAGAGCATGTGAAATCATGCTCCCTCGTTGATCCATGCCTTGGTGAAGGCATTGCGATTCGCACATGACGAGGGAGTGATCCACAATGATCTCCATCCATGGAACATCATGTTGGACTTTACCAAGGATCTCACTCCCCGTATTGGAATAATTGATTGGGGATTGGCTCTGTGTGTTGGCTTAGAGACACAAAAGACCAACAATACAGATGAAAACTAGCAAAAGCTTCATCCTTGGCGAGCTCCTGAGTTACTAGATGGCAATCACCCGTGCCCATGGACCAAGGCCACAGATGTGTACGCCATAGGATGGGTGATATGGCAATTTTGTAAATTTTGTGGAGAGTTTTCTTACTACTAAAGCACAGATTGGTTCAAACATAAGGTTTCAGTGGAGGTACAAGCCATATCTAGGATTGTTGTGGAAGGTTGGGTGAGGAAGAAATCCACATACAGAAAGACCTTGTCACTTTTGGACGAAGAATTAGAAATATTTGAAGCCCAGCCAGAACGATGCTTACGCCCTCCCTCTGAAATGAGTGTAGCCTTTTTTTCATGGATATATGATGTACTTTATGAAGCAGGGTTTTCTGAGACTTTTGACTTATAAAAGCACTTTTACAATTTGGGTTTTATGCGCCATGGATGATGTATGAGTATTAAAAACACTTTGTTATATCTCAATAGACAAAAAATTTTCTATGAGTTTTGTTAAGTTTCAAGCAATAAGCCACGTGGAATCATTGATTGTCATTCATCGATTTAAAAAATGGTGGTTACTCTTATATCAATTGATTGTCGTAAGATGGTGGTTATTCTAATATCAATTGATTTTTTAAAATTGTGGTTACTCTTATAGCAATTGATTGTCCTAAAATGGTGGTTACTCTTATAGCAATTGATTATCATTAAGTTTGTATGCCGTAACTAAAGTATAGTGTTTAATCAGGATATGGATAATGATAATCAAAGGGCTAAGCGCGCTTTTGAGTGTCTCAGATCCATGTGTCAAGGCGGTGGAGTGAATGACACCGCTCGAATTGCAGCTCGTTGCTCCCAGTAGGCCAACCCAGTGGGTACACAATGGAAAGAGGTGAACTCTAGGATTGACCGAGAAATGGTCAAATCCATATGGCCAGGCGTTGCAGATGACAACATCAAGAAAGGTAGACTCAAGCTATCACAATGCATTAATGCACACTGTTAGGAAATAAGATGTAGCTAAATAGATAATTGAGTAGATTACTTAATGGAGAGAGACAGATTTACATACACGAGATTATAGAGTAGAGAGAGAGAGAGAGAGTACACACGATATACGTGGTTCATCCAATGTGGGCTACGTCCACGGGAAAGCAGCCACTCAATGGCTTTAGTACTTCAAAACAAGAAGTAATTTACAAAGGGATTATACCCTTAATGGAGCTCCCACCTTGCTTCACTCTCACCACCTCACACTCACCTTGTTGCATCAACTTCACACTATGAAATGTGTGTAGAAATGGCCTCCTTTTATAGGCCAAAAGGGCTGCCCTCTCTTCTTGTCCGTGAAAATTTTGGTTTCCGGTGAGTGATTTTCCTTCACGCACGATGGCTTCTCCTCATTATGGGGGCCTTACAAATGTGCGCTTTTACCACAGAAAATTACAAGGGTAAATCAGGCTCCATACTTAACAATCTCCCACTTGGAGACCGATCTCCAAACCAAACCTGTGACTGCTTTCCATTCTGGCTTCTTATCCTTGAATGCCGATTGAAGATGAGCAAAAGCTCAACTTCTCCTTGTTGACCACCTTTGTAAACATGTCTGCAGGATTTTCACTTGTATGCACCTTTCCTAGCTTTAGATGTCCCTCTTCCAAAAGAGTGTGTATGAAGTGATATCTCACCTCAATGTGCTTTGTCCTTGAATGAAAGGCTGAGTTCTTCGCAAGATGGATAGCGCTTTGGCTATCACTGTACAAGACACAATTGTCTTGTTTGAATCCAAGCTCTTCTAAGAATCTGTGAAGCCACAAAATTTCTTTGCTTGCCTCCGTCATTGCTACATACTCTGCTTCCGTCGTAGAAAGTGAAACCACTTTCTGCAGCTTTGAAGCCCAGCTTACTGCTGTGCCTCCAACCGTGAACACATAGCTAGTAGTGCTCCTTCAAGTATCTTTGTCACCTGCCATATCTGCATCAGCATACCCTTCTAGAAAAATATCAGTTCCTCCAAAATACAAAGCATTTGTTGTTGTCCCTTTTAGATACCTAAGTATCCACTTCACAGCTTGCCAATGCTCTTTACCTGGGTTGTCCATGAACCTACTCACAACTCCCACTGCATGTGCAATGTCTGGCCTTGTCCAGACCATAGCATATATTAGAGAACCTACTGCTGCAGCATATGGAACTTTAGACATATAGGCTATCTCCTGGTTTTGCATTTTGCATTGCAAACCTTTCTAGTACCTTCTTGATGTAATCTTCTTGAGATAGCTTTATTGTCTTCTTCGTCCTGTCCCTTGATATTTTCATACCAAGTATCCTCTTTGCAACACCTAAATCTTTCATTGAAAAAGATTTGGACAGCTCCTCTTTTAGGTCTTTGATGTCCTGCATGTCATCAACATACAACATTAGGATGATGAATTTCCCATCTCCCAAATTCTTCGTGTAGACGCAGTGATCCGAGTTGCATCTTGTGAATCCATGATCCAACATCCATCGATCAAACTTCAAGTACCATTGTCTTGATTCTTGCTTTAAACCATACAAGCTCTTCTTTAATCTGCAAACCATTTTCTCCTTACCTTTTACTTCATACCCCTTTGGTTGAAGCATGTAGATTTCCTCCTCTAAGTCACTGTGAGGGAATGCCGTATTTACATCCATTTGCTCAAGATTTAGATCATGAGCAACCACAAGGCTTAAGACAAGCCTAATTGAGCTCATTTTTACAACAGGAGAAAATATTTCATTGAAGTCAATACCTTTCTTTTGAGAAAAACCTTTTACCACAAGCCTAGACTTGTACCTTTTCTTTCCACCTTCTTCTTCCTTTAGCTTGTACACCCATTTGTTTTGAAGTGCCCGCTTACCTTTAGGCAACTCAACCAACTCCCATGTTTGGTTGCGATGTAGTGAGTCCATCTCCACTTGCATGCTCTTCGTCCATTCTTCTTTGGATTCATGTTGCATAGCTTCTTCATATGATTCCGGCTCTCCAGAATCTGAGATCAAGAGATGGTTGAAGGAAGGAACAAACCTTTCTGGAGGTCTACTTGCTCTTGTAGATCTTCGGGGAATAGGTTGAGGCTCCTCATTTGGTTGACGTTGTTGCACATTGTCACCGTTTGCAGTCCTTGAGTCTTCACCGTCCTCAAGCTCCATGTACTCATCACCTGTTTCTTTTATTTGTTTTCTTTCCAAGTAATCTTTGTACATATTTTGTTCGTTAAAAATTACATCCCTACTCCTTAAGATTTTACCATCTTCAGCATTCCATAGGCGATACCCAAAGTCTCCTTCTCCATAGCCAATGAAGAAACACTTTTTTGACTTTGCATCTAACTTTGATCTTAGGCTTCTATCTATGTGCATGAAAGCCTCACACCCAAACACTTTGAGAAATGCATAATTCACCGGTTTACCTGTCCATGCCTCTTCTGGAACTCCCCCATCCAATGCCGTTGAGGGTGACCGATTGATTAAGTACACATACGTACTTACAGCTTCTGCCCAAAGCTCAAACGGTAGGCCTGCATGTAGCCGCATGCTTCGTGCTCGTTCCATGATTGTCCTGTTCATCCTTTCCAAAATCCTTTTTTGTTGAGGTGTCCTTGGGGTTGTCCTTTGCCTCCAAATGCCATTGCTAGCACAAAAGCTTTCAAAAGCTTGGCTGCAATATTCGCCTCCATTGTCGGATCTGAGGCATTTAACCTTGGTACCTGTTTCATTCTCCACAAAGGCTTTCCACCTTTGAAATATGGAAAATACATCGGATTTATTCTTCATGACATAAACCCATGTTTTTCTAGTCGCATCGTCTATGAATGTTACATAGTACAATGAGCCACCAAGTGATCGTGTACTTGCAGGACCCCAAACATCAGAATGAACCAACTCAAGTTTTTTATTTTTTCTTTCATTTCCTGATTTTTGAAATTTTACCCTCTTTTGTTTACCATAAACACAATCTTCACAGAACTCTAAGTCCACTTCTTTCAAACCTGGTAGAAGCTTCTTTGTTTGAAGGATTTGCATTCCTTTGGCACTCATATGCCCAAGTCGGTAGTGCCACACCGCACCGTCAACTTCTGTAGTTGCTGCACAAGCCGAAGGTTGCGTGCTAACAGTACACAAGTAAAGTGTACGGACTTTTTCACCCTTGGCAACCACCAAAGATCCCTTTGAGATCTTCCACCGTTTGTTTCCGAATGCAATGTTGTGACCTTCATCGTCCAATTGTCCTGTAGAGATCAATTTTTTGCAAAGAGAAGGAACATGCCTAACATCTTTAAGCTTCCATTCATTTCCGTTAGCAGTTTTGACAGAAACTGTACCTTTGCCGACAATCTCACAAGATTCATCATCTCCCAAGTATACATACCCAAAATTACCTTTGGTGTAGTCTTGGAAATGTTGCTTGTGTGGTGTCGCATGGAATGAAGCCCCGGAATCTACTATCCAGGAATTAGACACATTGTCTAATGAGAGAATTAGAGCATCTTGCTCTACTTTACCTGCCACATTGGCCTCCGATGTTGGCTTGTTGTCTTGAGACTCTGTCTCCTTCTTCTTCTTGGACCAGGAATCCTTCTTGACGTGGCCCTTCTTGCCGCAGTTCCAACATTCAAGAACTGACTTTGTGCGTGACTTGCTCCGCCTTGAGCGATCATGACCCTTTTGGTTTTTGAACCTCTCCTTAAGCCTTCCTCTTGTTTCCACTGATAGTGCAGCACTTGATGATTCTCCTGTGCTTCTCCTTCGCATTTCCTCGCTTAAGAGAACACCCACAACATCATCAAACTTAAGAGTATTTGTGCCAGAGATAGAATTACTTACAGCCATCACAAGGCTGTCCCAACTATCCGGTAGAGATGATAGTATAAGGAGAGCTCGCACTTCGTCATCGAAATTGATTTTCACTGATCGAAGTTGACTTATGTTTGTGTTAAAGTCATTTAGGTGTTCTGCAACTGAACCATTCTCTGCCATCTTTAGATTGAACAAACGCTTCATAAGAAATACCTTATTGGATGCCGATGGTTTCTCGTAGAAGTCGTCAAGTGACTTCATCAAGTCCTCTGTGGTCTTCATCTCCGAAACATTGAAGGCCACCGTTGACGCCAAGCTTAACCGGATTGTTCCCAGTGCCTTTCGATCAAGGACAATCCATGCTTCATCTGCCATTGTTGCGGGCTTCTTCGCAAGACCGCCTAGTGGCAAATAGAGGTCCTTCTGGTAGAGATAGTCTTCAATCTGCATCTTCCAATGTTGGTAGTTTTTGCCGTTGAACTTCTCAATCTTGAGCTTCCCTTCCTCCGCCATAACTCCCACTCAATTCAAGGAATTCTTTTCTTGAGATAATTTAGCTACGAGCAAACCTTGCTCTGATACCAGTTGTTAGGAAATAAGACGTAGCTAAATAGATAATTGAGTAGATTACTTAATGGAGAGAGACAGATTTACATACATGAGATTATAGAGTAGAGAGAGAGAGAGAGAGAGAGTACACACGATATACGTGGTTCACCCAATGTGGGCTACGTCCACGGGAAAGCAGCCACTCAATGGCTTTAGTACTTCAAAACAAGAAGTAATTTACAAAGGGATTATACCCTTAATGGAGCTCCCGCCTTGCTTCACTCTCACTACCTCACACTCACCTTGTTGCATCAACTTCACACTATGAAATGTGTGTAGAAATGGCCTCCTTTTATAGGCCAAAAGGGCTGCCCTCTCTTATGAGAGACAGCCATGTGTAGCCGCCCTTGTGCGAATAAGTCCAAATCGGACCCTCCAATCCGCCCATGTGTGGCCATCCTTGAGAAGACAAGTCCGCTTTTGAATTCGGCCACTGGCCACCGGCCATTGACTTCCGACCACCGGCCATCGGCCATTGACTACCGGCCACCGGCCAACCGACCGGTTGTTTTCCGACCACTTTTCGGCCGCCGTCCGGCCATAATATTCCGACGAAAAAGGAATATTCCGGCGAAAAAAGAAGTCTCGGGGGCCTCTGCCCCCGAGGCCTCTAAAGTTGCCCCTGATTCTTGTCCGTGAAAATTTTGGTTTCCGGTGAGTGATTTTCCTTCACGCACGATGGCTTCTCCTCATAATGGGGGCCTTACAAATGTGCGCTTTTACCACAGAAAATTACAAGGGTAAATCAAGCTCCATACTTAACACAGACATACGAGATAATGGAGAGAACACATATCTCGATGTTATGGGTCATCCTATGCATCATATAGATTGTCCATTGTGGTTTGCCAAGATGTTATACATGCATTATGTCTTGGGTGAAGCAGTGGACTTCAGGTCAAGGACACCTCATATGACGGTTGAGGACATTCGCAGCAGTGCAATCACCGTCACACGGCAAGAGATGTCATTGGCACTAGAAGATGCATCAATGGAAGTGCACCAAGTTAAGGAGGAGCTTCAAACTCAACTCAGGCAAGCATCACAAGCTACACAAGGCTCTCATGCAGAAGCAACCCTAAATAGAGACTTGTGAAGGGAGGTGAAGGTGCTATCTCGCCACGTAAAAGAGTTAGAGGCGACTATAAAAAAACAAAATGCTGCCACATTGATTGAGCACCCAACATCTATTGAGGCCCCTCCAGCTTCTAGTGAGCACGGTGGTCCTTGCCCCATATGTAGATCATTCTTTGTGAGTGGTGTGGTCACTTCAGCTTTCCATGCGGACATATGTATCATATATCATGCTTGATGCAAAGCATGATGAATAGCTTTCATTGTGCTATATGTGAGTATGAGATATCCAAAAAGCTATATGCAATGTTCAAAATGTCTGAAGACTATAATAAGCTTAAAGGTCAGCGTGAACAGGAGAATGAAGATATTCTCACAAATATTTCACTATCACTTGGATAGTTTTTGTAACATTTGAAAACATTTACTCGTTGTCTTGCGAGAATTTATTACTGAATTGTGAATTGTCTTCACTTCAGCTTCAATTATGATATGTGATAAGCAAAGATTTGTAAGGGCTTTGTATATTATGAAGCTTTAATAGTGATTTGTGGCCTTGTAAAGGTTTTAAGGGCTTCGTTTATTATTAAGCAAATGTCTAAACCTTAAACTAAATATAAAAAAAAGCTTATAAGATAAACAGTTTCTGAACTTAAATAGAAGTCACTCAATGGATTCGATAATCTATTAATTAAACCACCGTCGCTTGCTACGACGGGTCAAAGTTGGTTCAATTTCCAAATTCTCTTCAATCTCTTCTAAAGTACATGTAGTTTCTACTTCATGAGATTCCCCTTGCAGCTCACTGTCTTCATCCACCTCATCATTGGTTACATCATAAGTCCAGCGCGGCATCTCCTCTTTGTAGTTCTCAGCTTGCACTCTTGCCAATAGCCGATGGTTGCAGTACATATACACTAATTTTTCAGCTCTTGAATTTAGAAGGCGGTTTCTGATGGTGGAATGTACATATTTATATGTACTCCAGTTTCTCTCAGAACTTGAATTGGATGCACATTGGGCTAGGATTCTAACAGCTAGGCATTTAAGGGTGGGTGCACTACCACCATTCATCATCCACCACTTCCACGCTGGTTGCTCCGTGGCAAGTTTCTGCACAAATTCTGTACCAAACTTACCCTCTTTGAGTTTAACTTCGTAAGATCAGTAACAGTTGATACATGCTCATCAGGATCAGCATAAAACCTGCCTATCACATCATTAAATTCTTCCAGCACCTCCTCATCAAGTTTGTCTATTTCCATTGCCCAATACTCTGGATACCATACTCCCCAATGAGTTTCCAAGATGACTTCCATGCATCACAGGTGACAATGGCCAATGATCCCCTAGTGAAATAGACGGCTTTAGCTAGTGCAAGTTGTGCTTCTTCTAAGGCAAGCGTTTTGAGGCTCGTCTGTAAGCTAACTTGTCTACTTTTTGACGATCCTACCTGAAAGTCAGAAGATCCATGGTTTGGAGGTGTAGTTCCATCGATATGAGAAGTTGGTTCCCTGCTTTGAGTGCTTCCATTGGTGGGCGTTACAATCAATGATCCCTCATACTGGTTTGATCTTATCGATACCGGGGTGTGATGGTCGAAAGTAGAGAGTTTTGATCTTTTTCTCGTGGAAATTAGCTTACCAATTAAAGATTTTAAGCACATAGCTGCTTCTTCTACACCTAAGCCCTTGCACTTTCCTCCTTCGATTCTGGTATTGCCACCTAGAAAATGATCCCTTATTCTTGGTGCTCCTCCAGATTTCTCTTCGCCACAAAAGTTACATTTCTAATCTTGATACTTATTTAAATTTGTAGCAAAATTCCACTCGGGTCCTGGACTTTTTCCACCTGCCTTTCGCTTGAGACACCAACATCACCGCTCACATTCCCGGTAGAAGACATACTTATTGGATGCCTGCAATACCAATAAACATAGCTCAGTATGCTATCTCTTCTTTCAAGTATTATTCAAACAAAACATTAGTGTTATAATTAATATCACACACAAGCGTAGTAGTGAAGCCT